>NW_008795129.1:12560305-12564002 GCF_000699145.1 Aptenodytes forsteri
GGGGGGCGCGGGGCATGCTGGGATCTGTAGTCCGGGGGGGTGAGGGGGCGAGGGGGCATCCCTGGGACTGGGCAGGGGACGGGGACAGCGGGGCCCGGGCTGCGAGCATGGCTGGGCCGGCGGGGCACCGCCGTAGGGCTCCTGGGCCGCGGGTGCCAGCACCCCGGGCTGCGGGTGCCTCTGACAGCGCTGGGGAGGTGGTGGGAGGCGGGAGGCTGCCTTTACCTCATGACATCTCTCCAGAGTGACAGACTGGAGCAATGCCTCGGGCTCTCCCTAAGCCTGTGTGCTCTGAGGGGTGGGCACGGCACCGCGATGCTCCCCACAAGCCTTGCACCGTGTCACCCGGGGCCCCCGGACCGTCAGCCTTGCATGAAGGTCTGCTGAGCAGCCATCACAAGTGTCTTGGGAAACGCAGAGCTGCTGCCTCTCAGTCTGGTCTGTGCATTTGTCTTTTAGCTCCTGGGTCAAGCTGCTAGAAACATGGTGATGCAAGAAGATGCCATCCTGCACTCGGAAGATGTAAGCTGTGTTTATCTGCTAGAGCAACAGTGTTTCTAGTGGACAGGAGGAGAGGAGGGTTATAAGAACAGATATGCAGACATGTTACTGGAGCCCCGAAATGAAATACATGAGTTCAGGCAGCAGGGCTGGTGGCCAGAATAATTTAGTGCTTCTTCAAACCCACGTGTGCTGCTGGCCTTCCAGCGTCCTGCAGCCCAAGCCGGCCCTTAAGCTGTGCCACCTCTGCCGGAAAGCTCGAGGGACGGTAGGTTGAAACAAAGCACTTAGTGCCTGTGCCTGTCATTGGGAAAGAAGAGGGGAGCGTGCCGCTGCTGACAGATACCAGTGGGGGTGTTTCGGAGGCAGTGCAGTGGTACAGTGATGGCCGTGCTGGAGGAACTCCCCGGGGCATTGGGACAGCTTGCCCTGTGATTCTGCTGAACTGCTCCCATCAGACATTCATTCTTTGTCTTCTTCTCCACAGAGTTTAAGGAAAATGGCCATAATAACCACTCATCTACAGTACCAGTAAGTAGGGGACACCATGTTCTCTCTGGGGAGCTGAGTGGATCCCCTGATACCTTTCCATTCTACTTAAAGACTTTGCATGAAGCCCACTCAGACTGATCCCTCTTGCCCGGCTCCTCAAAGCTGAGCAGACCCTGGAGCTGGGATCTTCCAGCCCTCTCCAGCTCCACTGGTACAGCTCAGGCTGTTTTGGGGTGGAAGCTGAGATTTTTGCCTCCTGTTTGCCATGCACTGTGTCTCCTCTGAGAGTGTGTGACGCATCTAGGGCTAAGGGGGAGAAGCCAGTGCCACTGCTGTCCTCTCAGGACTTAATCCAGAAACACACTGGGGTTTTGGCCTCCTGAGCCCTTGATCAAGTCCCTTTTCTTCAACATAACATGAACCCTGTTGCTGAGATTTTGTTTTCCTAATGCTCTTTTTGTCTCCTTTCCGCATCTAGGCAAGAAGCAATTCAGAAGAAGTGAGTACTCAGCTGAAGGAATGCCAGGAGGACCTGGGGGACACATGTGGGGGTTGATGGAAAGGGAAAAGTGATGGAGTAGGGTGGGGCAACACAGAGCGAAAAGGTTTTTGCAGCTGCCTTTGAAACAGATGCTGGCCCAGCGGGATAGTGTTTCAGTATTGTGAAGAGATGGGAATTTGAGTGACGGGATGATTTATACCAAAACTTCCATTTGTTTCATTAACGTGATAGAGCCTGTGAGGTTGGTTGTGATAGGAGATGAGGGTGGTGTAGAGCAGAGCTGTCTGCTTATGGGTGCACAAAATGAGGTTTGCCTTGTGGGGACACGGAGGTGGTTTGGGCAACCCCAGGGTTTCTCATTGCTGTATTGTCAGTGCTAGAGCTGTTCTGGTCCCTTGGGCTCAGGCAGCACAGTGCAGTTTGGGGAGCAGATCTCACTGTGAACCTCTTCTTGCTTGGTCCCCAGCGTCGAGCAGTCATCAAACCTACAGGACCAGCTGAGTCACTTGCTGAAATGAAGCGTAGCCGAAGGCACGAGGACATCTCGACTGGCACTGAGGGCAGCAAAGCGTCCTTTCCCCTCCAGACCCTGGGGCTCAGACCTATGTCTGGATGGTGCTGGATGTCAGCTGAGATATGTGCAGAGTCTGTGTTTCTGGGCACGTGGGCCCCTCTCGCGTGTCTCCATCCACGTCTCTGCTCCAGAACGCTCGCCTGCTCGCCAGCGCCTAACTGAAACAAACTTACCTGAAACTTTACTCCCCTCAACAATTCCTGTGTCCGCTTACTTCCCGTGTAGCGTGAGGTGCTCAGCCCACACCAGCACCCCTGGCAAGAAATGCATAAAATCAAGCCGTGGGTTTTAAATACAGGTGCCTGCAGTTTGACACTGGTCTGTATTTAGACACAGAGGTGGCACAGAGTGCAATTTATTTAGGGCATGTTAATCAGTGGGAGCTGTAAGTGCCTGGGTGGGTGAGAGAGGTGCTTCAGTGTAGACTGAGGTGCCAGTCCCAGGCCAGAATTTCTGAAAGCGGGAATCTGGGCACACACCTCTGTCACTGGTCCAGCTGGACATGGTTTGGCCAGCGTCCCGCTCAGAGGTTATCTTATTTTCCACTCTGCCAGAGTTTGGAACGTCATCCCCTTGCCAACCCATCTGCACTGCCTTCGGCCTTCAACTGCATTCCTCTTCCTGGGCTGCTGCTCCAGCTCTTGATGAAGCAGCCTTGGCTGTGGTGTGTATTTGTATCTGGTTGGGAAGGTATCCAACGGCCCGGCCGGGAAGCAGGCGGGAGAGCATCACGAGCCGGTGTGCTCAGTTCTGCACTGCTCTGTGTTGGAGGACTAGCGACCGGGCTCCTGTTCACATCCCAGGGAGCGACATCAGGCCCAGGCTATAAATACTGTGTCTTGTTTTTGGTAAGTCACTTATCTGGAGCACTTGGAGTGCACGGGGAGCACTTGTTTGCCTGAGTATGCTTTTCATCAGCTGATATGAGAAGGCAGGCTGAGAGCAGGCATCGGCCTGCCGCGTTCCTGTTGGAGCGCTGCTGGGGTTTGGTTCCTGTGCTGCAGAGCCTTCTAGGCTGGATTTCACCATCCCCTCCAGTGCCACTGCCTGTTTGGGCTTCACCTGGTGGCACCACAGCTCCTGCATCCCCTTGAAGGTGCCACTGTTAGCCCAGGGGCCATGGGAGGTATTTTTGCCTTGGGAGGGGTCCTGATCCCCAGCTTTGCAGATTTACTTTGGGAATGAGGGTTTTCCCTGAGCTGCTGGAGAAGCTGCGACTCACTTGCTGGCAATAAAAGCTGCCCTGAACACCACCAAACCGCAGCAGAGTCTGTTCTGGATGCCATCGCTGGCAGTCCCTGTGCAGGGGGGGGAGACTGGGACAGTGGGTCTCTGCCCCGCAGTGTCCCCCATCGTGCTTCAGCTCCGGGGTCGTCTTTGCAGGTGCAGTGTATCCTTGCTGCAGGTGGCTTGTCCCCTCCAAGGTCCCGTCCTCTGCAGGGGCCGGAGCAGCCCTGCGGCATTAAACTCGGGTCTCCCTGTGTTTGGGGCGAGCAAGGACAGGCTGCGCCATGAGGGTGCAGAGCTGTTGGGGAGGGAGGCAGCAGGGTGGGTTTTTGGGGGGGTGGGTGCAGGCAGAGGCCGTTGGTGTGGGCACGAATCGTGGGTGACAGCAGCCTGACCCCCAT
>NW_008795129.1:12564908-12571074 GCF_000699145.1 Aptenodytes forsteri
CCCACACTCCCGTTGCAGTGGCAACCCTCTGCGGAGAGCAGATCCACCGGGAGGTGCAGGTGAGGGGTGCGGGTGGGCGCTGGTGCGGGGACGGGGTGGCTGGGCAGGGCGGGCCGAGCCCCGGCTGTGCTGGGATGCCTGCTGCGGTCAGAGGACAAAGCTCGTTTCAGGGCCCGGATAAAAACGTTAGGTGCGATCGGCTGCTTTGCTCCCATTTCCCACAGGGATGGCGGAGCTGAGCAACCCCGTGTTTCCCTGCCCTTGTTCCCCGTGCCCCTCTCGGCTGGGGAAAAGGTGGCTGCAGCCTGCAAAGTTACTGCAAATGGGAATTAAATCCCCTACTGAACAAACACGTCTGTGCATGCAAGCAAGGGGAGCTGGGGAGGATGGGGGCAAAGGGATGCTTGATGTTAGCCTAATTTTTAGCTGGGTGCAAACGACAGCGCTGGTGCCAGAGGACACCGGGGGCACATATAAGCCAAGTGCAGGCATGGCCCCCGCGTTTGGTGCCTGGGGAGCTGCTGGGGCACAGCTTGCTGTAGTTTGGTCGCCTCTGTCCTTCCCATCTCAGGATTACTATGGCAAAGAGCTGCAGAAGTTGGAGGACCTGAAAACCAATGCATGCATCGCCTCGGCCAGGCCCCTTCCCAAGGCGGTGAGAGATGCTTTGGAGCGTATCCACAAGGAGGTGGTGGCCAGGTAAACCCCAGGGTCTCACCTCCACTGCTGCATCCCCGTGGGCTGCAGCCCCCCAGACTGCCACACCACGGGGACACCTCTGCCTGGCGCAGCTCAGCATCCCCCCAGGTACTACGGCTGCGGTCTGGTGATCCCCGAGTGCCTGACGTCACGCCGGATCCTGGACCTGGGCAGCGGCAGCGGCAGAGACTGCTACCTGCTGAGCCAGCTGGTTGGGGAGCGGGGCCACGTCACCGGGATAGACATGACTGAGGGCCAGGTATGGTGCAGAGACGGGGCTTCCTTTTGTCCCTCCAGCATCCCCCCACTGTCGTTCCCTTCCTCCTCCTAGGTCGAGGTGGCGAAGAAGCACATTCCCTACCACATGGACAAGTTTGGCTACCGAAAGCCAAATGTGGAGTTCCTCCAGGGCTACATGGAGAAGCTGGGTGACGCCGGGCTGGCCGACGAGAGCTATGATATTGTCATGTAGGCATCACACAGGGTACTGCCACCCCCAGTTCTGCTGCTGCCTGGGGCCATGGGCTGGGGTCCGGGTCCGCATCCCAGTGGGTCGCCCACTTCAGGAGCACATGTAAGGAAAGGGAAAATCCCAAGGCAGAGCCTAGGCTAAAGCCTGGGAATATGCAAACTGCCCTTTTCATGGTCAAATCGGCATCTCCAAATCCTGCATGAAGCGATGGGACATGCAGCAGCCAGTGGATGTGCAGCAGCTGGTGGTGCTGAGCATGCGAGAGGGTGCAAATGAGCCTTGGTCTCCTCCTCCCCAGCTCCAACTGCGTGATCAACCTTGCCCCTGACAAGAGGGCTGTGCTGCGGGAGGCCTACCGCGTGCTGAAGGTAATGCTGGGGCCAGCACCCCCGGTGGAAGTGGAGCGGGGTTGGGGTGGCCCTGCTGTTGGGGTGCCACCGGGATGCAGCAAGTGGGATCCAGCAAGGTGGGGATGTGGGATGGGGCCAGGGGAGGGAACCTCTGTAGAGGGTCCCGAGCAGGGTAGCATTGGGGGTGCCCAGTTCTCCCTGCCCTTTTTGTCCTGTTGCTTCTTGGGGTCTCCCTTCACTCCTCACTGCCTTCCAGCCCGGGGGAGAGATGTACTTCAGCGACATCTATGCCAGCCAGCGCCTGAGTGAGGCTGTCCGGAAGCACAGGGTGCTGTGGGGTGCGTAGGGCTCTGGGATGGGGGTGGCATGGGATGGGGGGACCGGACCTTTGCCTCCATCACCTGTGTCTGCGGTCTCGTGCCAGGGGAGTGCCTGGCGGGAGCCCTGTACTGGAAAGACCTGTACAGCATCGCCGAGGAGGTGGGGTTCAGCCCTCCATGCCTGGTCACCGCCAGCCCCATCACCATCGGCGACAAGGAGCTGGAGGGCATCATCGGTGAGCGTCCAACCAGGGAGCGTTGGCTCTGGGCAGCCGTGGGGAGCTGTGCTGGGATCCCAGGCTCTGCCGGTTCCCAGCCTGGGCGCTCGGTGCCCAACCCACCAACCTCTCCCTTGCAGGCGACTGCCATTTCGTCTCTGCGACTTTCCGTCTGTTCAAGGTGCCGGGTAGCAGCCGGGCCGGGCCGGGCCAGGTCATCTACAATGGTGGGATCGTGGGGCACGAGCGAGAGCTGGTGTTTGATGCCAACCTCACCTTCAAGGTGCGGGGTGGGACTCCCCAGGATGCCAAGCAGTCCTGGTCTGTAAGGATGGGGATGGGGCAGAGCTGATGAAGCAGTGCTGCCCAGCAGCGTCCTCTCTGATTTTGGGGGTAAGCTTTGGTAGAGGGGGTGGTGGGTGGGAGCAGAGGGGCTGTATAAACCAGGGGAGCTGCAAACAGAGACAGGAAAGGGAGCCAGACCCATGCATTCTATTGGAGTGGCGGTGGGAGCAGGACATCCGTGGTAGCTTCACAAGAGTTTTGGAACCAGCTGCTTGGTTGTTGTGGGTCTTTCTCAAGGTTTTGGGTCAGGCTGTGCCCCTGCTTTTGCCCCCCACCCATTGTCTGACTGGGTGGTTGGGGTCCCCTGGGCCATGTATCCCAGACCCCAGCCCTGTGACTGTCCCTCTGTCCCCAGGAAGGAGAGGTGGTGGATGTGGATGCTGAGATGGCCGCGATCTTGCAGAGCTCTAGGTTTGCGGAGGAGTTCCTGATCCGAGATGGCGGGGCCAACGCTGCCACACCGCAGGGATGCTGTCACAAGCAGGTGAAGACTGGTAGCAGGCAGCTCCATGGCTGGGTTCAGGGATGGGGACATGGGTGTCCCATACCATCAGAGTTGCCCTGGGGTATCAGAGGGGCTATGGCATGATGCCAAGAGACCTGAGTCCTTCTGGGCCAGGCAGGACTGCCCATGGGGCACTGAGGGTGGTGCCTGGTGCCTGAGTTTGGGCAACTGCACCCAGCGCAGGTTGGAGCCCTCCAAAGCAGGGGTCTGCTCTAACTGCCAGGCGTGAGAGCCCCCTGCACCCCCAACTCATCCATGGGGGCTGCCGAGGCTGATGGCTGGACCTGCTTGATGTCTCCCAAGGGGAGACATCCTTCCTCCAGGAGATGGCTGGGGATAGCCTGCCCCAGGGAGGTGATGGCCCATCCCCGCAGCTCCTTCCTCCCCATCGCTCTCCCAGCACCTCCCAGCTGCTGATGTGAGCTTGGCCCTGGCTGCCAGCCCTGACCCCGCAGCACAAAGCACCTCTATCTGCTGGAAGTCTCTCTCCTCCTCCCCTTGGTGGTCCTTCCAGCCTGCAGATGGGCCAGGAGAGGCTGGGAAGCAGGGATCATCGGTACTTGAGGGAGATAACACTCTGCAGCTGCGTGTCCCTGAAACACAACCTTGTACTTGGGGAGGGGGAGATGTTCTTGGGTCCCTGTCCAAGCAGGAGGCATTTCTCAGATAAAAGCAGAGCTAATGTCCCAGAGAAGCTCTTGGCATCCTCCTTGCAGCAGGGAAAAGCAGCTGGAGTGACCTGGGGGCTGCCCCCATGTTAGCTATGGGGGGTCTGCTTGGGCCGCCCCACTAGCAGGGAGCGAGTGGTGCTTTTCCCTCTTGCTTCCCTCTGTCCTGATCCCGCCCCGGGTTGTTCTCTGCCCTCCAGGAGAAGATCTGTGATCCCTTCCAGCTGCTGGAGCGGCTGGCGGCCCCAGTTTCTGCCTGCTGTCCCGGTGGCACCTGTGGTCCCCCGGGGTGCTGCTGAGCGGTGAGCGGTACCCCCGCACTGGCAGATGCCAGTGGGGCAGGAGGATGCGGCCCCAGCAGCATGTGGCTTCCACCAGAGAGCAAATAAATGGCTGAGCTCGAAGGCTTGTGTGCTCACAGACAGGGCCCATGGGGTCCGTGGGGTGCTGTGCTTCCCTGTCGGGGCTGGTGGGGTGGGTTGTGCCTGGTTGCGGTGAGGACGGGCAGCCGTCCTGTGGGTCCACTCACTATGGGGCTGGCACAGCGGCCACATGGCTCGGACACGCAGGCAGGGATGGTGTCTGCGGGAAAGGGGTCGTGGGTCCCCGCGAGTGGGATGGCAGGTCTGGTGTGGGTTTGGCAGCAGCTGTGTGCTGGTGTTGAGCCCACGGAGCAGACAGAGACATTTGGAGAAGGCAGCTTGGCAGAGCAGGGTGCAAAAGGAGGCCCGGTGCTGTGCAGGGCCTGACCTTGCGGCATGCACCCCGGTGCACAAGCCCAGCTCCAGTTTGAGATCTTTGGGAGCCCGCAGCCCTGATGCAAATGCCTCTGAGAAGCAAAAGACACAGCAATAAGCAGCCCAGTTGCTTTTTTCCTTCTTTTGATCTCCCCACGCTAACCCTCCACATGCAGGGAACCATGAGCATCCAACAGGCAAACTCCGTGGAAGCTCCCAGCAGTGGGCTGAGCAGCTCAATAAGGCGGCTGCAAACGAGCATCTCCCCGGGGCAGGGGGTGAGAAGGACTGGTCACCTCCCAGGGCTCAGCCAGGCCTGCTTTTCCATGAAGAACTCAACGTGGCACATGGGGTGCAGAGGGATGTCCCTGTTATTTGCATTCAGGATGGGGGATGCCTCAAGCACAGCTCCCCATGCCCTGTCTCGCTTGCAGCCCCACAGCCCGTTCCAGGAGACAGGGATTTCTCTCCCTTCCCTTGTGCATCGCCGCTGAGGTTTGTATTTTCTCCTGGACTCCATCTAGTGGGAAAGCCCACTAGACTAGAAAGTCCCCTGCAAGCATCGCACCTGCAGAGTTTTGCAGGGAAATGCAGCGATTCTGGAAAGCCAGAAACCTGGCTGGCTGTGTCCCGCAGAGGACGAGGAGCAAGGGCTTCGAGGCTGCGGTGGGAGGCGATGGGCTGTGCTCCTGCAGCCCTGTGCAAATCCTGCATGCCCTGGCCCGCAGAGGCTCTTTGGGAAAGGCTGGGGGCTGCTGAACAGCAGCAGCGCCTGAGCCCTTGGGTGAGCAGCTGAGCTTAGAAATGAGGGACTGTCTCCACCCTTCCTCACGCACTGATTTTCCAGGAGAGACCAAATTTCCCCTCGCTGCCATTTAAACAGCATCTTGCTGTGGCATGGGGGAAGATAAAGAGCAAAAAATAAAATATTTGGGTTCAAAAAGAAACATGGTAAGTGCCAAGGATGCTCTGGAGTAGCAGTAGCAGTGCTGAGGAAGGTCCAGGTGGTCAGGAGGCATTTCCAGAACATCTGGAATGAAAAGCGTGAGCAGTCACGTAACACCCGACTGATGCGCGGAGATGGGGAATCCAGAAACAGGTGTGAAAGGCTGAGACGTTCAATAGCTCTTCTTGTTCTCTGTTGGAAACGAAGCTGCAGAATACCCTGTCTCGGGTGACATGGCTAGAAAAGGCAGTTTACCATCTGTCTCAAGGGAGATATGAGATGGTTTCTACTTGTAGATGAAGCTTTCAAATCCCTGGTAAATGTGTCTCCCAGCAAGAGCTGTACCAGGACAAGGAGTGCTCATTGGGCCTCCAGTGTTAACTCCTGACAAAATTTGGACCATTACAAAAAAATGAGGATTGTAAAAATAATTCCAGGATTTTGAAGGATTTCCTAAGTGCCCCAGACTGCTTAACCTGCCCTCTGCCATCAGCAAAATAGGGGAGCGATTAATTCACAATTTAGAGATTAAACATATAAATAATGCCCATAAATATGGTTTCCTAGAAAGTCGCCTTGCCAGCCTGTCCTTTTGGCTTTGGACGAGACTATGAGTCTGACCTATTGGGTGTACAAAAATTTGTAAGTTGTTGGGTTTAGAGCTTGTCACGGACGGAGTGAGACTGCACTTCACTCGTAAGAGAGAAGCAACAATACTTTATTGATAGAAAACAGTGAGTTAAAGTGTGAATTAACAAAGTTCAATGGTAAATGCGACAGGGAACAAGATTCGATGGCAAGGTACACTTGATTATTTACTGCATAGAGGACAGGGTCAGACAAAACTGTCAGGGAGACCCTCCCGTTGAGTCATGAGGTTCAGAAAGGACCCCCTTGCTTTCTAAA
>NW_008795129.1:12571114-12573294 GCF_000699145.1 Aptenodytes forsteri
GCAAGGAATCTCTCAACCTTGAGGAGTAACCTTAAGAGGTGTCCCTACTCAAGGGGAGATCCTAGCATGCAGCCCACTGCCATGCAGGAGAGCTCAAAGGGCTCTTGGGCTGCTCACTATTTATAGGGGTAAGATGATTGACTCCTAGTCATATTTGCGTACTGATAGCTGTGGTTAGGTGGGCGTATTTCTCACAATAACCAAGGGCTATTGTGTTGTTATCTGGCTCCCGAATCCACTCTTCGTTAATATGAAGTATCACCATCAGCACCCATTAACAACTGCCCCTGGTAGTTATCGCTTAAGCAGGGTTACAGGAGATAAAGGTCAGGTTGGGCGGGGGAGCACACCGTCACAGAGCTACGCCATGATTAAAAAAAAGAAAAATCCTTGGTGTTCTCTGGAGTCAACAGGGCATGTATTAGCTGGCTTCAGGTAGGGCTCCCTGGCAGACCAGCTTCAGGGGCGGCTGTGACCCGGCAGGCAAGAGGAGCTCTGAAATTGTGTGGAAGGCCCTCACTGACAGGACCTCAGGAAGGACCTGCCAAAAACACAACCAAGATGCTGTTTAATCCCCCCCCCGCAAAGCCCTCTTCTGCTATTACTTACAAAGACTTTCTCAAAGTCCCCAAACAGCCCATCCTGGGAGGTTTGCAGCAATTAGCTCCTGCTATCAAAGAGAGCCTTCCCAGTGTGAACGGAAGAGCAGATGGGGCCGGGGGGGGGGTCCTACCTACAAACCCCTTCATTAAAAAGGCATGAGTCCCTGCCACGGCCTTTCAGCTTGCCTGGGGGAAGAGGCACCCACAGCGAGGTCCCCCACTTCCGCGTGCATGCAGAAAAAGGCCACAGCTAAATGCCACGGCATTTGCATAGCACTGTTTTTTTCCAAATTCTCAGCATTTTAGCGAGGAAGCAGCTGAGAGGACTTCTCCTCACTCTTGACTTTGATTTTGAGCATTAGAGTAGGGGTCCTCACCAGGATGTGGATGTGGGGGTGTCTGGTCTGCCTGGCTTTGCTTGTGCATGCACAGCCTTGGGGTTTTCAGCCCCCAAGCCATGCAAAGAGGAGGTCCTGCAGCCCCATCCTGTGTGAGGAACCCCAAAACAATCTGTCCAACACCCCGGTCTGGGTGTTTTGGCGATTGTAGAGGTGGGCCAAATCCCCTTCTCCCAGTGTGAAGCTCTGCAGCATCGGTGTCCTCCCTCTGCAGGCAGGGAGGATGCTGTGAGGGCAGAATGATCCGTTGCTCTGATTCACCCCGAGGTGAAAGGGAAGTGATTCCTGAGTCTGATGCCCCTGGCTCAGGGGCATCTGTCCGCTTCCTGGAGGAGCACACCTGCAGAACTGCTCCAGGATGAGCTGGATGAGGCTTGGGACCAGGAAAAATTTGTGACTATGGCCCCAGAGCACCGTGCTCTTCCCCCCCCCTCGCTGTATTGGGTTGTCCTGCGCAATCCTCTACTCTTCCATTTTCCAAGCACTTAAATGGAGGGGAGGTTGTTTTTACCTCCTCTAAAGGGTCACCCTGAACCCAAAATGCAGTCTCAGCCACCACGAGCCATACTGGATGCTCCTACAGCTGTTCGTCTCTGGCTGTCTGGGAGGCTAAACCGCGTCCTGGGCTGTATATTGCTCATCGCTGTTGGAAAGTGGAGTGATGACGGCTGGGCCGTGGGGCGTTTGTTGCCCCAGCTGGGATTGTGGCACAGCAGCTGAGGCCTCGGAAATAGCCCAGCTCTCGGGACGGTGAGACGTAAGCACACACTTAAATTACAGGTCTTTTCCTGAATCGGGGCCCGTCAGCCCTTCGTGCACCCACGCAGTAATGACGAGCTGAACGGAGCGAAGCGCCTGGGGAGGCTTTGAGCGTCCCCGGCGGGAGCTCCAAAGCCCCGGCCTCACTCATGCCAAGTCTCGGCATGGGGTTTGTCTAATTTGACGAGGCTGGAGGTGCCCCGGGTGGCTGAGCAAAAGGTGGAGATGAGAGAGAGAGGAGCGCGGCTCGTCCGTATTTAATAGTTAGTGTTTAATATTTAATGTTTAATTTCGCTGTTAGAAACGACAAAGCCAAGGAAGTGCCGAGGCCCGGAGGGTGCCTGGGGGCCAGAGCGTGGCGGGTGAATCTTTAATCGTTGCACTGTACCGCACCGACGGCGGCTCGGGCAGAGCGGGGAGC
>NW_008795129.1:12574606-12604211 GCF_000699145.1 Aptenodytes forsteri
GTGCCGAGGGGCCGGCCGGGCCCCCGCCCTGGGGTGAGACCACCTGGATCTACCACGACGGCGAGGACACCAAGATGATTGTGGGTGAGGAGAAGAAGTTCCTGCTGCCCTTCTGGCTGCAGGTCATCTTCATCTCGCTCCTCCTCTGCCTCTCGGGCATGTTCAGTGGCCTCAACCTGGGCCTCATGGCCCTGGACCGGGGTGAGACCACCTGGATCTACCACGACGGCGAGGACACCAAGATGATTGTGGGTGAGGAGAAGAAGTTCCTGCTGCCCTTCTGGCTGCAGGTCATCTTCATCTCGCTCCTCCTCTGCCTCTCGGGCATGTTCAGTGGCCTCAACCTGGGCCTCATGGCCCTGGACCCCATGGAGCTGCGCATTGTGCAGAACTGTGGCACAGACAAAGAGAAGAACTATGCCAAGCGCATTGAGCCAGTGCGGCGCCAGGGCAACTACCTGCTCTGCTCCCTCCTGCTGGGCAATGTCCTGGTCAACACCACGCTTACCATCCTGCTGGACGACATCGCCGGCTCCGGGCTGGTGGCTGTGGTGGTCTCCACCATCGGTATCGTCATCTTTGGCGAGATCGTGCCGCAGGCCATTTGCTCTCGGCACGGCCTGGCCGTGGGCGCCAACACCATCTTCCTCACCAAGTTTTTCATGATGATGACCTTCCCGGCCTCCTACCCCGTCAGCAAGTTGCTGGACTGTGTCCTGGGCCAGGAGATCGGCACAGTCTATAACCGTGAGAAGTTGTTGGAGATGCTGCGGGTCACCGACCCTTATAATGATCTAGTCAAGGAGGAGCTCAACATTATCCAAGGAGCCCTGGAGCTGCGCACCAAGACAGTGGAGGACGTGATGACTCCCCTCCGAGACTGCTTCATGATCGCTGCGGAGGCTGTGCTTGACTTCAACACTATGTCTGAGATCATGGAGAGCGGTTATACCCGCATCCCCGTTTTCGAGGGTGACCGCTCCAACATCGTGGACCTGCTCTTCGTTAAGGACCTGGCTTTTGTGGACCCCGATGACTGCACTCCGCTCAAGACCATCACCCGCTTCTACAACCATCCGCTGCACTTTGTCTTCAACGACACCAAGCTCGATGCCATGCTGGAGGAGTTCAAGAAAGGTGGGCTCGTGCCTGTGGCGGGGGCGTAGGGGTGCTGCTTGGTGGCGATGAGCATCTACCTTCCTACGGCGAGCTGGCTGGGAAGGCGAGGGAGCTCTGCAGAGAGGTCCTCTCGGGTTTCTGCTTGCGGAGGGGTTTGGAAAGGTGCATTCAGGACAGAGAGTAGCCTGTGTTTAGGCATCTGCCAGATCTGCCCGTTCTCTGGGCCAGAAAGCTGATACGCAGCTGGTATGTGCCCCCGACCTCTTTTCCCCACTGCACTGGGATGTGTGTGTGGGCATGGTGCCAAGCAAGGTTGTTTTCTTTCTTGCTTTTTCCACTCATCTGTCCATTATAGTGAGAACCGCTGACGGGAATCCGCGCCCGTTACTTGGCTGTGTCTTCTCCGTGCTTTTTCAGCTGGCCTGACAGTGAGGAGTGGGTGGGCTGCTTGGGTAGGTCACCCGTATCTTTCAGGCTTAGTGCGCACACACGTGCTGAGATAAACAAGGCGTTTTAGCTCCATTCATAGGCTCAGCCGGCCAACTTCAGCTCTGTGCTCATGTTCCAGTTATTTTGATTGACGCTTTGATCTTGTAACTCATAAATAGTTTCAGGGTCTTAAAATACATTCGAAAGCACCTGTTGGTGCTGCACTTCAGAGTTACAGGTCTCTTTTCCTAGGCTTCCCCCTGCCCCCAGGACCACAGGCTCAGCAAAGACGTGATGCTTTCTACCTCTCCTGTGTATCGTGTGTATTAGTTGCATCAGAAAGGGGCTGAGGCTTTCCGGCCCCGTCTTAATTCTAGGAGGTGTTGACCTGACAAATGCATCTTAATTCCTGTTAGAAGCTTTTGCTTACGAGAAAGGAAGAAACTTCTTTTGTTTTCCTCTTTAAATCTGTTCCTCTGTGCAAGCCAAATAATAATGCTATATGGCCTGTGCAGGAAGGTGCTTTCAAAGAAATTGTTGAGTGAAATTTCAAACAGATTGGGTGTGTGGACTCCCATGCTGGAAAACTGAAGGCTGTTGGAGTGCCATGGAGCTGTTCATACCCATGGAGATCTGATCAAAGTACCGCCGGGCAGCTCAGTCCCTGGGAGATGATCTGGCTGAAAGAGAAGATCTTTACAGCTGCACTGACCCCACAGTTAGGCTAACGGGGGATATTTGAGTTCACCTTTTATAAACTGCAAAAGTTACCTTGAAAAGAACTTTGTAAATTAGTGAATGATCTGTCTAGGTAATAAATTTAAATTACCACTTAAATTTCAGGTGCTGTTTAGTCCACACGCTGAGCTTTGACAGCATGGCACTTGATCTCTTTCTTCCGGCTTAACTCAATTTTGGGGATTTGGAGGGTTACCCCATTGGTTTCCTCATCTTTAGTTCACCTTCACGGATAGAAGGTGAACATGCTCTGGCTTTTTACTGGCCAGTGCAGCAGTGGTTTTCTTTCTTTCTGCCTCTGTGTAGTGATGGGGAAATCTTACTTGGGTTTGGAGCTGTTGAAGGAGAGGTGAGGGAGAACCTCCCTTGGCTGTGGTTTCTGCACTGCAGGATCTGCAGCTCAGATCCAGGAAACTCAATTATGTCAGTTAACTGTTGGCTGGTTAAGATGGATTTCGCTGCATGTGCGGGTGTAGGGTTCTTCTCCCCCCCCCCCCCCCCCCCCCCGACTTGTGTTTTTTCTAGTTTTGTTTGTAGCAAGGTGTCTGAAGAAATGAGTATTTTGTTGGTTGCTTTGTTTCCCTTGTCTGAAAGAGATGAAATGCACTCCTGTGTGTTAACATAGGAGTCCTTTTATTTAATAGCTTGGAGAATTAGGTGCGCATTTTAATCCTGCATGTGTGGCTAAGCCAAATATGCCTCCTTACAGTTCCTGAAACTTGTGCTTAAAATAGGCTTCTTAAAGTTCTCCTGTGTGGCTTGGAAGGTGCAGACCAGAGATTGCTTTCTCTGGTAGCCAGAGGACTTCCCTTCCCTGTACTAGGAAATGTCCCAGTGCTACAAATCTAGGATGACTTCCTAACATGTGTGTTCCCTCCTGAGATCGCTGTGTCCTGGAAGAGTCTCTGTAGTTGTGAATTAATTCAGGGTAGTTTGATCATACTTAAATGTTTGCTCCAGAATAGCTATGCTGGTTGGTCTGTATTGAGAAGCCCTGGTGTTAGGACCAGCTCTGTCCTAACTGGTTTCTCTTTAAAAGTGCAGATATGGTGGAAATAAATGGCTTCCTTTGTGTCCTTTGAAATGAATGTAAATAACTGATAGCTTGCTTGATCTGGCATAGCGCGGTGTCTTTTGCAAGAGTTCTTCAAACTTTCTTCTTCAGAGCAACCTTGCCAAATTCCCGTGAGAATGTACAAATTAAGGGTGAGAATCAAATTGCATGTCACTCTCTGGTAGAGGTTGAAAATAAATAAGCTTACTGTTTTTAATCATTCTCCTCCCACCACATTGACCTTCTGCTGCAGTAGACTTGCTTCAAAACTCACGTGTATGTCTTTTTCCACCCAGGGCCCTGCTACCGCTGTTCGGTGCAACGAGCAGCTCATGCGATAGTGCTGTCAGTTGAATACTTTAATCTGTTTAAGCAGAAAGGCTTGGGTTGTTTGTTTTTTTTTTTTTTTTAAGGAGTTTGGTAATTAGCTGGGTAGGTGGCGTTCTGAAGCTCACTTTTTGGGCAGGAGCAAAACATACTTAAGCTTAACACAGAATGAAGGCTTAGGAGGAGGAGATCAAAACCCAAGCATGGCAGGATATATGTCCTTATGCTGTTGCAGAAGATGAAATGGGTAGTTCTGTACTTGTTCTGGTGCTTAGGCTGAACAGCTGGAGGATTTGGTGGTGAGCCTATTATTAATGTTCTTTGCCCACAATTGCAAAATAAGTATCTGTTTCACTTCTCTGCTGCCAGGCAAGAAACTTAATTTTAAGAGAGAGCTGCAGCACATTCCTGCTCCCTTGTTGCTCTAATCTCTTAAAGTGTGAATAAACATGATTTCTGAAGCAGTCTGCAAAAAAGCTTCTCTTCTAAAAAGCATTGTTTACTTACAAATAAATAAATAGCTTTTGAAAGAGGGGCAATTTTCTATTCCCATCAACAGACCTTAAACCTCTACCAGCACTGTCAAATCTATTTGCCTACAAGTTGAGCAGACTGAGCGTTTAACTTACTCGAATTCAATCACTCAAATTTAATGCAAGGAAGTATAAGGTACCCTTTATACTGGCCTAGGAAATGACCTGCCTGACTCTGTTCAGCGCAAAGAGATATCTCATTTGAAATAAGTCCACTCCTAGCTAATCTGACGTTGGCCATTGCTGTAAAAGGGAGCAAGGCGTTACCTGTTCCAGGACTGATTTGTGTCCTGGCTCCTACGCTGTGGCAGGGAGTGAATGAGCGACAAAAGTCACTTTTGGAAAGAAGCTAGTGAACTGTCTCCACTGGTCTCCTTTTTCTTGTTGACAAGTGTGTGGGCTTGCTCTCCCTAAAACCCCCCCCCCCCCTTTTTGACAGTTTTCCTAGGTCTCTGTTCAAATGCTCTCTGGCACTTGCTCTTGGTGTTTTTCACAGGCAGATTTCTGCATGTGTGATCCTAAATCCAAAGCGTTCTATTTCTAGCTCCCTGCCTGCCAGAGCTACAGGAATTCAGCTTGAAAAGCCTCATGTTGTAATACTAGTATTTTAAGATTGGCCCACTTTCTACAGGCCGTTGTACGGGCTGCTTTCCTGGTGGCCTGGCCTGCTTCAGAGGGCAGCAGTTTCTCAATCGGAGTCCTCCTTATCTGGGAACTTTGAGTCATATGTTTGGATCTCATTTATATCTGTCTCCACTATTATGTTATACTGAAGATCAGAGTTAATAACCTGTTACAAAGAAGTCACAGTAACTGTGTGCAGAAGTTCTGAGCTCTTGTTTGCTGAATCACATGGCAGCCTTGCAAAAATTCCTAGATTCTTTATTAAAATCATTGCCAACTGGACATTAAAAGATTTTTTCTTTCCGAAAAACCTTGTCAGATTTAACTTGATGATCTTCTCTTCATGCTCTGTTGATCTTGTATTGTCTGTTTTTAATAATGTGTATGTTTGGTGGCTATATTTAGTGTGGACATAGGACCTGGAGGAAAAACATTGTCCATTTCTTTTCTAGTTCCTCTTCCCCCTCCAAAGAAAACTAAGTCCCAGCAACCTGAACCCTAAACCCCTTACTTTTGAGGGAGCAGAGAAGAATACGTAGACCTGCTTACTCTTTTGGGCCCATAGATCCTCTTTTTGGAAGCAGATAGGACAGCAAGCGATTGGTAGCCCAGGGATCCAAAGTTCTGCATTACTGTTGTTGGTCTGAGGGTTTTTTTTTCTGTTATTAGGTCACTTACCTTTCTGGTACAGCTCTAACCCAGGCTTGTTGGTGGCTTCTTTCCTGGTCCCTTTCAGGTTTTATGGTTTCCCATCCTGGTGAATCTAAGTCCAGACTTCCCATGAATAACCTTTATTTAATGGATCTGAATGCTCACTTTCTAGTTTATCTAACAGGTTGTCTGTCTCCTGAGCCATTTTTCTGTGTAAGCCTGTGACTGCAGCATTACGAGAAACTGGAAGAAACTACATAAATCCCTTCTGGGATTATCAAAGGCATGTAAAACTTCTTCTTGGAAAACAATATCGTTTTCAAGGCTGCTTGGCTAACAAAAGGCACTTCCTCTGATCCTTTCGGGGAAATTCATATAAAGGAAAAGGTGTTGAGGAGGTCCAGCGTGGAGACTTTTTTGTGCGAAGAGAGTAGGGGAGTGGTAGGAGAGGGAATTTGCCTCTCTTGTACCAAGATACAGAAGACTTAGCATGATATGCCTGCAGATTTGTTCCCTGAACAAAAATTGCATGTGGGGGTGGGGGTTGCCTCGTGACAAACTGTTTCTTGGCTGTCTGACAGTGTAGCACCCGCAGGTACTGCGCTGCCAAGAGCTTTGCTGGCCTGGCAGAGCTCCTGGGGGATGCGTGCTCGTTCCACTGGAGAGGAGCGGATGTGGGTTACTGCAGGCAGCCCTCCTGCTGGTATGCTGAGGGGGAGGCGTCAAGGGGAATGCATCGGAGAACAGCTCCAGTTCTTACTGGGCTCCCTACTGTGAAGCTTTTTTAGGGACCAGGAGAAGAAGAGACGCTGCTGGAGAGCAGCGGTGCTTCTTCACCCTGGCCTTGGTGAGGAGCCCAGCTGGAGGCTCTGTTCTGCTGCTGAGAGTAGAAAGAAACATGTGGTTCATGTGGCTGGCAGGGAGAGGAGTAAGTGAATTAAACGGCTGGAGCAGTAGAGGTTTGAATATGACGTTCGGGTTGGGTATGATTCTTGGATTGCTTTTGAACTGGCTGCTAGCAACTCATGTCATTCAACAAAGACAAGAAGTTGCCTTTTCCTCCCCTCAACTGTTTGCTAAGTTAGCAAATGCTTTCTTGCACTGAAGCTGATGGGAGTGAATTCCACCACAAGTGAACCATGTTCCTATCTGCTTTCTCTGTGTCTGTAAAGGTTATCTGTAATAGGCACAGATGTAAACGTCAGGTCAGTCTGTGCAGCCAGCAGCATTTCACAGCTGATTTTGGAGTAGAATAGAAAGAAGAGGCAGAATGTCAACTTCTGAGCAAGTTCAGTAGTGCAGGAAAATGATCAGGTAGTTTAACCATTGCAGTATTCTTCCAGGGCTGAGATTTTTTTGAGTTTCAGTATTTCTCTGCCAACATGAGGTTCTGAGGAGCAGAACACTTTCTCGGTGAACTTCAGTTGACTCTAAGGGTGTAAGAATGACAGCAAATGCTCTGCAGTAGTACGTGTCTGACAATGGCTATGGCTGCTTAGAGAAAGTATTAAAAAAGAGCAAATTTATTTGTTCTTCTCATCAGGCTGCGATTCAAGAAGTTCTGGAACTAAAGATACTGTCTTTATTAAATAGCCCTAGATGCCTCTTTCTTTCTGTGAGTGTGTCTAATCAACGCTGAACCTTTGTCAGCTCTTGCACATAGACAAGCAGCAATAGTGGGGTATCTCCTGTCAGTAACTTTGTAGTGCTAGTGGCAGGAAGAGGTGGATCTAAAGGTTGCATTTCTGATTGTGACTTCTGTATGAAGCCATCCAAAGGTAGGTTTTGTTTTGGCAGGCTGTGATATCACTCTAGCTGTCGTTGAGGAAGTGAGGGGGTTAGCCACCTCACACTTCATACATGTTATGAGCCCCAGTCCCCTCCCTTCTTTATTCAAGGAATCATTATAGTGAGTGGGAGTACTGGGGAGGGTTACTAGGTCACTTAGCTTGGAGCATCAATGCCATTAAACTGTAGACAAGATCTACTCATCTTCCTGGTGTTGACTAGTGTCAGATTTTGTCTTGCTCGCTTGGAGGGCAGACATTCTAGTGCACAGGAATTAAGACCTGGAGAATTTGAAGTCTCACTACTTCACCCCTTCTAAACACTTTGCAATGTATGCTTAATATTAAGAGTCATAAGTGAGTTTTACAGCTGCTTAGGCACCATCAAGTAGGCCTAGAATGAAAGGAGTGGCTGAGCAGTGTGTTGAATGAGTCTATATCTCATCCTGCCGTGCTTTTCCCGTTAATACTTAACGAGAGCTCACTTTTTCATTAGCGTATGTGCTTCTAGAGATCTGTGGTGCAATTGCCAGTCTAGATAGACCAATTGCACTTCTAGTATTGAGTCCCTCCCAATTTCACTAATGGAGCTTGTAAAACTAGCCCTCAACACAGAGTACTCCTGTACTCTGAACCATACCCTGGTGAGCATGACCTGGCACTCTTGTTAATTTGACAAGGTCCTGAAATACAGCCTACCAGCTACAAATAGGAGTGTAAATACTTGGTGCTAATGAGCTACAGCCAACAGCACATGGCTAACAGTTCCAGATCACGTGGATGATCCAGCCTGGCTCCTGCCAAGGTCACTGAGTCATTTCAGGACTATCTAGTGATGGGTTTTTGTTTCACTTTTCAACAATATATAATCATAGAAAAAGAGACGCAAAAATCTGTCATTAACCTTCTGGTGGAATCCACCTTTTCCCTTGGCCTAGAAATCAGCATGGCCCAATAGTTGCTGGCAGAAGAAGCTATGCTGGGAATAAACTAGGACTAAGTGTGATGGAATACAAAGCATCTGTGAGAAGGGCATGAAAAGTAAAGCTGGTTAAGGAACTATAAGGGGAAGAGGTGACCTAGTCACCTCAGTGTAGGTCTCCTTACAGAGAGGTGGGTGTAGGGAAGAGAAAGGGATGGCCTGGAACAGGTAAGTTGAGAAGCCCCTTGGTGTTCTAAATGGCTTTTTGTACAATGTGGAGTAATGAAGTTGTGATTCTTCAAAACATATTGTTATGAGTTGAGGCAGAGAAACTAAAGTCTACTAAAAGATTTCCCATAGCTTTTAAAAACAAACAAACAAACAACAAAAAACCCACCAAAAAACCCCACTAATGTTATGACTCCAGGACATGCAACCATACTGTGTCTTTCACAAAGTGGGCTTGCAGGAAGCAGGTCCCTATTTGACACTCCAACTTGAAACACGAAGTTGCAGTATCAGAAGGACAGATGGCAGAGAGATCCATCAAGCTTGGAGAGAAAATGGATGTTCTTTTGACTTGCCGCTGGAGTTGCATGTACTGAATGTACTTAACACAGTGGCCAGCTCTGCTTATCTTTCCATTCTTGGTCCCCAATAACAAAGAGGCTTTGATTCTTTCCAAACTTGCTTTCCTTTTTTGTCCTCCTTTACTCAAAAGTGCTCTCTTCCCTGTTTATGGCTCTGTCTGTAGTAGCTTTCCACTCTGGAGAGTCATGAGTAGGGGCCCTTAGAGGCCTTAGAGCCATTGTTCTCGTGTTTTGTATTAAAATTGCCTGTGAGTCTTCCAGAATTTTGGTGGGCAGCCAGTTTTCACTGAAGAGAAGAAGGACTTTCAGATTTTGCCACACTTCTGTGTTGTCTATGGGATATCATATGGGTTGACAACTGTGTTGTTTTAGTACACAACCTGTATATGCGAGAGATGTTTCTTTGTCTGGGTTGGCTGGCATGTTGGAAATTAGGATTCTTATATGGGTGCCTGTGGTTATTTTTGTGATTTAAAGACGAGTCAGTCTTGCTCTTTACCTACCGGTGATGATGTCTGCTTGAGAGGACTAGTGAAAGAATACTAGAAAAGCAACTTGTCTTGTAACCAACTTGTCTTAAAATACCCAAGCCCTAGATTGAACAGAAACCTCAAAGCTAAGAAAACTTGTGTGAATTGGACTTACTTGTTGTCTCTTTGTATTGAAGCATATACTTGTTGGGTATAATAATTTCAGTGTTTAAATATGAAGCAACAGCCCTTCTCATCAAGGAATTGTACTTTGAAGGGCAGAGTAAGTGTGATGCCTGTCAATCTGGGAACTGAAACCTGATGACTTGAGGCCTCAGGAGTTATAAGTTAACGCGATTCTGTTGCAGTTACTAATTAACCAAGCAAGAGCTTTGCTCCAGCCAAAGGAGCTGGGGCCAGAAGATGAGCACATATATTTAGTACAAAAGATCTGTATAGTTTTGTTTTCTGTAATGCTTTCCATTGGGATTGCACCATTCTTTTGCTGGCAGTCCTGAAAGGATCTGCTGCTCAAATAAGAGCGGTGTTGTAACATGGCTCTCTGCAGGGTGAACCATGCCATCAAGGCCAGGCTTCTACTTGCTTGAGATTCTCTCCCACACCAAGCATGAATGAAAGTTGGTGGTTTTTTTTTTATAGTGAGTTTTTTATGGTGGTATAATCTCTTACAGTGGTATGATGGAGCCATTCATGACTGTTGATCTTTGTGGAGGTGAACAAGGCTTTATTTTCCCCACAGTCCATGGGTAATGAGGGTAACAAAATGCTGACTCTGCTTTAGTTGGATACCCTGCTGCCAGCAAACAATTTTAAGAAGGATCTTGCCATTTCTGGTTTCCTTCCAGTACTCCACCTCCTGCTTCCAGAAGATTGTCCTGCCTGCCCTTTGCACTGGGCGGTATCTTTGTGGAAGTGAACAAGGCTTTATTTTCCCCACAGTCCATGGGTAATGAGGGTAACAAAATGCTGACTCTGCTTTAGTTGGATACCCTGCTGCCAGCAAACAATTTTAAGAAGGATCTTGCCATTTCTGGTTTCCTTCCAGTACTCCACCTCCTGCTTCCAGAAGATTGTCCTGCCTGCCCTTTGCACTGGGCGGTTCAAAGTGCAGCCCTTGGCTGGAAGTGATCCTGCAGGATCCCTTTCCATGCAACAGTTATGTGAGGACAACGATGATCAGTTGCCCACTTTTATTGCTTGTGAATTGCTTGTCAGCAATTTCTAGACTCTACAAAAAAGGAAGAAAATCCGCCGGTGTGAACTTGTTCTTGATAAAAACTTACAATCTGGCATTGAAAGTAGGTGTGGCTGTAGGTTTTAGGCAAGCTGCAGGCTTAGTTCTTCCTATCTAGCCTGGGACATCTTTCCATTGGAAGCAAGTACAGCTCTTACAGTTGCAATTCCCGTACACAGCAAGTGCAGACAGGGGCCTCCAGTTGATATTACAGGGCATCTAGTAAGAGGCTTCAGTTAAATTTTCTACTAGTTAAGGTAGGCCTAAATTGTGAACTAGAGCTATTCAGTAGCTCTAACTTGAACTCCAAGGGACATCACTCAGTTTTTGCTTCAAGGTGGATAAATTAGTGTGATATGTTTTGCTATGTGAATTTGTGTGGGTTTTTTCCCCTGCTGTGTAGCTGAGGTGTGCGTACAGATAAAGCTTTTTGTCTTTCAGCTTTTATTTTAGTGTCTTGATGTAGTATGTGGGGAGGGGGGGAGGAAGAGTCTCTCAAGATACCAGTTATATGAAGGCTCACTGCCTAGTCTTGCTCTTCTTCCAGCAGAGGAGAGGAGTAAGGGATGCCTCACTGGAAGCTGGGGCAGTGGTCCTGTGAATAGCTCGCTATATGGTCTACATGGTTGTAGCTGTATGGGATTTATGTTGCTCTTCAGATGTGATCTGGTCTTTGTTGCATGCTGGTTCCCTGCCCTCATGGGGAATAACTTTTATCTTCTTGTTGATACTCTAGTTTGCCTGGAGCCTTTTGGAGTGGTTAGGCTTGAAAACACTGATAACTCCACAGTTGAATTCAAGAACTTCACACTGCTCACTGGGAGTATTTTTTTTCTTCTCTTAGTGTGGAAGAATTGCTTGCGCTACGTGAATGGGATTTCTCCCAGAGAAATCAAAATCCCTATCAAAATCATTGTCTATTTCTCTCTTAATGAAAATCCTGCACAGTGTACTTTAGTCTCAACATCAGCTACTAAAAGTTTGAGTGCTCACTTGCAAAAGAAATGAGAGACTTTCTTGTATCACATGTAGAGGAAAGCCTACTTCTGTTCCTTCTATACTAGCGTATTTGTGTTTTCCTGTGACCTTTACAGAGATCACAACACGCTTAAAGCTTCATTCCCTTTCCATCTGATGGAGCCTGCCTCTCTATCATAATCAGGACTGACAGTTTTTAGGTCTTTCTGTTCAGTTGACAAAGGCCCAGGGGGGATTATGATCACTAATGTGGAATTGCTTTGCCAGTAGCTTCTGGTTTAATCCAGCTTGTGTTGCATTGTCTGAAGGCTCCCAAGGAGAACCTGGAAATGGAGAAGTTGCACAGTTCACCCTGTAGGCAGTCTCAGTGGGGGGTGAAGCTTCCCAACGTGGGAATCCCCTGAGGTTAGAGCTTGAGGAAGGCAGCTGGGGCAGTGAAAAACTTAATTACCTACATAATGGATGCAGTCTCCAAGAACTACAGCAATCTGTTGCTTGATGCCAATCATAGGGTTGAACCTGTGAGTGCAGTTGTAGTGCGTGCAGCCAATGTGCAAGCGAATACAGTAGCTTTCTTTTTTCCTGCTTTCTCCAATGCCCCTGAGTTTAAGGGTGGGGATGAAGGTTTCCCTGTGCTGTGTGATGCACTACAGATGGGAATCCCAATCTCTGCTCCTCCTCTCTGCAGGGGCACACCTGTTGTGCATTGGATGAGGTGTCTACCAGGAGAGCTCTGATGTCAATGGGTCTATTCTGTTAATGTTTTTTTGCTTTCCAGAACAGCTGTTTTGAATTTTTCAGTTTTTGCTGTAATCTTTGAACAAGCTTGCTTTTTTTTTGAGAGAGAGAGAGAGACTGGGGAAGGATGTGGGGTGGAGGGAAGACACATACATTTGAGTGTCAAGGGCATTTTAATTTCTGATTCCTGGCCTGAAAACTGGGTTTAAACTTGTTGCTTGCCCGCTGTTTGAACATGGTCCAGTGGTAAGAGGCTTTAATACATTTCTTCTTTGCAAATCATCAACCTCACATCTTCCAGTAAAGGAAAGAATTTGGGAGTATAGCTTCCAAGAGTAATAGACCTCTCAGCCCCATGCAATGCACAGGCTCCAACCAAAAAGTTCCAAGGAAAATATTCAGAAAGGGGGAAGTTGTCTAGCTGTATCCCTGACGATTTTGCATTTAAACTCTGGGGCTTTGCAGAGAAATCGGTATGCTCTTTTTTTCAGATAGACATGCAGCCATCCTGGAACTAGTAACTATGCTGGAATATCTTAATCCAAGCATAGAGTAGATAAATTAACAAAATATCTCTTATTTCCCAAGTTTATATTGGTGATGCTCTGTAGTTTGCCATTTTTCCTGCTATCCAATTAATATCTAGCTGAAAACACACTTGGAAGTATTGGAGGCTGCATCCAGGTACCCTGCTTTCTACTTGCATCTACTTCCTGATCTGTAGAAAGAGCTGAGTGCCTTGAAGTGCTTGAAAGGCTTAAAGGAGGATGCTGAGCAAAGAGCCACCATGAGGAAGCTGGTAGGCTTGGGGACTTGGGTGGCATTTATGCCGAGTCTGGGTCTACATCTATTTCCTCTGAAAAGCACTAAACCGGCAGTGTCCTGCCAGTTTTTAGAGGAAGCTTCAACGTGAACATTCTTTCAGGAGGGAATGAAGTGCTTTAAACTCAAGAGATTCTTTTAACAAATGAGGTTATCTTAACCATCTTCTCCAGCGCTGCTGTTAGTTGTTGTGACAAGGAATGAGTGTGTACTGTGATTAAACATGTACTCCCACAGCTAAAGGCAGCATGCAGTTTCTGGGAGCAAGAACTCTTGCTGTGGTAATGCTCGTGAACAATTCTAACAAAAGGAATTCTCATCTCTGTGTTTTCTGTGGCTTTGAGGATGACTGGGATATAAAAAACCTGAAGATATGACTGGATGCAAAAATTCCTGCAGATAGGAACAGATTATTTTTTTAACCTCATAAAACTGAGTTTAAAGCATACAGGAGATTTAATTTTCCTACTCCTGTTTGTTTGTTTCCTCCAAAATGGAAAAATGACCCAAGGAAATCAAGGGCATAACTGCTTCAAGTGAGTTGAGAGTTGGGCAAGGATAAAGTGGAGGGTTTGATCTTTTGGATTTCCTAGTGCTGTCCAAAGTTGCATATAGACTGCGATGCCTTCTCCTTGTGCTTCAGTTACTTTACTCTAGAATGAGGACTCATTTTTGTCCCCTTCCCTTGTATCAACTGAATGGTTTTGTGGGAGCTAGTATGTTTCAGCTTTTCTCCTGTAATTTAAGGTATATAATAGGAGTTTGGTTTAATCTTCATGTAATAGCTTCCTTGCATGATGATTGCAACTTTCTTTAGACTGACAGTCTCTCCAATGACTCAGATTTTGTTTCTCTTGCCCTGAGGTCCTTGGCTGTCAATGTCTTTATTTAGTGTTTTCACTCTCCTTTCTGCAGATCAATGTGTAGTTCTCCTGGCACTGTTTGTTGGCAGAAAGTGAGGAAAATAAGAGAGACTAGGAGACAGTAGCAACAGATGAGATGAGGCCATCCACTAGGCAAGTGTGTGGAGACACAGTTGGGGTGAATGCCCCAATGGTTAATGCTTTGTTCTGTGTAGCTTTATGGGTACTAAAATTGCTCCTGTAAAGTTCATAGTAAGAGGTTAGAAAGCACCTGACAGACACAGGGGGTTTTAATCTACTATTTTTTCCTTACTGTGTCAGAGGTGCCGTTTATCCTTTTATCCTATGCTGCTTGGCTTTTGTTTTTAGACAGTTTTAAAGTAATGTCTAGTTTAGGATTGATTATGAACTAAATATTTTTCTGTTTTGCTGGGCTGAAAACCTAGTAGGCAAGTCTTTAAGTGGCATGCCTGTTGTTGCTTAAATTCCCAGTCTTGAGGGATATGCAAGTAGCTCTCCTTTTTTCTTGTCGGTGACAAGGTGGTAACCAAAGTATGATTAAAAACCTTGGCTCCCTCATGAGCCAGGAAGTCTTGAGCTCTATTCCTTGTGCAGCTGGAAAGTTGTTCTTGCACCATGGGCAGGTTGGTTACACCAGAGGCTAACATAACAGTGTTCCTCATTGCCATCCACTCCAAGGAGTCTTGAGCAAGCTGGGTAAGAGGGATGCAGTGGTATAGATCCAAGTCTGTTCTCACTGCTGGTGAAATTTGGGATGAAAAGGATGGCTTAGTTTCTGTGTGTGATATTGTGATATGGGGAGATAGCAGCCCACCAACCTCCTATTTGTCAACAGTTAAGGGGGTGTGCAAGATCTGTCCTTTTGATAGTCCAACCCTGCTATAGGGTGGTGCAGGCTACCTCCCTGGTATGCCACTCATTCTGTCCTGCTTTTTCTGAGTGTATTGGCAGGGACTGGATTCTGCCACTGCTCTGATGGTTGTGTTGGGCCCATGTGCACGTCAGGGTCTAGGCTGGACTCGCCTCCATGACACAGAATTGAAAGAACCTGTGTCCTGTTGATACCATTATCAGTACGTCTCTTCATGCTTCTGTTAATGACTGATGTCTGATTAAAGTGTCTGTTACTGCAGAAGGTCAGTGTTGGACTTGTAATCAGGGGCATGATTGTGTTGTGCTAGCATGAAGAGTTCTGCTGCGGTTGTGATCATATTGATCTGTCTAGCTCCATCCTGGTTCTTTATTGTTTTTTTTTGACATAGGAGGTAGGAACAGGATGGAGGAGCTGAGAATTTTGCTGCTTGTCCCATTCAGAAAGTGAATGTGACTGGAACTGTGAAGACATGATCCATTTTCTCATCCCTCTCTCGGGGCTTAGGCTTGTGCCAGGAAGGGGTGGACAAGGACTAGTTCATCCTTCTTCCCTTGACTGACTAAAAGAAGAGGTGAGTGAATGGTGTCCTCCAGTAAAGTGTGAATTCAGAAATTTCATTGGAAAAGTTGCTACCAGAAGTGACAGAAATAGATTTCTAGTTTCAGAGAAAATTACTTTTCCTTAATTTTTAATCCCTTTGTGTTGGTACAGGGAGACGAAGGGAGTGATGGTAGGACTAGGTAGGGCAGCCTTTGAAGGCTGCGCAAGGAAGAGATGGGAGTGTTGCAAGCTTTGAGTTGTTAACCTTTTGAAGTCGCACGGGGTAGATGTCTCATTACCCTTGCCCCAACGCATGCACATTTTTACCTGTGACATACCAAGCAAATTGCCTTCTGCCTCGGAGATGGTGAAGGGTTGTTAAACCTGTTTGGCTTCGAGGCAGTCATTCTGGGGATTCTCTTTAATTGCACGCGTGAGGGTCAGGAGGCCTGCAGAAGCCACCCTCCTTTTCCCATGTCTGGTGTCCGCTCTGCAGGACCAGCGCTTAAGGCAAAAGCTCCTGTGTTGGGTGGGGGGTTTTAGTAAGTGCTTACAAAAATAGTGGTAGATCGTCCCTCCAGGGTCAGGTAAGGAAGCTGCAATGCTTGTGGGGAAATCTGCAGCCACATTGAACAAGCTAGTGACTTCTCACAATAGGGAGGGTGCTTGAGTACAATGTTTGAAGATCTTATTAGAGAAATTGTACATTAAACTAGGTTTACGTTTGATTTAAAATTTGATACTAAATTCTTGAAGCAAATTGTCATGTGTTTCTTGTTTTCCCTATGAGAATAAACTGTTTTTAACATAAGGGACTGACTGCATTAGTGTCTGTCAAAGTGCTGACTTCAGCATGAAGAAACAGGTTATCTGCATCATGTACACATAGATGCATCTTGGCAGTGATCATGTTTCTTGGTACATAGCATGTCTGTAGTAGGTGACAATAATACTGAACAAAGCTATGAGCACTTCTATTTGCTTCTTTTTTTTTTTTCTTTTTTCTTCCAGCTATTGCAAACTCCTATGAGATTGCTGAGACAAGCCTGGGTATGGGGGTGGTCAAGGAGAATCCAGAAGCTCTGAAAAGAGGGAAAGTGGGAGAACTGCAGTTGTTCAGTGCATGGGAGAAGGTTAAAGCACAAAATACAGAAAAGGGAAACTATCATAGAAAAATAGGGGGGAAAAAAAAAGTAGAGAGAGTAAAACCTACTGATGAGAATAATCACTGAAGTATCTGACCTCCCTCTGCTGCTCTTGTCACAGCTAACACGCTCCTGACTTGCTGTTTGTGCTTGCCTGTGTTTTTGGTGTATCTCAGTGATCCATTTAATGTTACTAAAACAGGTGCCACATAGACACAGGCAAATGAGCTTTCTTCTTACTGTTCCACCAAAGGATATGACTCATTGCTGAAGTGATGGTTCATTTAGCGGAGCACTTAAACTAAAAGTATGGAAATTGTCAGGGTTTCCAGTGATAACTATTTCCTTTGGATATTTTTTGTGTTATGGACACAGCAAGGAAACTTTTGACTGTGGACATTGGTCTATTAGGAATTGACTTGTAGTCATAAGTTTAATTTATGTGAGCCTCATAACGCAGGTAACTGCTTGGTAGTGGAAGTTGAGCTAGATTTGAACCTATAGAAGATTATTGACTTGACCTTTTAATCTGTCAGCTCATTCTTCACTCCTGTTTTCTCTTTGGATGTTGTAGTTTTGCGATGTTTTTGGAAAGGGTACTGGGAAAACTTGCAAACATTTTTCAAACAAAAGATGGTTTGTCTTCATGGCTGGGAGGGTTCATTTGGACACTTGCTCTGAATTTTTTTTTTTGTTTGGAAAACTGAAGTTCTTAGAAGTTAGATGGCCTTGGCTTTCTTTGTTCTTTCTTCTGTCTCAGACATCTGTATCAGCTCTCTCACCGAGCTCTTTATCTTACTTGGCTTTTCTGTGGATGCCTGGAGGCCTTGGCTCACATTCTCAAGAGTGTCCACTGGTTCAAGAAGCCATCGCTGCTATCAAATTACCTTGACAGCTGTTGTCCCATTTCATATTTGCCATCCCCTCCCCCTGGCTCCCTTGTGATTTTTGGCAGAAGCTGTGGCTATTGAGCAATAAAACTTGGATCTGAGAATCCTGTTGCTGGTGGGAAAATGAGATGAGAGCATACTAGTTAATGCCTTGCAACTTGACTTCTTGCTGATGTAAAATCAGTAGCATCTTTATTTAAAAACAAAACCTACCACTAGCTACTCTGTGGATTGAGCAGATGGTTCATCTACTGTTCATCTAGAGTTGTGCGATAGGTGCTGGTCTCTTAAAATAGCACACTCTATACCAAGTTGTATATGACCAGACAAGCTTTTGATTTGGAGTCCTTGACAAATGCCTGTGCATAAGGATTGCAAAACAGCTAGGGTGCTTGTGTTAATGAAAGTAATCCGTAAGGGCACGACTGACTTTGTCTTGTTAGTTTTATTGATGATCCTGCCCCTGTGTAACCTGGAACAGAGCTCCTGTAGTACTATTAGTAGACTTTAAAGATGACCCTGTAAGAAGCAATTGGTCTTGCTTGGAATTGAATTAACAAAATGTAGAGATAGCATTTGGGGGCTCTTCTTTTGTGTGTGTTTGGGGATTTCATTGCCATTCTTTTAAATGCAACCATAAAACACTTCTGACAACTGACAGAAATGGTGATGATCTTGGGACCAGCCATCGTAAGAGAGCTGCCATCTCTGTAAACCTCTCCTTTTAAGATGTTGTGTGTTTCCTTTGTCAGTTGTTTGAGAAGTTGGCTGATGCATGGCATGCTTTAATCTCTACTGATCATTCCTCTTGTCTCTGTTGGAACATGTCAGCAACTAAATTTTGTGTAACATACTGGAAAAATTAGGAAGGAAGGAGCAGATCTTAATTGGAAAGATGACTGACAGAAAACAATTAATGTATCCAGAACACTCAGTTCTGAGGAACACATATAGGAAAAGCATATAAAAAAAATTATTTTGCTTGCAACGTGTATGATTTACTAGCTGATAACATCAGTGTGAAATGTAAAGCTTGTAAAAGTCTGGACCAGACCAGCCTTAATGCATGTCTTACAGCTCCTAAATTACTGTGCCAAAGGGGGAAGACTAGACTCCTACTGAAACCTGTGCTGCAACCGTTTCGTACGTGTCTGCGGAGAAGGGTATTTTAAGCAGTTGGTGAATAGTTCTGGTGTGTGTGGAGTGAAATCATGACTTCAGTCAGTGGCTGTAAATTTGAGGGCTGGCGCCTTGGGGCTCCATCCTGGTAGGAGCCGGTGGATTGTGGCACATTATGTGGTCTCAGGTGCTGTGGAGTCCTCCCGGGTCATGCTGAAGAGGAGCCAGGGATGTAGTGTGACCAGCTGTGAAGTCAAGGGGGGAAAACTCAGAAAGCATAGGGTCAAAGATGTCCTCTGACTTTAGAAAATCACAATTACATCAACATTACCCCCTGGAAAAGAAATAGAAGTAAAATAGAGAATGGATAGCATCTAGGTGAAAAATGCATGAAGGATCCCTCCCCTAGCTGTAACGTTTGAGTTGCAGGGTGGGATGCACGGGTTTTCTGTTGACATGTGGGGCAATAACTTCTTACTGACTTTTCTTTCCCCCCGAAGGAGAACAAAAAACACTCAAGGCCTCAATTTGGTGTACAACTTGATTAAATTTTTTTTTTTAAGAGAAAAAAAAAGTGGCAGTTTATCCTCCCTGCCCCGCATCCCTTGCTATCCTGGCATTTAACACAGGTTTAAACAAGGTGCTCTGTGGTCTGGTCTCTCCATGGAGATCGCAGAAAGCGCTGGAAGGCTTGAGCTTCCTGCGATCCCTGGCACGTCTTCCGTTACGCAGCTACGGTTATTGTAGCAGTAGGGGACTTGTTAGTTTTCCAACTGCAGTTCCCAGAGAACGTGTCCGCTCTGTGGTGTAGACTCCTGCATGTTCGGTGTTAAAATAGTTCTATAGCTTTCAGGCATCTTGCATTTCAAATATGGGTGGAGAAACAACTGTTGGCCTTTAAGGCAGGGGTTTCAAAGCTTTTTGATATCAAAGGCCATGTTGACAACTTGGCAAGCGCTTGTGGGCCCAAGTGCGTTAGATCTTTAGGATAGGAGCTGAGTTGCTGCAGGCATTGGAAAGGATGTTTTGCATTGTTTAAATGTATTGTCAGGTGTGTTATGCCCTTTCTTTGCAATGTGGCTGCTGAAATGTCTCCTCCTTCCATGCTAGGCTTGGCTCACTTTCCTGTCACCCAGAGAAGGGGTTAACGGTCTGCTCCACTTCGTGTCTTGCTGTCCAGTCTCTTCTGCTTAAACTTGCTTTTGTGGGGAATCCCAGCTCCTGACCCCTCTGCTGCAGTGGCTCATGCTGTGGCTGCGGAGAGTGGAAGGGAGCTTTTGGGGAACGTGTTAAGCTCAGCCGGCAGGTTGCAGGGTCTCATCAGCATCTCAGCTGTGAGTCCTTTATAGCCTTCTCCCTGGTGTGGGAAGCAGGTAGGGTTCTGCAAACCCAGGAAAGCAGCCAGTTCTGGCAGGGCAGAGCTTGTCTATCCTGGTCAAGATCTCAGAGGCCTTACCAGGTTGCTTGCTTGCTGACTAAAATACCAGCATGTGTCGCTTCCGCTCTGCTCCTGCACTTTCCAGCCTTGCTGAACTGCTGCTCTGCTTTCTTGCATTGGGTGCATTAACTTCATTGGTTTGCTGCAGTATTTGAGCATCTTTGGATGATAGATGAACATCTTACCAGTACTTAAAGAACTATGCTGCACATCTATAAGGAGGTTTATTTTCATTTCCTATGTGAGGCACGTGAAGTGCAGAGGTCAGTGCTACAACACAGTGCAGAAGGACAAATGCAATGCACATAGATGTACAAAAGCTGTTCTTAACATCAGCTCTGCTGCAACCAGTATAGCTATGACAGCATGGAGTGCAACCAGGCTAATTGTTTGGGTCTTTGGCTCATGGACAGAGCTTGCAGCTCACATTGAGCTCTGGCTGCACCACTGGCTTGCTTGCTGGAAGGAGCAAAGCTGGCACGGATGTTTCAGCTTTTAAATGCAGTCACAGGTTTTGATCTGAGGTGGAAGTGTACTTTAAGAGCTGCATTGTTTTGCATGAAAGACTAAACAACAAATCTGTAGCAGTGTGGAGGAGAAGCCAGTTCTCCTAACTCCTGGTCATGTGCTTTCACCACAAAGACCCTGTTTCTTCTTTTACTTAACTGAAGAATTCCATTAGATCAAAAGCTAGTTAAGGAAAATAGAGCCCCATGTGGTCCTGTGTGGTTACTTAGGCAAGTGCTATTTTTAGGAATCCCAAATGAGTAAGCCCTGGCTCTCGCTGCTGTTAAAATCCATGGAAGCAAAATTAAAACTTCTGCCTTCATCTCATCCCCGTGTAGGCCACTTGGCTCTAGCCACCTGGGTTGTTTTTTTTTTTTCTCACTTGTGCCTCCCCCAGCTCATTCCCTGCCTTGCGGGGGCCTTTGCTTTTCCAAGTGAGAGTTAATCAGTTCCTTGGGTGTGGAAGATTTGGAATAAGGCAGGTAGGAAGTAACGAGTTGTTCCCATTCTGCACCTCTGAGGATCGTTATCAGAGTTGTTAATGAGGTCTTGCCCTCCAGTGCTAGGGTTTTGCCTAACTCTGCTCAACCGCTTCTCCTCACTTTAGCTTCTGTGGCCCAGTTTCATTGATCTGTAGAAGATCCTCCTTGCCTGCTTCTCCCCCTACCAAGAGCAGGGAGCCCAGGTTTGCAAAATGTGACTTGTTTGCAGCTTTTTCTCCTTGGTGCTGCTGAAGAAAACTTATTGCTCGCAAAGTTTTGTATACAGACCTGTTTGACCTGCCTTGTAGGAGCATTTGGGAGGGGGGCGATGATAGAAGTAAGACAGTTTGGTCTTGAATTAAAATATAAGAATCCAGTTCCTTTTCTAGAAACAGTTGCCAGACGGTGACCAGATCTCTCCACAACTTCATGTCCCAGCTTGCAACATGTAGAGATTTTGTTGGTTATTTTTGTGAGTATTTTTCTCTGAATCTGAGCAGAAAAGCAGTGGAGGGGTAAGGTGGAGGGCATGGCAGGAAAAGAGGCCAAAGCCTGAGAAAGCTTTGGGAGTGTGGCTCCAGGTAAAGCCTGCTGAACCTTTTTGAGCTGGCTGAAAAGGCTGAGAACTGCAAGTGGTACTTTGATTCATACTGTTTGAATTTCTTTTCCATAATTTTTTATTAAAAAAAAATATTGTGAGGAAATCACTCTGTCACAATTCTAAGTAGAAGAATAAATTTGCAAGGGCCTGGAGATTTAGTTGAAGGACTTGGTTCAGAAGTGAGAATGAACAGTGTTTTGAGTCTGAAGACACTGTTGGCTCACAATTTTCTTCAGGTTGCATGATCTCTGCTTGAAGAACCCTTTGTCTGAAAACAGCAGCAACAACAAAAAAAACCGCTTCTGAAATCTTGTGTCAGGGCTAAAATTCGCTGCATTACTGGGCTGTGTGGAGAAGGCATAGCAATATTGTGTGAAATATTGGAGGTCCTTTTAAATGCAGAGCAAGTAACTGGTGACCTTCTAAGCTTGGTTGACATTAGCCACTTGCTAATGTTTCTTGGCAAGCTGAGGTGAGGGGAAATTGATCAGGATGATGTTTGTCTGTGCTGGTGTAAATGCGGTTAGAAGGGCAAAGTTTTCATAAAGTTTCAGTTTTCTCCCTTTAGAGATCTGGCTTGAGCTTGGCCAGCAGAAAAGTGGTCTTACTGATACGAATTGCATGTCCCCTCGGTCTTTGTGAAACCTAGCTAGGAGTCGTGTGTAGAGAAGCCACAGGTGAATGGAACAGAAGCAGTGTCCTAAAACAGCATTAGGAAAGCATTAGCATTGGGACAGTTGTGGATTGAAACATCCTTGGACTATGCTTAGAATAGGGCACGCACAGTGCTACACTGCTGCATCGTTGGTAGTATGGACGTGACTGTGTCGATGGACAAGGCTCAGGGATATTTAACAGATATGTAACGATCTGTTGGCTAAATGATTCCTCTTCCACATATGCATGTAGTCAGCTCTTCTCCTTTCTTTTCTTTTCTTTCTCCTGAATATTTGTTCACAGATCCCAAAAAAGATGTGGTTTACTGCTCTTTGAGGCTAGAATAATTTTTTTATCTGGACAATTTGGAGGCTTTATGGCTTCCCATCACAGAATGGAAGCCCAAGTAAATAATCTGGAATTCTTTGAAAAATGTGGAATAGATAACACTTAGCTGCCCTTCAGATGGACTGGGGATCAGAAACAGCATCAGTATGTGAACTGCTGCAAAGATCAACTATACAAAGCTATAGTACTGGGAGCCAGGAATTTTCATCATAAAATATTTATCGCTTTCCTTGCAGAAAAGGAAATTGCAGTAATATCTTGTCAGTGCAGAGTCTCCTTGCTGCAGCTTAATTGAAGAACAGGTCACTGTCAAGCCACAGAATGGAATTAGAGGGTTGTAATGTCCCACGGTGACAACCACTGAACTGACTGGTGAGATATGACATCAAGTAAACTGAACAAGCATAACATTTCTTGCTTGTATCCTTGTAACTGGAGAAGAAAACGTGTTGTGATGCTTTCAGTCTGTCAAACGAGTTCTGTAAATGTGCAGCTTCCCCCCCCCCCCTTTCTGGGTGGCACTGCAGTAAGTGACTTTGCTAGCTAGCCTGCAAGTCAGCTTTTTCTGTTTGTTTTTTTTTTTTTCCCCTAAAAATGTTGTTTACCTGATGATATTTTCCAGTGATGATTTTTTTGTTGTTATTTTTGATATCACAAAACTATATTTTTGTGTGTTTAGCCTTGGGTGTGGTTTTCACCTTAAAATCCTATTGGGATATAGAATGGTCTAGGCATCACCTGTAGGGTGTCTTTACTTTTAAGAAAGATAGAATTTTTAAGGTAGATGTTTTGCAAGAGACAATTGAGAACTGCCTTTTCAGAGCAGTTAAATCCCAATGGTGTTTTTAATTGTTTTCTTCTGGCAGAAGTTTTTTTTTTAAGAAACAGCTGTGGAGTATTGCCACGTTGTGTTTTGGAGCGTTCAAAGCAGAATGCAAAAGGTGACTGAATACAAATGCCCAAGAGCAGCGGTGTTCATTCAGTGTCATATTTGACTTCAACCAAAGCGAGTGGGGAGGGTTAGGTCCCAAAGCGTTGCCTTTAAATGGCTAATAGCATGGCTATTCATACTTTGCTGTGGTCCCATGCTTCCCCTCTAAGGAAAGGGAGTGACCGTGACACTTTTGAGAGTTGCAGGGGGTGTGAGAAGGCGTGCAGAAGAAGGGCACTGTAAGAAGCTGGCAAAGAGCAGCTCAGCAGCAGTATTTTAGCTCTTGCATAGCCACCTGTTGGGTAAAGCACCTGCATCTTTTATTCCCCAATAGAGGAAATAGTGAATATTAAGCAGAGAAGACTGTGTTGAGAATCGCAACATTAAAAAAAGATCGCCCTGCTTTGCTTCCTCTATGAGCCAAGCGGTGCGGAAGGAGAAGCTGACTCACACCAACCTGTGTTACAGGCTGCTTTGGGTAGAGTAGTCAGAAAACTGTGTCACTTCAGCCCAAGAGAGCTGTAGGAACAGAAGTGTGGTAATATATTAAAATTACATCAAAGGCTCTGGGAGGTTTTAATGAGATCAGCCCCATATTTATTTTCATGGCTAGGAGCAGAAATAACTGAATAATGTCATGGAAATATTCTGGAATGAGGAGATGTAACAGCCAAGACTGTCTCTAAGCTGGTCAAAGGCTTTGCTGACTCCAGATGGGCTGCTTCAGTTTAGGATATTGAGAGGTTGCAGAGAGAGGGTTTAGGCAGAGCAGGGACCTACTGAAGGCCCCAGAAATGAGAAAATCAGGTGAGCATGGCAGAGTGCTCCTTGCCCTAGCTTTCCTCTTTGCATCATCAGCAGGGCCAAGACAGCATCATTTTGAGCTGTACCCTCTCTCTACCCTTATGACGCCCTGTTAGTCTGGACATTCAATTAAAATGGGCTGGAGCTGCTTCTGCGGGTGGTTGGCCCCCAGCTCCCTCTTCCAGGCTGCTGCAGCGGTGGCTCTCCCCAGCCCACCTCAGCAGGACCCCACTGCTCCTCAGGGCAGTTCTAGGCTCAGGTTTTTCTTTGCAGATAGCCGGGTGCTGCAGTGGGGTAGGACTGCCAGTCGCTTCAAGGCCTAAAATTTTTAAGTGTGCCCCATATTGTAGGGGAATCGGTGCTTTCTTTGCAATCCCCAGAGGGTGTCAGGGACCAGCACCAGCTTACCATCCTCTCCTGTCTTCCTTCCTTCCCCCTGAGCTCTTTCCAGCTGTCAGCAGAGCTCTGGGCCTCTTCATACACACGTGCCTGTGGCATGTTCAGGGTGCCCAGGAGGCCTGTCGCTGAGCTGAGGTTGTAGAGAGTCGTATGCGCCTGTGCCAGCGAGCCATTCACAACAGTTGGGTTTGAGAAGGTTTCTGCATATTCCATTGCATTTCTGTGCTGTCATGGGGCCCCGTATGCCATTGCTAGTGCTGCATGCACTGTGTATGGGTGCAAGCAGGAGCCTAAATATTTTCCCCAAGCTTTGCTGAAGGAAAGAGATATTTTAAAAAATGGCATGCATTTGTTTTATTTGCTTTGCCTAAAATGAAGGGAAATGTTACTCTGCTGGTCAGAGGTTTGTTGGGAGCAGGGCTGCTGTGTGTGTGTGGCCATGATAGACATGAACGTATCTGATCTGGCAATCGGCGTGCTGCAACTGTTGGGTTACTTTGCGACTTGTGGAGAGTATCTTTGTATGGCATTTCAGTGGCAGCGAAGGCTTTGGGCACTGAAACTTGGGCCCTGCTCCTGCAGTTTTGAGGAAATGCATCAGCTCCTGTTGGACGGGATGGTGGATATGTCCCAAAAGGAGCAGGGAAGCCATGGACTGAATCAGCAATGAATGTATGTGGCAATACGTTTGCACCTCCCAGATTAGCACTGAGACAGCGGTGGCTCACGAAGATGTAGATGTTAGGCTGGAGCAGTGTAGTCTGTTCCCATTTGGAAGCAAGATGAGGGATATGAGAAATAGAGACCTTTCAAAATGGGAACTAGTTCTCCTTTTCAGGTGACTAAGCCAGGAATTCTTCAGTAAGATTATTTCTTAAGAATTTTTAAGGTCCTATCTGGAGAAAAAAAAAAGTTCAGTACTTGCTCTAGCATCGTATTATTGCCATTCTACTGATTTTTAGACTTGAACCTCCACAGTACTGGAAAAACTAAATCTCTTTTCATGTATTTATCAGTAGCTAACAACATTCTCAGAAAATTTACTTTGTTTTCCTGCCTCAGTCTTAAATGCTTTCCTTCTTGCCTTCAGCCACATAGCATCTGCCATACTAACACTGTGTTTTCTTCAGAGCAAATTATATTTGGAAGCTCAGGCAAGGCACAGGAGAGTTGTGTGTAGTGGAAAGTCCTTTTATAAATGAATAGAGAAGTTGCACTTAAACAGTCCTTAAGAACTTCGGGTTTTTTGGATGCCAAGAAGATGCATATATTTTAATGTAGGAGGACAGAGTTCAGCACAGCCTTTCAACAAGTTAAACAGCCAAAGATAATGCAAAAACTTGTCTTTAGCCTTGCTTAAATCAAAGGAGAAAGTAAGTCTTTTTTCTTTTTTTTTTTTTCTTCCTCCCTCCCTTTTGGACAAATTTCACCTTGAATAGGTGAATTCTAAAAGCCATGCAAAGAAATCCTGTCTCTCTTAAACTAGCTGTTCACGGAAGAATGCTGTTCTTTCAACAGGCAAATAGCTTGGAAAATTAAGTTAACTGGATATTAAAAATTAGAACTATTCCATGATTTGAAATCGGCAAACAGTCAGGAATCCTTTAGGCTCATGAAGGTAGCATCTATAAGTCTTCACTTTAAGAATTATTATTTCTTCCACAATTGATTAACTTCTGGTAAAATTACCTAGGCTTACATAAAACCTGGGATCATTGCAAAAGCTTTTTGACTTGTGAACATCTTGCAGTGTAGGTTCAGTCTTTGTGGGGACAAGACCGCTCAGTGCCTCTAGAGTCTGCATTTCAGTTCTGCATCTCTAAACTGCTCTGCGGTCCTGGGCTCCCAGTCATCCTGCCACCAAATTTTATTACAGGGTTTGACTTCCCTAGGAGGAATCCTGGGTGTGTGAAAGATGAGGGCACAGCCCAGGCTCTTCTCAGCATGGCCGGAGCGTGTTCTGAGAGTCAGGCTCTGGGAGAGGTGGGATGGGGATGTCCTTGCCTCGCAGTGTAACCTCGATTGTCTGCATCCTCCGTAAGCTTATGAGAGAACTTGTGACTTGAAGTTCGGTCACCTTTAAGGTCTCAGTGGACTTAATCTTGTGTGTTTGATACTGGTACTTTCCTTTCTTTGTGCATAGTGCATGTTAGGAAGGCATGAGACAATTCCCTGATCTCTTCCTCATGCAGGAAGTGATACCTGATGTTACCCCTGCTATGCTTTACAATGGCTGACATTATACTCTGAATTATACTCTGCCGGGTCTTACTGAGCTGTGTCTCTGTATTGCCTAGTGGAAGGCCCGTGAGAACCTGTCTGCTGCCTATGGTAAAGCACTTATGTTAGCGTAAAAAGAATAAACAACAGACACTCTGCCAGAGAATGAATAAAGATGGGGAGGGAGGAAGCTCTCTGAAATGTTACTTGGCTCCAAATAGGCAGAATCTTTAGGCACCTGATTCCCATGGACTTCGAAGGGAGCAGTGCATCCTAAAGTGGATTTGCTACTAAGACGTTTTTGTGGAGTGGTGTTAGCCCAGGCCCTGGTCTTGTACATAGCCACAGAAGAGAATTCCCTCTGAGGACTGGATTGTCCTTACTTTGTTCTCTCCAAACGCAAACACTGTTAGACATCGTAGTCTGACCCTGAAATGTTACTTTAATCTGCCTTACATTAGGGAGAAAATGCTTTTCAATTTCCAAAATGCTTTAATTGCCTTCTATATTGTCCTTTTGTAGCTTAAATTGAACACTTAAACATATGACTACCAAAGACTTGAGTCTCCGGGCTCTTTAAAGTAGAGCATGAAGGTTTTGTTCATGCTGAAAATGCAGCGTTACACTTTGATAGGGGATAATAAAATGTGACTGCCTGAGATGAGCAGTTGCTTCATTGTGCATGACAGAGCAAATCAGTTTTCCTCCCATTGCTTTTCCTCTTGGGAGATAAAATGCCAAAGTAGTCAGTACCCTGTGCTATGAAAGTTCAGGGTTAGAAAAATTGTGCACTGAGGTTAGTGGCTTTTTTCCCTTTTTTTTTTTTTTTTCCCCCCTCCACTAATGGCATAAATAATTTTGCCTTTGGAAGTCTTAGCATAGGATTTCACATGTCCTAAAAATATGTTGCGAGTTTACTGCTTCACTAAAAGATTTCTAGTGTTTTTTTTTTTTCTTCTGTCATCCCAGACACTTTTTTAAATTTGACAAGCAAATAAGAAATGTGGCTGTCTTAAAAGCTTTAAGGTGCTTGTGGATAAGGTTTGGCTCAGCTATGTATGTTTTGTTCATAGAGAATCTCTTCTGGAAAACAAAAAAGTCTTGTTTTCTAACGTTAACAGTACAGCATTATACTGTTAGATGAATTAAAACTGTTGTGGTGAACTGGCAAACTTACCATCCCTCAAGGAGAGGGAAATGAGATACAAATCATTTTAATCTGTCAAATTTTGTGTTGTAGAAAGAGCAATGCAATCTAACGAGTCACTGTGAATTGTAAACAGAGGTAGTAAGAGTATGGAAGCAATCGGTGCACAATTTAAGAAACCAGGAAACGTAGTGAGCATTGTGAATGTGTAGGACCATGGAGACCAGGGTTTTGACAAGTGACACGTTTTGGTTGTCTCTGGTAGTCCAACATACCAGTAAAGGTACCAGGTTTTCAGGAAGTGTTGAGTGCTTAGTACTTGGACGACTGGCGCTCTGTGAGGGGTTGGCTTGAACAACCAGGATAGCATGTGAAAAATGAGCCACAGTACGAGAAAGGATGTTCTTGAATTCTGAGAAACTAACTTGTCCAGTGGTACAGCTACCTGCCTCTGTAACTCTGGTTGTTTGGTTTTTTAGGTGTTGTGTTTTTGTTTTGTTCCCCCCCCCCCCCTTCCCTCCCCACACACCTCTTCTCTCTCCCACCCCCCCCCCTGCCCAAAACAGCCCTGCTACTGCTGTTTAAAAAGGATAAAATAAGAAATCCTCCTCACAAACAACTTTTTGCTTTACCTGTGGTGGACAACGGTTTGACTGCAGCACAAAGTTACAGAAATGTCCTGAATTTCTCAGAAAAAGGCATGATCAAGAATATTATTCCATAAAACTTTGGGTTATGAGAAGGTAGGAGCTCAAAGCAGGCAGTTTGAGTAGCTGTCACATAGCTAGTCATAAAAGCTCCTAATTAGCAGTAACTTCTATAGATGGCCAGAATGCCACTGTTTATGCCTGAAGAAGTCTGATTTGTAATAATGAAATTACAACAAAGTGTGTCACAGATGTTGGTACTTTAAAGTAACATATTTAAGGCATTGTCTTGGATTCCTCTAGAAGATGTTTTTGCACAACACAGAGGAGGATTTATGAAACTGAAAATGATGTATAGGAAATGATGGACAAAGGCTTCTTTCTTGATGTGTCAAACAACCGCTCTTGGCTTTGATGTACGTTTGTAATCAGGTCTCCAGCTGAAGGCAGACCCGCTAGTGAGCTGCAAGCACACAATAGACTTGTGGTTAAGCTACAGTTAACCCGTGCTGGCTCTCTGGACTTGGTAGGCTGCAGGATGCTGTTGATTCTTGGATGAAGCTGAATTTCAAAGGTGGCTGGGAGGCTCTGTGAAGGCTTCAGCCTGAATGATGCATGCTTAAACAAAGAAGTTAAAACCTACTGGACTTTAGGACTAGAATCTGGTGTGTTATAATGATGCTGTATATTGTGATATGATCAGACCTACTGGAAAGGGGCAAAGTGAATCATGCAGGAGTCAGAATTTGAATTGTCTTAGAAAGAATCCATCTCTTGAAGACTGCCGTGTTGGTCTTTAGATGGCAGACTTGCTAAATGTGTTAAGTGACAGCATGTCGTGGTTCAATCTCAGTCGGCAACTGAGCACCCCCCCCCCCCCCCCCCCCCCCCCCCCCCCCCCCCCCCCCCCCCCCCCCCCCCCCCCCCCCCCCCCC
>NW_008795129.1:12604555-12629878 GCF_000699145.1 Aptenodytes forsteri
GGAAGGAAATTAACTCTATCCCTGCCGAAACCAGGACAATATCCACCCCTTATTCTATACCATCTACGTCATGCTCAAGTCCCACATATTCCAGTACATTTCCATTAATCACCACCCCTTTTCCTGTTTTTTTTCAATGTATATATAGACACACTGATATCATTCCCTTAGTCTATGGGCAATCCCTCTAAAATGTTTGGTGAGTTCATTTAGTCCATGACTTCGGGCTCCATCCGTCATAATAATCTTCCAGGGCAGGAAAGATGGAAATGGTATGTGGTATTGGATTGTTTCATGTTGACGTCAGTTCTGGTACCATCATCACTGTGCTTTGCTTGGTTTCATCGAAGTTTATTCTTAAACTCTATCCCTGCTGAAACCAGGACACAGCATTTCAGCCGATAGTCACACAACTTTCTTCCTAGACTGAGGGAAGGGGGCAGGCATCACCTGGTTTTCTTGGTGCATCAGGTTTCATATAGACTTTTTTCAGATGAAAATGAAAACATGCCTAAACATGAGATGGAAAGATGTTAAAGAATGTGACATCTATTTAGTGACCCCTTTGTGGTCAAAAGAGCAACAGCCAGCGGTGCAGCAAAGCACGAGCTCTGCTACCTCCACTAAATTGAAAACTTGAGACATCAGTCAAGTGACTTGGCTCAACATAAAGCCTATTTAAAAGAGCTTCCAATTTCCCAGATTATTGCCAAATGTCTGTTTTGAGACATCTGAAGCCAGCATAACTGCTGAAATGGGCTGTGGACTCATTAGTCCATGAGCAGAAGACAACGCGTGCATGTGTGTATTGTCTATGTTAGGCAGATCGTGTTCTGGCCTGCTTTGGTGGTGCTTGGTCCTTCTAACCCAATTGGAAGACCCCTGGTGGAAAGAGATCCTAGTGTGACTCCCAGTACCCTGTCTGTTCAGTTAGCTTATCAAAGTAATTTTTTAATGTTGCCTTCACCAGAGGGGGACCAACACAGCATGAAGCTAAAAGCTGCTTTCCATCTGTTTTATCTGTAGTCATTAATTAGAAACTGATGAAAGAAACAGACTTTGGTTCAAGGCTGATTGATTCTTCTTCATAATTCAGGCATCCTGTATACAGAAACACTGCTGCTGTATAGCCAAGTAGAGCACACAGCTGAAACTAAGATAGCTGGGTTTGTTCACACAGTGATGGAGGATTTATACAAATTATTTAGATGCTGTGCTTCTGGTAGGTTGCAAACAGAGGCTCTTGCAGAGTTTATACTTTATGTATTTGTATGCCTTAATCCTCCAAATGGCTGTTGTTGTAACTGTGTGCTTAGAGCCTTGGGGTTTCTAAGTGACTTCTACAATTTGTTACAAATGACTTTTCCTAAATCAAAATAATTTTGAATCCTGAGAGTAGGGAAGGGGATTAATACATTAGTGCAGTTGATTTGGTTTGTGTCTTATTGAGCTATGTTGATAAGACTTCTACTGAGCCTTTCTGGTGCGTAAGGAAGGAATTGAGTACGTGTCTTTCTCTACTGGTATGCCTTTTCTAAGTAGAGTAGCCAGTCTTTGTGTTGAAGGTCTGCCTTGTGTGTCTCCACAGACCAGTCATGGTGGAGATAACTCCATTGTGCTCTCTAATTACAGTGATGCATTCAATATTTTCCATGCCTACGTAGCCACATAGGAGGGGAAATTAGACTGTCTATCTGGAGGATAAAGGATACTCAGGCTTGGTAGTTGGACATGGCATGATGTTTTTCTGTGGTGCATCTCCTTTCAGCCCTGACTTCTGTCACCACCTGCCTTCTATCCTTGCACTCTGGATTTAGTTGATGAAAATAATTTGCAGTGGAACGAGGCAGAAGCATGGAATTACCTTCTGCATCCCCATCGATGCCACTGAATTTGTGAGCTGTATTCCCTTCCTGCAGTCTCTCTGGTCTGCAGAGGCATTTTTCTGTTTCTTCAGGTATTTACCAGAGTGGGGCCTCTAGACTTCTAAGTTCAACCAGTCAGGAAGCATGCTTTTTACTACTGGGTGTCAGAATTCTTCTGGAGAACGTAGATTGGGAGAGATCAGGGGATATCCTATGAGGATGCAGATACAATCTAGTTTGATAAACCATTATCTAAAATAGGCAGAACCTGTGATCCTGGGGAACCTGTCTGTTTTTACAGGCTAGAGAATGGGTGCAGCTACTGAAAATGTGGGTTTTAAAGATAAATAACTAGACTTGATACTTGCATGGGTCATGTATTGGTTCTATTTCAGTTCCTTCACAGAGATACTGTCAATCTAGTGCTTCTTCCAGTTCTGGTACCTAGGGTACTTTATAGCAATTTCTGACTTTAAATTGTGTCTATGAAAAATATAAAAGCAAAGCCAGGAATTATCTGGTTTCTTTAAACTGAGCATAGTCCCCCAACAACAAAAACATTACTCTGAGCAATCGTGATCTTGCTGCTGTTTCTTGACCAGAGTAGAAGCAAATATTCATCTGTGTTGCTGTAGCGTGCCACCTGCACACACTCAGCAGCTCTCGATATACCCTTGCACAATGCCTGCTTCAGCAGGACTGTGTGACCTCCTGCCACCTACCAGGTGACGCATGGATTGTCAAATGGGAAAAGTGTTTTAATGTGTTCGGATCTCATTTGAGAGAGCTGGATGCCCAGTTGTGCAAAGCTCTATGCAGCTGCCTAGGATTGCCAAAGGAGCATTTGTGTTTGTGGTTTACTGTGACTTATCAGACCACAAATGTCACAGTTTTGAGAAGGTCAATGAAAATACATAAGGAAAGTTTATGCCTGCTGGGCTGTTCTTTTCTACATAGTTTTAAATGACTGGAAATGCTGTTGTGGATTGTAATGCCAAATTGAACACAGCATTTAACCTAGGAGATCTAATCCACTGTCTCTCACAATTCTGCCAAACCCTGTCAAAAGTAGAGTGTAAGCAGTCCAGTTGGGTAGTTTATAGTAGAAGAGTTTGAGTCAGATGGGGGTTCCTCAAGATGCCTGAAAGTGTCTCTGCTTAAGTTTCCTCTAATTTTTTTTTTAAAGCAGCATTAAGAGGCTCTTGGGATAAGATTGTCATCTAATTCATTTCCCTGACTCTTTCTAAGACTAGATAAGAGGGGAGCACAGAAACTGGCACAATATCTCCACCTTTGTTATTTAGCTGTGCTGATACTTTTAAAAGCATGCATTGGACTTATGTTTACTTTCAATGGCCATTCAAGCTGTCCTTTCTAAGGACTGCCAGTGTCCAGTGTGGTACCTGGTGCTCACAGACATCCGTGTCTGCTCTCTACTCCTCTTAGTGCAGAGACATAGGCTGCGGGGACCATGGCCTGCAGAAGCACTTGCTAGTTCAGGCAGAAATCCAACTCATTTGTTGTCCTTCAAGATACTTTCATAAAGGTGCTTTGCTGGGTAAGCAAAATATTTTTCTGAATGGGCACATACCCAGTAAGCACCCAGAGCCACAATGCAAAGCATACTGTGCTGTGGCAAACAGTCCTGGAGGTCAAAGATGTCCTTCAGGTGGACATGTTCACAGCTCTGAGCCTGCAGATTCAGCAACTGCAGTGAGTTCAGGTTGTTATCATAATGTGGCAGGAAAATTAAGCACAAAACCCAAACAAAACTTTCTTGGGCTAGCATGGAAGACCAATGTGATTTAAGGTGAAACGAGAAGAGCTGCCTTTTCCTCTCCTTTATTTTAGTCTGTGCTGTTATTTTATCTGTGTGGTCTCAGTAGTGCAGAGGACTATCGAGGATTAGATAAACTGTAGACCAATGGTTCCTTCTCGTGTTGCTGAGAAGGAACTAAATTCTTCTAGGGTTGCTGGGCCAAGTAGCAACACTGTGAGAAGGGTGTCCTCTTCTTATTTCATGTCGGTGGCTAGCATAAGTTTAGCTGACCTTCCAGGGTGGATGGGAGATGTCATCTCGTGTATCATTTTGTGTCTTTGAGTTGAGAACCCCGTGGGAACTGGGGCTTGTTACAGCGGAGAAAGACTAGTGGGAAGTTTCATTTGATGCTGTTGATGTCACTTAGAGGGCAGGGTCCATTGCTTGGCCGGAAGCATGTGTTTGACCTTTCACAAAGCTATGGTCTTCATGCTGGTGGTCCTTAATTCCATTCCTTTTAAGGCAGTGATGAGATTATCTTGATGTCTGAACCTTCCTTGGCTCCTGCTGGATAGCACTGACCTGAGTGTAGTCTGGAGCCTGTTCGTCTAAATGTAACTATCTTCTCCTGGCAGTCTGTGGAGATCCGGTGTCTGTTCTTGTATTGTTTGTTCTTGTCAGCTGTCTCTGTAGTTGTCAGGTTGTGGTGACACACCTTTCCTCTTTGCTATGAAGAGATCTAAGCAGCTCTGGCCTTGTGTGGCTTCATTCTTCTCTTTGGTGATCTCCACAGGCTAGTGTTGAGTAACTCTTCTGCCCTGAAACTGCCCGACATCTTCACCATGGTACTGTTATACCTGAAACTGAAAGAGGTGCATAAACTAGACCTCTCATTGAACTGCTCCCTCTCCTCTGTTTTGAACAGGTGTGCTCTAAAATTCATTCCTTTTAAGCTCTGTTGAAAGCTTCTTCTGCATTAGATGCATTGTATTCCTTGGTTTACTTGGCTAGCTGGCCATCTAGGGATGCTTAGCTGAAATTACCCTGTGTAGTGTGCTTCTCCTGTCCTGTATTAGAATGAGTCTTACTTGGAAACAGATCAACGAAGTTGTGCATGTAGAGAAGATGGAAGTTGATTTAAAGCCTGTTGTCAGGGATAACCATTTTATCTTTTCCTCCAAGCCATAGGCATTCAACTGTCCCTTTCCCAGGAGCACTCCCTGCAGAGCCCTGACATGGTCCTTTGTCCCCCCAGCTTGTGGGTCTGGTCAAAATGATAGGAGGTCAAGCCTCAGGGTTTTGGTTGGCAGAGGTGACAAAAACTGGCACCAAGACAGGCCTGGTTTGTTTAAACTACATGCAACAGGCCATTGAAATGGCCATGGTACTGCAGCGTCTGTTGCTGCGAGGGGGATCTCCTTTTGTTTTTTTTCCTATTTGCAAGATTGTCTCTTGGTATTTGGAATTTTTCCAGAGCTTCAGGTTATTGTATTCTGTGTATAATTATGTGATAATGATACCAGTTAACACTGCTTCCTTAGAAACTGACCTTCGTAGGGTCTAAGCAAGGGTGAAAGTGCATTTTGCATGTTTGCATCCTGTACAGTGCAAGTAGTTTCTGATATGACTTAAACAACTGAGTGGCAAAGTGGAGGCTTAGAGTACAGCTTGCCTCTTTCACAGCAATTGAGACGCGTTTAGAAATTACTTTGAACTTGAGTGAAAAGCTGCTGATGTGGAAAAAGGCACTTGCCCCTCTGTAATGGCAAATACTTGGAATCCCGTTCCTTTGGGGCAACAATTCTCTGACTGGTCATTGCTAGAAATTCTTTGGTGGCTATAAAATGGTGTAACATTGTAGGTGCCTTGGCTAAAGTTAGGAAGAAGCACACCTATTAAATTGTTACCATGCTAGAAAGCAAGCTTCTTGGCAATATGCTTTGCAAGTACTGACCCTACTGACTCAACTGTCCTTATTTTGCAAGTTCAAAGCTGCTAACACAGATGCTGACTCTGAGTTCCACAGAGATGACTCAGACATGATTTCTATAAATCATCAGATAAAATTGATATAGTGGCTATAAATAAACACGAATATATTCCACTTAAAACAGAGGAATTCAGAGTTTGAATCCAATTGCTTATCCTGGAGCTTTGCCAATGTCCTAGGTAAGCCTAATTAGAAATGTTAATAAATATTGCAGGTTTAAATTCACCTTTAAGCCTGGGTACAGGATGGAATATTGGGGGGGAGGGGAAAGCAAGTTGCCGGAGCTTGGGGATTACTTGGAAGACATCTGCTTATTGTGGAGGTGGAAAATTACTATGACATTATACAGTTTCTGTGCTGTAAACTGCATGCGTTGATTCGGTGATGAATGCATGCACTGAATTCGGGGCCGGGTAGGAGGGGACTATCATATGCTCGAGGGTTTTCATGGAACTGCATGTGCAAATAATCAGCCCATCCATGGAAATGATGGGGCTTAATCCTGCCCCCAGATTGCACAGCCAGTCAGATCTCCCATAGGAACAAAGAAGGTGCTCTTGCTCTGCAGACTTCATTGTCTTCAACTAAAGGTGTCTGAAGTATCTTTCTGCTCTATATTTTGTAGGCAGTCAACTCCCTTTTCATTCTAAAAATAATGCAAAGAAGTAACTCACTTTTTCTCTTTTGTCTGGGAATAAAATACAGCATGCAATTTATGTCTTAATTTTTGGTGGGTGTTGCTCAAAATCAGGCCTCTGCCAAGCAGTGTCCAAACTTTTTTTTCTTGCCAAATATGCTGAACTCCATAGGCAGCCTTTAAGTAGCTCATCAACCACTAACTGTTCCTATTATAAAATATGCTGACTAGTGAAGCTGAGGAAAAAATAAACTCTAACTGGAATTGAATGTACTTAAGAATAATGAGGGATTTTTGTTGATTTGTCTTATCTGCATTGTGTTATACAAGAACTGTATCAAATCCGTAGCAATGTCACCAATTTGTCAGACTATCGATCATCTACTTCGCGTGATTTCCTGCAAGCAGAGCAAGAAGTGACTGCAAGGTCACTAAAAAGCAAAGCAGTCTTAATTTAAGTGATGACTTCTGCATAGTATCTATGATCTTAAGGAATGAGTTCATGTAATAATTACGTGAGTTCAGAATGGAAAAGGTCTGGAAGTCAACTCTGCAGGTTAAGGATGTGTCTCCTTAACTTACAGCTTGACTATTGATAAGGGATAAGCAGGGAAAAGTGACCCTCTTTAACTATTTATTCCTCCTCTTTATCCTATAAGATTTCTTTGCGGTCTCAGTCTGGCCTTGTTGCACAGTGAAACACTGCCTGCAAACTTGTATTGAGTAGGAAGGTGGGGGAGGGTGAAACCTTGTGTACTTCACTCATTAGGATGTTCTCCAAATGATTTAACAGCTTGTCTCCAGCAGCTCTTCCAAATTGCTTTGATGCTTCAATGGGAAGGTCAGTACTGAGGAGGGGAAAAGTGCTGAAGAACATAGTAAGATTAGCATCTATTCGCAGCACTTTGGAATAAGCGAAGTTTCTCTCTGCTTCCAGTTTTCTGCTCTTTCAAACCACTTGGAAGGAGTTATGTTAGTCTTGCACATGTGCTCGTGTTTAGGACTGGGCTGGGGTCATGATCATGGTCATATTCTGTTGGGGCAACTTGCAAATTAACCCTACTTTGATATCCCGCATCAAATAAGAAGGCATATTTCATGCCTTTCTGGACACAAGTACAGCAAATCTCCTCACCTTTTCCAACAGGGCTGAAAAGCTGCTGTGACAGAAGCCTGTCCCGTAGCAAAGTAGTTGTATTTCTAGCAGCTAGGAGACTGGCTCTTTTGGCCTCTCTTGCTTAGGAGCCTGGAGATAGTCTGAATTTTAGTCCGACTTGAAGGCAAAATCAATACTGATCTTATTTTTAAGATTGTGCACAAGAGAAAGGAGGTGATGAATCTCCACCCTGATGCTTCTGGACCGGTTGCACTTCTGACATGTGGGTTCTAAATGCAATTGGTGTGGGAGCTGTGTCAAAATGCTCTGTTGCCTTCTGCTGCAGACATCCTTGTTTGCTGAAAAGGGGTTGTTAATTTTACGCTTGTGAAATTCTTGTGCTCCTGAGAAATAGAAACAACACTTCTTTTTTTTCATTGGATAACGAGCAACAGGCTTGTGTGGATGCTTAGATGTTAAGCCTCACTCAGAAGGGAATGTAGCAATGCCATGTTGTAGGCAAGAGGTTCCACCTGCTCTTTTCCCTCCATTCCCACAAATTCCTGCTCTGGTAGAGAATTAGATCTGGTCACAGTCATAGCCTGTTGTGCTAGGAGGCCTTTTAGTCATAACTGACATTGCTGTGGTGACAATTTCTGTCATGATTGTCTAAGCTCATGCCATTTGGACAACCCAACTCACAAAACACACTTACATGTGCATGTTCTGAAACACTTAAAGCAGCTCGTCTTCATTAAGCGATGGTTATTGATTAAAAGAAAACAAAAAGAAAGTAAGCCCTAATGTTTCAGTGGACAAGATTAACTTCTTAAATGTCAGAAATGGTTATTCTTCCAAAGGGGGGGATTTATCAAAGTCACTCAACCTACATTGTGCTTAAGGACCTTTTTTTAAATAGAAATAGGTCCATGAATATTCACTACTTGCATCTGGTCTGTTGTCCCTGTTGTACGTCCAAACACAGCAGCTTGTTCTTGTGAATCATTTGAATTTGCAAAGAGTTCTGGTTGATGTTATCTCCTGACTCCTTTTCTTCACCCACCAAGCACTCAGCAGCGGTGCTGAAGTACAAATCTGACCCCTCAGGGGCACTGTTGCTTTCCAGCTTGGCAGCAGGGAAATAAAGATGACCTCTGAGATTTGATGCTAATAGAGCATTGTCCTGACCTTGTAATTCCAACTTTCGGAACAAATACCTCTAGTCAGCCTCATCGTTAATTGACACAATTGCTGTTGTTATGATTTAGCAGTAATAATCATCTCAAGATGGGTTGGAACATCTCTGCTAACATAACTGCTAATTGGTAACTCGGTTAAGCAGAGTGCTACTGCGGGGATGTGGGCTCAGTGAAGTGTGTCCTGACACTGACAGCCGTTCATGGTTGATAAGAATACTTTGCTATCCCTGTACATGACTGCATGCTCCCATTCACTTCTCTTGGTACCGAAATTGCTTAAAAGGGGAGTCCAAGTGAGGGGATGATACTGACGCTGTTGTATTTTCTCTTTGTAGGTTGACTGCCCAGTAACATAAAGACAGCAGATATTAATCTCTGCAAACATTGCGTTGAAATTCTTATCTGTACTAATCTTTATAAACCAAATTATGTTCCAGTTATGTGTGCTGTGCTTCTAAAAAGGCACGCCACAGAGCTGGTTGGTTTATTAGTCCCAACCACAGCCTGAGAGGAGTAGACTTCCCTGGTGTACAGACAGCAGCTAAACTTGCACCACATACCTGGGAAATGCAGTTTCTAACTTTGTCAGATCCCTTAAGGAGAAGTCTCAGGTAATTAAACAAAGTTCTATCTGGTTACTGATTTAAGAGCCATGTTGGTGCTTTTTTTTTTTAAACCCAAAAGGCCATTTGGGCAAGGTTTTATTGCGGGAAACTTACTGTACTGTCTGCTTGCTCTGTGAGAAACTTGAGGTGTATGAGAGAAACTGAGGAAAAATACGTCTGGAGGTCTTTGTTACACTTCTGATGCTACCAGGAAGGCCTTTCTGCCACTGGAAAATGGACTTTAACAGTCCTTAAAAAAAAAAAAAATCTATAGCTCTCAAACCAGCTTGTCAGTTCCTCCTGGAAAAAGCAACATTTAGATCAAGTATATATTCTGCACAGCACATCTTGATGTGTCCTGCCTGATGCATCGTGGAGAGAGAAGCACGTCCGACGTGCCTTCTGCGTAGTGGCAGTGCTTGCTCAGCTCACCGCTGCTGCGAGCCTGACAACAGGTGATGGCTGCACTGAAGCTCCCCAATGTCTGGGTGAGAAACCTGGGTGTGGGGTTTTTTGTGTTTTGTTTTGTTTTTCCTGCTCGGGCTGTCTCTTTGTCTTCCTTCTCATGTGTCGTGTTGGAGAGCAAGGTGTTTTATTTTTGTGGGGAAAAGAAAGGGGAAGAGACAGAACTGTAGCTGCTTTATCAAAAAGTACCCGGAGTGTTTAAGCTTTGCTCACCATTGCACTATTTGCTGTGCCTGGTTACATTCCCACAGCTTAACTGAGACTGTAGAGCTTTTATTAGTAATTAGCTCGTTGTGGCTTTAGGGCTTTCAGACACGAGTAGTTGTTTTCATTGGGGGTATTAATTATGAATCACAAACCTGTAAACAGCTATAGCCAAGAATGTGCACGTTTGCAGATATGACTGTTTTGCTGTTCAGCCCTGGGTTAGCTCTGCACTGCCCTCATTGTTGTTGCAGAGAAGTGTATGGAAAACATGTTTTTAACCTCCTAGATGCTATTGAGTTCCTGTATAGCAGTCTGTAAAACTGTGGGGAAAACGGCCCGCTCATTTCCTTTCTAAGCAATCTTGTTTAAATATGATGGTTTGAACGGATTGAAGCAAGGGCTTTGAGAGCCCACTTCTCAAAAGGCCCTGCTTTTAAGATCTTCTCATAAATACACTTAAAGATTATTTGACTTTAATCTCCTGGGGGTGGTGGTGGTGAAGAGAGTGTTTACACAGGACAGTCTTACCAGCTCAGCGTCACTGGTGCTGGCTTTATTTCCAGTGTTGTTTTCCTGATTTTCTGCAAGCAGCAGTACCTGACTAAGAAATCAAATTAAATTCTCTTCCTATCGAAGTTGGTAGCAAATCTTCCTTTTAATTCAGTGGAGCTTAGTTTTTCATCTTTAATGTGGGATGAGCTTGCTCACTGCTCAAAGAAACAGGATCCTTATATACCAGGGGTCTTGGGAGGTTCCTAACAGCCTCTTGTGGCTGTTGAGATCAAGCAAGACAGAGCGGATAGCAGAGACTCAGGTTAGAGATGACGGGATATCTGGATTTCTGCTGTGGAAGTGGTCTCTGACCACGTGGGATGAATAGCTCTATGACCATGGGATTCATCAACAAAAAGGAGAGAGGGGAAAAAAACCCCCAACCCCCAAACAACCCAAAACATGATAACTGCTTTTTGTAATTCTCTGGTCATGGATTGTGAGAAAGCAAAAGCTATATTAATGCGTGTGTTGAGTTGTTAATGTCTGACAAAAAGAGCTGCTATTTGGGGAAGAATAGTACTACCCTTTGCTAGCTGTCCTTTTGTCATGAGAAAATGACATGATTCTATGAAAAGCTGTCTTCCTCTCTTAGAGCCTGCTTCGTGTGCGGTCCATGAGAAACTCTGTTTGTGCTGGACTTAGTTTTTGAGGGACACGAGAAGGCTAATCGGTGGTGCTAGGCTTCCTTTTTTTCCCAGCAGATTCCCTCCTCCCCTCCACTTGCTCTTCTTTGGATTTTTACGAAGAACTCTCCCAGTACCTGTCTAACCACAAAAAAAAAACCCCAACCTTTACAAACTAATTTTGTAGAGGTAATAAAAACTGAATAATAAGTTGGCTTTTGAGAAGTAATTTTCTTGGGCAAATTCTTGAGGCACTTTCATTATTGCTAATTTCCTTTCTTTAAATGTGTTTTGTAGTGGGATATAGGAGGAAACACAGAAGATGTATGTTAGATAATTTGGTTTTTATTGCAAGGTCTTTGTCTGCTTTGGATTTATGTAAAAGGATAGGGGAAGGTGTTTTTATCCAGTCTTCTCCCCTTCCAAGTTAAGAAACAGATGTTCTGACCTGTGTAAGGCTTTAAGTGTTGGAATTGGCATCACTGTCGTCTTAAGGATTATTTAAAAAAAAACAAAACCCAGGAAGCATAGTGTCTTTGCTCAGTGTGAGAGCTGGTCTGTACAAAAATAGCAGGCTCACAATATGTGACTGAGATGATTCCCCTGACCTAAATAAGGAAAGCGATTACCTGATATTTGGAACGTGGCTTTGCTTCTAGTGTTTCCTCCTGCCATCAGGCAGTACTTGTACCTACCTTCCCTTCCCCCTGCCCATCAGCACGCACTTCTCAGCAGTGTTGCAGCTTCAAATATCTCATAGTCTAAGCACATCTAAGTCCTGACTATTACTTGCGTGGCAGCTTGCAAGCTGGTTGTTTGAAATGGGGCTGGTTTGATAGTTATGCATGCACCAGGAAGGAAACTGATGGAGAGTTGTTGATGGTGGAAGGTATCTGCCACATCTAATCTAGGTATAGATGGCCAACCGTGATTTTAAATTAAGCCTAGAATTGTTTCCTTTTTAAGTTAACGTTTCCTGAAAATAAAGGTAAGCTTATTGCTATTCTTGATCGCAGGCAGATAGATTAATAGTTCTTCACAATGTGATGGAGCCCAAGCCCAGCAGAGAATGGATTTTTATTGTTTTCTGTAATGAGTGTATTGGTTTCGGAGAGTGATATTGTTGATGAGGAAGAAATGATCAAAACTGAAATCTGTTTAACACCTGTTAGGTTTTACTGGTGTTGTCTTTTCAGTTAATGAGATTCTGGTTTGGATCTCAGAATCAAATCAAGCCTTCTCAGTACAGTGTAGCTAAGGAGTATTTCTGTTGTAGAACTTGTGTGTAACTACTGTGGTTAAGAGAAGAGAATCCCATGAAAATAGATCATAAAACAGTGTACTTTAACAAAAAATGAAGAGGTCAGCCCTGCTGAGCAAATCCTGGTGCAATATCTTTGGAGTGGTCGTTGTTTGCATTTGTCATTATTCTTGGTAGTTTTCATGGATGTGGTCATTGCTTTTACTGAATGAAATTATTGCAAGTCTTGCTTCTAATTTTTGCTAAACTTTTTTAACCTTGTTTAACCATTGCCATCTGCATGGAGATGTTTGACCTGTGTTGGCCAGTGGCTAGCCTACAACATACATTTTGAATCTGCATTTGCTCTTACCACTTGCAGTACACTACAGAAAGGAACAGGAGAAATTTTGTGGGCTGGGTTATTCTGTTAATAGCCAGACATCACCTTGGCCTACAAACTGAGCTGCTGGGGGCTGGAGGAGCATCCTTTGGGAAGGTTGCTGAGTGCTCACTGTGTGCTCTTGTTCCCTGGGCATCTGCCATTGGCCCTGGGGAGAGAAGAGGTTCTGGGTTGGGGGATCTTTATCTCACCTCTTACAGCTATTTCTACAGAGAAACCACTCAGCTCTGCTTAAGCTGAAGCTGTAGGCATAACTCTGTTCTGTCATTGTGGTTTAAAAGTGATGTTATGTGCTTGTTAAATGAGGCTGTGATGGCAGTGCAAGTGGAGAAGAGGGGTGATTTGCTCATTATTGCTGCCTTTCTAGAGGAGAATGCAGGAATTAAATGAGAATCCACAATTGAAGCGGTAATAGCTGCTTCCTGTCCTTTCTGTTGCATCTTTAACCTACCGTAATCACCATGCTCCGTTCTGACTAAAGTCTGTCATGTCCTTCTCTGTGTATGCCATCTGTGGACAATTACCTTGCCTGCAACTGCTTCATCTGTTGGCATTTCCTTAAACAAGAAAGTCTATGGAAAAGTGTTCATTTTGTTGCTGCCTCCTTTAAAAAAGGAATATCTGGCACATCTCTAACTGAAGCCAAACAGTTGTTGAACAGGATGAAAATTGTTTGATCTTGCTTATGTTACAATATTTGCTACCCTGAGCTGTTATGCTGAGAGCAACATTGGCTTTTGTTTCTACACGGCAGGCCTACACAGGCAGCTAGCGTTGTGGATAAATAACATGCTAATTGCAACAGAGCTTGACCCTTCAGCAGAAGTGCAGCTGGCTGCCTTGTGCGTACTGTGAGGTAAGAGTTTCCATATAGGCAGTTACCACAGAGGAGTTAATGAGCTGTGAACGCGCACCTACCTTGCTTGTAGTTCATTGCTTGTGTCACCACAACTCTATCGGTGTAGCATGCATCATAACTTTCCCAGCTCTCTGATCTTTGGGGTCACATCTGTGCCAGTATTCCACTTACATGACTATCTATATGATCATACTTTTTTGCAAGAAACACAAATGTTTGGTGTGACTTAAAGCCAGTCTTAATAATTTTTGGTTTATATATGAGAAGTCCCTCTTAGCCCCTCTTTGTCAAACAAGCAAACCCTTTTACCCGAACTTCAGTCACGTTGTAGGTTTAATTTTGTTTTGTTCACCTTCACCCTAGGATAATAAGTCTTACTGAAACCAAAAATAACTTTCCTGAAGACATTTAATAAAGATGTCTATCTGCTATTCCAGATCAGACCTGGTGGTGAAAAGTGAAATTCTTGCTCCTACCAGTTCATATGATTCTGGTTCCTAGCTGTAGAGAGACATCCACAACCATAATGTTAACTTTGAAAGGAGGAGTACAATTTAATGCAATGTGTTTTCATCTAGAAACATCTAGGACTGTTGGGGTGTATGCAGTGTTCATCCACAATGATGTCTGGTTGCATGTGTGGAAGCTTTCAAATTATTGTCAGATCTATGTGGTATTTTGAAAGCTTACTTGTCCAGCTTTATAGACTGTGTTCCTGTGTGTTGTTTTGCTGGGGGATTTGTATCTTTGGGAGCATGGGGCTTTTGCATAGTTTTATGGGTTTTTTGCAAGCAGGTTAGTAATGAGAAGATGCTTATGGGGCTACAGAAGAGCTTTCCCAGTGGAGCTAGTATGTTCTAATGAATCTTGTTCATGGGGTGTTCTTTAATCTCATCAGGCATAGCTAGCAGGTCTGGCTTGGCAAAATTAACTATTCCGCCAAGGTTTGGAAGTCACTAATGTTTTTTTCCCTCTCTTAACTAACCCCATTACACTTTCTGTAGTCTGATCGTGCATTTGACCAGGCAGCAGAACAAATCTGTACAGGCAAGTAGTTCAGACATTGAAGAGCAAGACCCATCTAGGATCAGGAAGGGCACAGTGTTGAAACCAAGAATGCTTAGGAAAAGTTGAAGGGTTTAGAAGCAGGTCCTCTATGAAAGGCTCACAAGCAGATAGACCTTTTTGTGTCTGTGTCTTGAATTAAGCATATGACATTAACTTTCAAGGGACGATGAAAGTGAGATGAAATTGAGGTCTTTCATTTTACAGTTGATGTGAGCTTTTCATTGAGTCTCTTGGAGGTGGGCCAAGGGTGAACCATGAAACTCTTCAGCAGGGCAGGCTCAGCTATTTCTTCTGTTTTGATGGAGAAATGGTCCTCCCATGCAAGGCTTCTGCTGTGGAAGTTCACAAAGCTTCCCCGTTGGAAAGGAGCTAAGAGTGTCACTGTCTAATTAGCTGAAACACTTTAATCCTCCTGCTAGACTACCTGCAGCTACGCCTTCAAGCAAGGTACGTGTTGAACTTCAGTTAGGACTAGGTGTTTAGGAAAAGTAAGAAGATAAAGCAAGTATGATAGATTGTCCTAATATTCAGAAACTGAGTCCCTTCCTGCCCTTCCCCTCCAGACCTTCGGTTTGACTCTCACTTACTGTTTAAATTATGGTATGTTCTTACATAATTACTAATTAATTTCTCCTGCTGAATTTACAACACTGTGACTGTAAGTACTTTAATGGGAGCTACTGCTGACTCACCTCTGCAACAGAGGAAAGATCCCCCCTACAAGTATTCGCTTTCTTTTTGGAGGGCATCGCAACAACTGTTCAAATTTCAGTGGGAAGCTACAGTGCTACAATAGCTTCTACTTAATTTCCATAGGAGCTACTTTCTAATGCTAATTTCACGCTTGATAAATATAGTCCCTTGTTGCCTAGGCAACAAGTTACGGCACAAATGTTCATTACTGCACTACTGGTTAATGAGTCTCTAGTGTTCTGAAAAAAATTACAGCCAGAATTAAGTGGGTTTATTCACTTTAATCTTAAGTCACCCCCAACCGAAGAAACCAATCTGCAAAATGTTTCCAGTTAGATGTGGTACCTGAGTGCAATAGTGACAGACTAACCAGAAGAACTTGCAGAAGCGTTTGGTACAACATTGCCATGGTAAATGCACGCAACTGTCTTGATTGTTCTTTTTAAAGGTCTGCTGTTTTATAAGGATGACTTTGTTCTGAACAGCAAAATATTTAAAAGTTTACAATTGAGATATATAGAAATACACTTCTTGTCAACATTCATAATCTTTCTTAGTGTTGTCTAGCTTGGCCAAGCGAACCTGATAGTCTCTAAGCAATTTCAGAGTCAAATTTTTGTGTGCTGACGGAGCTTTGCATCCTGTGGTTCCCAAATTTATTGTAAAACAAATGAGGGCATATTTGATTTGATGTCTTGAGGCAACAGTAGTATTTTCCAATACGAACGTGTCAAGGGACCTCTTGCCAGCAGCTGGTTTTGCACCAAGATTTCAGTTTCCTTTTTTTGTAGAAGGTCTCATTTGTAAAGATTTGTTCAACTTGGTTCAGTTCACATGTAATTAAGGCAAGAATTTCTTGGTGCTCAGTTGGTTGAGAGGGGACTCTGCTTGTTGACCTTTTCTTTGGTGACTCAGCATGGAGAACTCAACACTTCCCTGCCGGGCAGAGACCACTGTTAACTTCTATTCCATTATTATTTTTCATTTAAAAGCTAAGTTACTCTTTTGCCTTCAATCCCTGTCATATGCATTATTCCAGCTGTTAAGTAATATGGAAGTTTGTCTTTGGCAGGCTGCACATGTCATCTTGCCTTGGGAAATCAAAAGGGAAGATTACATAACAGCTGACAGTAAATTTGGCTCCAGAATGTCATTAAACTAATGAACTTTGAGTTTTCTTTCCCAGTCACAATATTCTTGAGTTCAAAACTAAAAAGTCTTTTTATGTGAAACCTAGAGTGCACATAGGTGAATTGCAGAACTTCAGGAGCTTTCTGATCCTACACCATTAAACAGAACATACTCCTTGGTTTAGAAATTGGAAGAGCAATCCAGACATACGGAAGTCAGTTGTCCCTAAGTGAATTTAGAATAATTTAATTTTTTAATTTTGTGTCTGTAAAGTTACTAATACAGTTCCCTAAATTTGACGTGGGTTGGTATTCACCCTCTGAAGGAATCCCAGACTGCCTATTTGAATGCAGAAAAGCATTGTCTGTCTTCATTTGTAAAAAGCTTTTTTTTTAAAAAAAAAAGGAACCTTTTTGGATTTGATTTTTTTTAAAACCAATTCTATTTTTTTATTGTTGAAAGCTAAAGAATTCTAGGACATAAAATACCTAAGAAGAAAGGCCAAATGCCTAGTACAACCACTTATTTATTACATGCTTTTAAAAATTCAAAAGGCCTTAGAATGAAATTCAGTTGCTGGTGTATGTGTTTTAACTGAAACATAAAGCTTTGGCCTAGAATTGCTAAATTCACGTTTTTATCATTGCAGCTGCTTAAGGGCTTCTGTAAGATGAGAGAAGGGGAAATGATCACTTTAATTTAGTTTAAAAGCATAGTTTTGTGTGACGAAGCAGTTTTACCACATCTCGGAACTCTCTCTTCCTTTGATATTTACTGTAAGAATATACTTGGTTGCACAGGGTGCTGGGTTTGTGCTGTGGCTACAAGAGCGTAGCTATGTTACGTGTTTGCTATGTTAGAAGCTATGTTGCAACTGCTGTACTATCAAGACAAGCCAGAATATGTTTGTACAAAAAAAAATTCTCACAGTGCTATATTGACTCTTCACATGTTTGAAAATCTGCAATGGGCAGGGGTTTTGGCTTTTGTCATGTGGGGGTTTTTAATTTTGTTTTTTAAAAAAATCTATAGAGAGGCCTTTATTGAGCTAATGAGAAAACAGGTTTCCACATCAGAAGAGGATATAGTAGGATGCATGGGTGTGGACTGCTGTTCAGGATGCTGTTTGCTATAATGCATTTGATTCTTCCTTCTTAATAGAAACAGCTTGTTCAACTCATAAGTCATGTTTTAATTCTTGTTGCCATCTGTTATGAGAAACAGAATACTAAATGCATTTAAGGACATTTTCCCTTTTTGAATATATTGGATCAAAATTGTGATTCTGGTGCTTAAAATGAGCCCATTCTGAAGCAAGCCACATGCATGATGTGAATAACGATGATGCTATGCAAGTAGTCCATTAAACTACCAGTTTGAGTAGTCTCTAGTGTAGCTGATTTGGATCTTCATGTCTGTGCATTTTAACAACCCTCATATGAACAGAGTAACTTTGTTTGAAGTGGGGCCCTTGTTACTTAGCTCAGACTTTAGGCTTTTCTTGCACAGCAGGGAAGTCTATTTTGCAAAACTAATCAGGATCCCAGGGCAGGTGAGATGCTTAAAACTCTGTTACGTACTTATATGTGTACTGGCTAATGTAGCCCAGATATCAAGGGCAGATGATGGAAAGCACCAAATTAAAAAGTGACATCAAGGATAGCCATATTTGTTAAAAATAAATGGCCATTTTAATGGATTGGTTAGCGTAATAAGCCTGATGGAAAAGTGGAGCCTATATATGAGTCACAGCCATTCTAAGAAGCAATGTATTCCGTTGTCAATTATAGGGTAGTTTTCTTAAGAGCATGCCATTTTTTCTCTGAAAGCTGTGGCAAACTCATCAGGGTTCCTGTGGCAGTACCTGCTTGTTAATCTAATGGTACCTTCAAATTTGAATTGAGTCTATTTTAGCAGAACTTCTCCTCATTCCTGTTTCTTCATCAAGAAACTTGTTTTGTGCAGGATCAAGGCAAGTGACTAATGTTCTCTCAATCTATTCAGAATCTGCTTAAAATTAAGAGCAAAATAAGCAGCACATGCTCCTTTTGGATAACTTGGTGCTTGCAATCTTGTGCTAGTGCTGCAAGTAGTACAGGCAGAGTGGGTCAACCTGGGAACTGGAATTATGAGTGAAAAATATATGGTTCTACTTACTCAATATTTAAACCTGTAGGCAGATTTGATTTACTAGTTCTGCTTGCTTTGTATGCATAGCCTACCCTGCTCAGTATTCAGAGGCAAAAAGTGTATTAACGCTCATATAAAATACTTCAATCTGGACATAGTGTTCAAGGCGCTGACCAAGCGTACAAAATGTTTTGTTAAAAGTTCAGGCCCAGTGCCTCAGGGAAAACTATTCCAACTGCACTAAAGGAAGATGGTAAGCTGTGATGAGGGAGGGGTGAAGAGTCAGCTGGCTAAGTGCTGGCACAAAGAAGGCTGGGGCAAGATCTTCAGTTGCAGAGCCTTCAGAAGGAGCAGAATTCCTCCATGGTACCCACTTCACAAGGATGCCACCTTTTCCTAGGAAGGTCCCTAAATTGCAGATATGTTCTGGGGAATATCAGTAAGAGGTAAGACATACCAATCCCTTGGTCTTACCTCTTGACCATTGCTGTGAAGAGTGTGCTGGGCTAGGTGGACCTCTTTTGGTTTGACCTTGCGTGGCTGTTCTGTTGGGGAGCTCCTAGTGGAGTGTCGGGACTCAGGCCGCAGTTCTCCGAATGATCAAAATTGTAAGGCAAGGTGAGATGGTCCTGCCAGAGTTCCACCTTGTCCCTGCAGGATTCTGCTTTATCCGTTCTCACCCTCCATGACTAAGTTCAAGATACTAAACCCAGAGTAAGCTGTTCATTTATTTCTGGGTTAGCTTTCTGCAAATCAGGTGTCCTGAGCCAGGAGAGGGGCTAGAAAATAACCAGAAGGGGCAACTTAAGTCACTGACATCTCTGTCCTTAGTGTCAACAGTGTCTGATAAGCATGGGAAAGGCCAGTGCTGTGCTGCTGGTTTGTGCAATAGCCCACAGCCCTTCTGTCAATGTGTACATTAGCCTTTTTGATAGACTTACTAGAATGATGTTTTAAGTAGCTTGTATCAAGTCTGAAACACTACCAGTCTCCCTGCAAGTTCCCAGCACAGTGTTATGTTAGCCTTTTTTTCTTTTTTTTTTAACTCTGCTTCAGCCAGATGTCTTGCACATCTGCTGCTGCCTATACACTTCTTGGTGTGCCTTACTGGTGGGGGGTTTCAAGATGCTGAGTTGGCATGTGTGCTGTTGCACCTGCTTCACAAGAGGAAGCTGCCACAACTTCTAACTCTGAAGTTGAGCTGCATACTGTCTCTCGGGGAACCTGTTACTGCTCTTTACAGTGTTTGGAATGACGTGGGAGCACCCCGACATGACATGTCTCGTGCTGGTTATAATTATTGATGCCAGTTTCCTAACTGTATTCTTTGATCATCGATATCTCCTCCTCCCCTCTCCTTCCTTTATCTACCATCGAAAGTAAAAGCTGCCTTCAGCCATTTTCAACTTGTTAATTAAGTGCAGCAGGCAGAAAACCTGGTGGTTTGGGCAGAGGTAGCTTTGCTGTTGTTGCTGCAATCGGAATGGCCGTACCCTGCATCAGGAGCTCTTGGTTTGTATCTGACGGGCTAGGAGCACAGAGAGTTCAATCTTGCTGATGGGTGAGATAAAACCCTCTGCTGGTGTTAATCTGTTCCTGTCGTTTGTTCGTCGTGAACTTCCGATGGCTTGAATTGTGTAACCTCTCTAGGAGAGCCGTTTTCTGTTGCAATCGGGACAGTTTTTCTTAAAAACAGTTGTTTTTTAAGTCTACATTTGTCTTCTGTCAGCAGGCAAGACTGTATTATATCCTGTTCCTATTTAAAGAGCAGTGAATCCTCAACTGATTCAAAGGGGTTTTCCCCTTTTAAGTAGCACTGTTCTGTCTCCAGAGCTTTACGTGCCTGTTTCTAGGAAGGATGCCTGTTGCAACACATATTTCTAATACCTGCCTGATTTAAGAATATGTGCTCGTCACTTTCATGTGGGGACACAGACTGTTTCTTAAGCCTGGTTAGGTATGACTCTAATTTACTCTGCATTGAGCTTGAGGTAACTGTCTGTTTTTTTGTTTGTTTTTTTTTTTTTACATGAGAATAGGCTGAAATCACATTTCCCAACCTTTTTGGAAAGGATCTTCAAAACCAGGATGTTTGTTTTCATGAGAATAGGCTGAAATCACATTTCCCAACCTTTTTGGAAAGGATCTTCAAAACCAGGATGGAAGGGTCTGGCAGTAATGAGGGAGGGGAGGATAGCAGTAGCCTGGGGGTTGCAGTGACTTATTTGGATCTGGTTGAACGGCCAAGTGTGAACTTGCAGTTCCCACCCGCTCTGTAGCTGACCCACTCCTGAAGCACAAGTGCTCTTCTGTACCTCTGGGACCAGCTTCTCTGCCACCTTTGTCACTGCCGCTGCTAGCACGAGGTTAATAAATATGGGTGGCTGGATGAAGCTGGATCCAGTCAAAGATGCATCTTAGGTGTTTGCCCTGCTGCGATGTTCCCAGGTCCCAGCGTGTGGAACAGACATCCTGAGTCAAACCAGAAGCCCAGCTGAGGCCCTGTTTCTAGTAATAGCAGAGAACAGAAGTCTTGAGCATAAAAAGAGCAGGGTGTGTGTATAATAGTACATCCCCACTACACCTTCTCTACCTCCAGGTAACCTACGGCTGCAGACTCTCCTGAAACAGAAGCAGCATCCTTGTATTTAGCAGCCTTCAGCTGACTTTTTCCTTGAATCCATCCAGTTTATTCTTTTAACTCATTTATTTTTATCACCCACAGTATCCTGTGCCAAGGCATTCTTATCCATAGCTTCAGTGCACGTGGCTACTTACTTTCTTGATTGTTTTGACCTTGCTATCAGTTCATATTCCTTATCATTTCTGCTGGAAAAGAGCATGAGCAATGTTTTCTTTGCTACTTTTTCCATGTCACTGGCTTTTATAGACCTGCAGAAGCCAGCAGGAATCTGGAAGTGCTTATTCATTCAAACTGCTTATCCTGATGGTACAGTGCAAGCATATGATCAGTGAGAAACTGAACCAGCAAAACTGTGACTCACCAGCTGACCACAGGAATTGGCTGCTTCTGTCAGGTTCATGTTCCCTGTTCTTACCTGGTTGTTTGAATCTTTTTTTTTTTTTTTTTTTTTTTTTTTTTTTTTTTTTTTTTTTTTTTTTCTTTTGTTCTCACTGTATTAGGCTGTTCTCACTGTATTAGGCTGTACTGTGAAGCTTGTTTGACAGTGCAGAACAACACTGCATCCAGGACAGAATAAGGAACAGAGTATAATAGAGGCCTGAAGCTGCAGTGGAAGTTTTAAATGGCAGACTGCACCCTGAAATAACCATGCCAGAGGAATGGGGTGTCGATATATTTCTCTTCCTAAGGCAGGCAGTATAAGGTTTAAATGTCATCCATGAAGATTCAGGCTACATATTAGGGAAAAGTAATGATAAAGCAATGGAATAGGTTAATTAGGGAAGCTTTGGACAGCACTGGGAGGTGAGGACACTTGAGTGGTGAGATCAGTAGGAAGATGGAAATGGTATCACTTGCCTGATTAGATCATTTCTCTATGCCATTGTAGACCTCAGGTGGAGGCAGATATTAAAGGGGTGGGTTTTTTTTCATAATAAGCTGGTCCCTTCTATTTGTCAGTGAGGCATATTTTCCTCCTGTGAGGAGTCTCCCCTGAAAACTGTATCTCTCTATTCTCAGAGATACAATAAACAAGGTTTGTTAACACCTTAATAAACTCAGAAAGTAGGAAGGCTGTTACATAGTTGAGAGTGAGAGCACAGTTTACCTGATGATGCTCTGGTTAGATTGGCTTAATGCTTTGCGTCACAGATGTTGTTTCTGTAACGATAATTGCAACATGCTTTATTTTAAAAACACCAGAGAAATAGGACTACTTTTAGAAAAGCATTTAGGAAGGCAGGATTTGGAGGTAATCTAAAGTGACAGAGTTATCTTGGCTCAAAATAGGTTCAGCCTGCAGCTTGTATAGTGTCTGCTTCTTTACACTTCTGTACTGGACAGCTAGATTCCCTGAATGTGTGCAAAATGTTATTTTAGAAATAATTCTAAGCTGTGCTTTAAACAAATATTCAAATGTGAGTAGTTTCAGTACCTGAGGTAAACAGTACCCATTGTTGTGCTGATTCAGTCCACCTGTAATTACACGACCACCTTGGGTTGTCTGGCTGAATTCCTCCTCACCTCCTCCACTTACTAAATTAACATTTCTTTTCTGAAAAGGAGATAAGTACTATCTCCCTTTTTACTAATTTCCTTCCCCCTCCTTTTTTCCATGCCTTTTAATATCAGTGTTAGTTGATGGTGTGCATTAATTTAAAAATTCTTCTCCCTGCTTAGCCATGATTTCTTTTCATTGTCTTCCTGGAGGACTTCATTACTTATCTTAAAACGTGTAGACCATGGACGTAAGACCATAGCTGAAGGGAGTATGACACAACCTATAACAGGGTTTAGCTATGTATTGTTTGACAGAAGATGGGATATTTTTATACCAGCAGTTACAGAGAGTGCTGAGTTGACTTTCCTTAGGCTAATCTTAAAAACCCAAAATACAGGAGAGCCCAGTGCAGAGATTTTCGTGACTGCCTTGGGCCTGAAGCTAGCACATCCAATCTACTTGTCTTAATCTGCTGCTGTACTTAGGCTAATATGCTGCAGGGTCTTGCAGATCTGTCCTGGGTTGAGTTGTCTCTGTGCTGTAGCCTATTTTCTGCTTTAGGTGTGCTCTTTGCGCATGCCTGATGGATACTTCCAGTCTGCATGTAGGATCTGCAACTGGGAGCATGGTGTTGTAGCGCTTGTCTCTTGGCTGGAGGCAGGTGGTGATGATGATTTCCCTTCATCTCTTTCCCCCAAGACTTTGTGTAACCATGTGGTTTTCTGATGAACCTCAAAGTGAGGGTTAAGTTCTGACAAGTTTAATAATTTATGGTTGTTTTCAGTCTCCAAAGGACTCTCCTCTACTTCCCGTCTTGAAGAGCTGGGAATAAACTTTCTGTGGGTATTATCAGGTGTATTTGTTTCTTGCTTTGCCTGGCACCATCCTACATTTTTCAGGGTGATGGCTGGTAGCTTTGAAACCAAAGCAAGCTCTCGCTGACCATATCTGCTGTGTATTTTTACCCAGGGTACATTATAGTCAGGGCCACCCAAATGATGTATCCTCTTTCTATCTGGAAATATCGTTTTGGTGAAAGTTGACACTGACTGTTTTATCTAGGTCTTCTGAAGAAACAGTAGCCTATTCCTGTCCATTCTGGATGACTGCATGCTTTTTTTTAAATTATTTTTTAAAAAATTATACTATGTTCTTTGTGCTTTTATTGCTCACCTTCTCTAGCATTGTCCCTGAATGATATGGGTGATCCCAGGGTACTTTGACCTCTGTTGAGCAACCTTTGCCTTCTCCGTGGATTTTGAATGTGTTCTTTGTAGTAATTCCACTGTCGGGATGTTATTTCATCCTCTGGCAGCTACTGCAACTTTAAGTATGTAAACCTCTTTTAGTGTCAGAGGAACACGGGCACTCGAAGCAGAATGGAGAGGTCTCAGATGCGTGTAAGGAAAAGATCATGCTTGGCCTCTGCACAAGATGAGTTGTGTTTCAGTGGGAAAACTTGCCTTGGGCCAGATAAGTTCTTTTATCTCTTGAGCTATTCCTGAGGCAGCATCAGACCACAGTACCTTTCCAGGTGCATGTTGTTGTTCTCAGGCAGTTGAGAGCTCCTCTGATTCAATGTGTGTACTTGTTCTGCTGCTGCTGGGTTCACTGCCTGGCATCTGAGAGCCATACGGGAGGGATTGCTGAAGTCAAGAGCCCAAGCCACCTGTGAGGGCACCTTTGCCATATTTATTACAGCAGCATGGGTTGGTTACCCTAGGACAAGGTCTCATGCTGTAAAGGTACAGCACACAGGGTAATGACCTATCTTGGCTCCCCAGGGTACAATCTCAGTTGTCTGGGGAGAGGGCAGTAATATTTGACACCATAGCTGTGAGGAGGCTTTTTGGAGCAATGGTTATCAAAATTAGGGATGGTGGAGGGCCAGAAAGATTGATCACGTGAGAAGAGAGAGCAGACAAGCAAAGATGAGGACACTGCATTCAATTAAAGTAGAAGCAAAACTGTGAAGCTGTCTGAATTGCTGCTGCTGTCTGCCTCTCTCTGCTCAGCTGCTCTCTGGCCCTGCTTAGCTCCTCTCTGCAGTCTCTCGTGGCTGGGAGGAGGTAAGGTGCCAGGACAGCCTGGTGTCTTGTATGGAGCTGTCAGGTGGTCTCAAGTGTCCCATTCAGAGTCCGATGATAGCTGGAGTGAGATGCATAGCAAACCTCCTTCCCTCCTACACACCAGTGCAGGGATGCCCGTGCATATGGCCTGTCTGGGCTAAATGTGCAGTGCAAGGGACACCTTTCAGTGTCAGCATGCGCCTCTGCTCGCCTCGTTTTGCATGCAGGGTCATGTATTTATTACCAAACTAGCCTTTGAATCTGAGGTGGCATCTAGCCTAGCCTCACTGTACCTCAAATCTTGCATGCATGATGTTCTGGTGAGAATACCAGGCTTGAAAGATGCCTGGAGCAGACTGGCTTTAGTGACTAGCTTTGCAAAAAAAGATAGATTGGACTATCACCAAACTCCTCATTCTGGTCATTCCGTTTCCAAGAGAAGTAGGTTAGAAGTAGGCTGGGATGAATGCATGCCTTGTATGGTTCCTCCCCTCCTCTGCAGAGAGGAACTCTGTTTGAGGGGGAGGACATGGGATTGCTGGAGCTTTATGGGGGAAGGATCTGACCTCAGTGCTAGCTCATCT
>NW_008795129.1:12629895-12649135 GCF_000699145.1 Aptenodytes forsteri
GGATTTTTTGGGGGGGAGGGCATGCCCTGGGGTGGTCGGCTGGGGGGGGGGGGGGGGGGAATCTCTCTAGCAAGTTTAGAGTGGCCCTCGAAGAAATTTAGATTTGCTTTGCTGTCTAGAACTGTGCTGGGGTTGTGGCTCTGCCACTTCTGCCAAATAAGCTCAGGATAAGTAATGAACTCTTGAGCAGAAATCTGCCTGCAGGAGCTGCAGCAGCCCTTCTTGAGTTCTGCTGTTAATATCAGATTGCTTTTTGCAGCCTTTCCCTTCTGGGAGTCTTGTTCCCATCTCTTTCCTGCCTAACTCCTCCTACACTTTCCATGTTTCTTTGCATTTTCTAACGCTTCCCTTTAATATACTCCTGTTTGGTGTTTTCCAGTTGGCCATCACCTTGCTTCTGTCTTGTTAACTGGTCCCTTTCTACATCTTGCCTGTCTCCCTGTGCCTTTGTGCTATGCACTACTGATAACAGTGTGGCAGGCAGAAAAACACGTGCTCTGGAGCTGTAACAGTGGTGATTAAAAAGCTGAAACCTCATGCTTTTGTTTAGTTATCTATGAATTTGAAGTGTCCACAACTGACACTGTCTGCAAGTTTGTTGTCTGTTGTGTTTCTCCTAATACTTTTGCTGTTTCTTCTTCCTCCCACCACCTTTTCTTTCCCCTTATTATATAGAAATCGGAAAGTTTTGGGGTTGACGACTTTAATTACTGGCCAGAACAGAGAAGATAGTGCGACGGGCAGGTCTGGCAAGTCTCTTGGGTCAAGCACAGTGCTCTAGTTCGCTCTACCTCATGTTCTCCTAACGTAACAGCTAGGTGGGTATCCTCCCCACATTCCTGATCTGTGACACCCCCTTCACCCCCTCCCTGCCCAATGCAGCTGTGATCCAGCAGGTGAGCAAGGATGTGTGATGCTGCGGGGGAGAAGTCCTGCGGCATCTGTCGTGTGGCCAACTTCATAGAAACCTACCTTGGTGGAGGAGAAAAAAGCTGAGGATCTTGGAAGAAAGATCACAGTCCCTAGTTAGGGACTCCAGGCACGTTCTATAGCACCAGAATTTAACAATAATGACTAGAAATACCTATAGTGTATAACTTCTCCTATAACTGCTTGTGGTATCTCTAGCTCTTGATGAGTAGTACCATTTGACAGCAGCTGTTTTCCATGTAAAAGGCTTGGCGTTGTGTATTCAAGGAAGAAGCATCTCCTTGCAGGGAGTTAGCTCCATTCTGGTTTGGATCATCTGAACCACTCATGATTTGAGTATGCAAAATCTCCAAAAGAGCTCGTACCATCTGCGAGTGATCTTACTGGTGCTACAGGACATGTTGGGAGGTGGGGAAAGCATGGCGAGAGCAGCCGGGCTGTCCTGGGAGGCTGCTCGCTTCTCTTCCCCACTGCCTTGGTGACACTGCAGTTAGCCATCAGGCATGTGCTGACACAGAACTAGTGGCCAAAAACTTCTTTCCCTTGCTCCTGTATTAATCGGCTGTAAGTTGTGGCTGCAAACCACAGCCCCTGCTCCAGTTTGATCGGTGTGCAGCTTTCAGGGAGGGAGGGCTGAAAGAGAAATAAAAACACTGTTACAGGGGGAGAGGAGTGGAAAGAAATTCCTGTGCCTCCTGTTGCCTTAAGGTTTGTGGGTGGCTGGCACGGACCTGCAAGCCACTGAATGTAGGTGTTCCCAATCTGCTGAATCCCTTCTGGAGGGGAGCAAAAGAGGAGACAGCTTCTTTCCATGTTGAATGGGTACTCATGGCTTGGGAGTGCTGCCATATCCCAGAGGGTGCAAATCTGAGTTGTGCCTGTCCGGCTTGCCTGCCTGCTGCCTGTGGGAAGGGAGACTGGTCTACGAGTGGCATCAGAGTCTTTATTGAAAGGAAGAGTTGTTTGGTTTTTTAAAATGCCAATTTTCTGTTAGTTTCCAGCTAATTGCTTTCTATAGTATTATGGTTGTTAGCTGAAAAAGGTTGGAATGGACTCCCGACTCTCTCCTCTAAGCATCCTGGCCTGGAATTAGTTACATGGTTTCGGTGCTGCAGTTTCCAAATTGCAAAATAGGATTTATCCTCACTGTCAAGGGTCCTCTATTTTATTGACTGCCATTTGTTTTTGTCGTGCAAAAAACAAATCACTGTTCAGTCTGAATGAAATACAGGAGATAAACAGCACAGGTAGTGACATAAGTCAGGTCTTGGACTAGCTGAAAAGGAAAGAAATTTTTAAATGTTAGAGATGCAATTTGAAAAGTCATCTTAAAAAATAAATAAATAAAAAATCCCACTCACCATTGACTTAGTGTGTCTGACCAAACACTGCTGGTCAGAGTGAAAATGCTGGGAATCTGAAGGACCTACTGAAGTTGTGAGATCCAGGCTGGCTGCTCTGTGATCCTCTTGTGCTCAGGCATGTTGGGTGCCAAATCTGGACCCCGTGTCCTGTAGGGGAAATGTTGCATGCTCTGGAGTGACAAATTTCTGGTGCTGATATTTTGCATGCAGGAAAAGATGGGGTGGAAGAATATGCCGGGGCTGGTGTCTTTTACTGACGTTTTACCTTCACAATATGCATTTGAATGAGAGTTTAGAAGTGTCTTGAAAAGGCATAGAGGGCTGTCAACGGCAACTGTGTGGGCTGTGAAGTGGAGAGCATTGTGCTCAAGGCTTGATCTGGTGCATATCTGAATGAAACTGCCATTGTCAGCCTCCCTGGAATAAATAATTGATGTGAACAGCACCTTATACTTTAAGGTTAGCAGTTTCCATTTCTCTGTGGTGTTGAGTAGCTGTCCTGTGACAGTCTCTGTAACTGTACAACATGATAATGTGTCATATTTTGAATTCCTCCCTCATTAGGCTTGCTGTGTGCAAGAATGTATGTTTGAGTGGTATGTGCCCTTGTCTGGACGTGGTGGGCTCTGTGGTTGTGCCCAGGGCTGGATTTGGCCGGCCTCTGGAGGAACAGCAGAAGCATGTGCTTGCTCCCCTGTTAAGGGAATAAGAGTGTGTGCTGCAGGAGGAGGTGCTGATGCAGAGACTTGAACTTCAGTCCTGCAGTCCTCATGCTCTGTGAACCTTGTCCCTAATTATACCCTGAAAACCATAATGTGAAAAGGCTATGTAATCCAGCCATTTTGTCCTGGTCTGTGCCTTATAGACTGAAGTTAAGGCACTGGTACACGGGAAATGTCCAGAAAACGGGAGGCAATCTCTGCAGCTGAGTTCTGACCCTGTCTTACATGGCTTTGGGGAAGATGCTTATATTCAATGTCTCTGTTTTTTTTCTCTGAGCTTTTAGTAAGTGGAGGCACCTTTAACACTTAAGATAAACCCTTGACTTAAGGGAAAAAGCCTGTATGCTAATTGCATTTTCTGATATGTCTCAGCAATAACTACGTTAGAGGCCCTGCTTTCCCAGTCTTCAGAGCACAAAATGGCACCAAACTGCCTCTTTCCGCCTCAGTGACTCACGTACAGGCAAGAGCTCTGCTAGTTCCTGAAATTTCAAACTCCGTTGATGTCCTTAGAAAGTCCCTTAGGTCAGTGGTCACCCACTCAATCCACCAGCCAAATGAAAGTTCATTGCATTAAGAAAAGATTTTGTTGTTGAAAGGTCAACAGCAGACCAAGTGGGTTTCTTGGAAATGTTTCATACCTGTCCTGTTAGTAACCTGTCTTCTTAGCCTTCTCAGGACTCTGCAGTTCAGGCCAAAAAAGGAGCACAGCGTTCTAAGAAAATTAAGGAAATTAGGCAATGCAGAATGCTGGTATATGCAACTGTCCCTCTGGAGATCTTTTTGATCATGTTAGAGAGGTAGGATTTTTTTTATCAGCTTTATTTCTCTGTAAATCTTCAGACTTAATTTTTTTTTCTGCCAGTCTAGTTGCAAAAATAACAGCTATTTTGAGGGATCCTGCATGATTCTTCTGCTCCAAGTAGTCTGAGTCTCTCTGTTTTGAAAATACAGTGAATATTTATAATTGGAGAATTGAAGAAAATTCAGTATGTGAAATGACCATGGAAATGAGTCCATAGTCTGCTAACAAGTGGCTCATTAGAGAGGGAATAGAGAACAGGTGATTGCCTACAGGAAATATGTGCTTGGGTGGCATCCCAAAAAGATGCTAAACCTTTCGTGTTCAGGAAAGGGGTGGGGGCAGGGGGGTGATATATGTTGGCGTAAATAGTTTAGTTAAGTAACTGGAAGGGATTTTGATAAGAGCTAGAGGAACAGCCTGAAGGTGTTCTTGGTAGCTATTTTGGCTCATCACTTTTTGCTGGTTCACTGATCACGTAACCATCCACTTTTCTTCCCCATCTCACAAAAAAGTTCTTATACTTGTAAAATATTTCTACATCCCTACATAGATGCCTTCCTACTGGTTCTTCACGTTTTGGTATACAGAATTATTTTGGATAGCTTGCTACTGTAGATGGTACCTTGTCACCTCTTTCTTCAGCAACTGCAGCAAATTTTCCTGAATGCTCCCGTTTTTCTGTTTTTATCCTCATCCTTCAAGGAACCTTTAAACGTTTGGGCCAAAAAAATTGCACAAGTATCCATGATCGGTTCCTGACAGCTTTTTTAATTTTCTTGTATGGACAGCTTCCCCTCTCAATAACAGCGTGTTGTGGTTAGTTTTGACAGGTCGGAGGCAAAAACTCACTGTTCTTCTGGGCAGTCTCCTGGTAGGATGGGGCTGTTTGCTAGTAAACAGCCCAGCTGGGCCACTGAGCTGTGACACATGCTCTGCGGGCAGGAGTCAATGGTGTTCACTTAATGGTGTTAAAGATCACTTTCCTTAACCAAATATCTCATACTGCTTCTGACTGTTGCATCTTTCAGGAGGAGGATGAAGCCCATTCTGCTCTGAAGGGCTAATGATTTGAGCTGTGAATAGTAAATTCTAGGGATTAGTGGATGGGTTTAATCCCAATACTCAACCCAATAACCTCTAATCTTATTAAAGTGCTCAGCTGATTAAAATGAATGGTGATTCCGGTGGGGATACAGCTTTCCCTAACCCATTTGCAGGTCTTCATGGCCACAATTTTGTAAGCTACCCCATACTCCTGTGAGGTGCTGAGTGATTCACTCCTTTGCTCTGTACCTCACACAGCTGAACCTTTCACGAACTTAGTGTGTGAGCATTGCTAATAATAGTATTTAATTGATTGGAACAGTGCTTGGATTTAACCTTCCTACTTTCCTATAATAAAATCCTTGTTAATCGGAGTATGTTCCCGTGGTCTGTCTTGTATGTTTAAAATCCTTAAAAAGGGAAAGAGGAAGTGCGTGTATTTGTCATGGGGGAGAAGCTCGCTGGCCTGCCTGAAATCAATAGATCTAGAAGATCAATATATTTAAATAGCAAAAGAAACACTGTCTGTGTTTGCTCTTCTCTTCTATTACTAATGACCCTGAGGTATAACTGATCCGATTGGTGCCACATCTGTCAGGAGAGAGTCCCAGTGCTAAAGATTGCAGTGGAGGTGACAACTTGTTAGTGCTAGGTGTGACAATGTTCATTCATTAGCCAAGTACAAATATCCCTTGGATAGGCTATAAGCTTGCAAGCACCTCTGTAGACTTAAGGCTTTTCTATTTTCTGGTACTTCTCCCACAAGCTTGCGAACACCGTTCAGCAAAGGTCTGTACTAAGATAAGTGGGTATTGGTGCATTGAATAGATGGAAAAACATGGGTCTGGAGAAGAGGAGACTTGCCCAGGATGATGATGAATTGGCTGTAAAGTGGGAACAGAGCTAGGATCCCCTGACTCCTGCCCTTTGTTCTAATTGCCGGACCATCCCCTCTTCATTTTTTTATAACGATTGCACGTATGAACCCAGCTTTGAGTCACTTTAATCCTGTAGAGCTCATCTGTTTGGGAATTTTAACTATGGCTGATATCCACACTTCATTTCCAAAAAAGCTCATGGAATTACACATTCCAGTCTTTGTAGCCAGAGCCGTGCTTCCTGCAAACTGCCCAGCTGTTGGAAACACGGCTTTGTGTGCTGCCCAGCCCTCCAGGAGACGGGAAGGGCTCTTCCCTGAGTCAGAGCTTCTCTGGGGTTGTGGAAAAGTTCAGTTCTCTGATCTGTAGTGACCATCCCTCTTGATGCAGGAAAAAAATTATATTTTTCAACAAAAAGACCCTGAAAATCTCCCAAGGGTCAGTACCATATCTCGGTATTGAGTATTGCCCCATTGCCATCATATCCATGGAATGCTCTGCCACCTTTTGGCCCCACCAGGACTCTTCATTTCAGTCTTAAGAGTAGAGGCTAACAGAACAGGTATTAAACACACTTTCAAGATGGGCAAGGCTAAAATTGAACCTTTTCTGTCCTTCCTTTTCACCCAGAGGAACCCAGCCTTCTCTGAGTGGTCAGACAAGTAAATGTCTGCCCCGTTCCGTGAAACCTCTGCTAAAGAGACCGAGGGCGTTGAATGCCATCTTCGCATCTCTCATTCAGTCAAATGTTTTCAGTGTGTTGTAAATCACTACCACCTTCTTCACATCCCCCTTGCCCATTACCTCTGTTCTCTTTTGGAAGTGGGCTGCGGATGTCCGTAGGTCAGTCTGTGGGTAGCTATGCCTAATATCCCCTCTGCAGCAGAACTGAATGAGGTGTGTTTGGTTTAGTGGTTTGTTTGGGTTTTTTTTAACCTTTTATTTGTCTCAATCCAGATGGATGCTGAATCATATCAGGCACTGTGTGTGCCCAGAAGTTGTTTCCATCTGTGTGTGTATGCACACATGTGGTACATGATCTTGCATGTACACTAAATATGTTTACATGAAGGGTTAAGGTTTCTTTAGTAAGTTAAAAATTAATTCAGTGCAAGAGTTATTGCTGCCTTCCACTTTGTGTAGCCTAAACCACCCAGGCCTTGAGGAGCAAGTAGTTTTCTTCTGGCTGATAAAGAAGAATCAGTCTTCCAGTGAGATGACTAACTTGTGCCTTGCTCTGTGCAGCAGTAGCGTTGTGGAGAAGCTTCTGGTGAAGTACACTTAGGGCACTGCAATCAAAATTCTGATAGGCAGGTGTAAAAGTGACCCCTCCCATACAACTAGGATGTTGTGTTTGAACTTGGATTTCTCAATTCCAAGGATATACCTGTTGCAAGCCTTAGAGGAGCATCCTGGACAACTTCGCTATTTCCCTTGTACCTTAGAAGATTACATTAATCAAAGGATTTGGTGCCAGAACTGAACTTTTTGTCAACTGCTAATTGCTGGGCACTTTGGAGCGGTGATTGCGGTGAGCTATGTCCCACTGGTGTTTCACCATTGTTTCTCCCGGGGACTGACATAAAATTAACCAAGGGAGTGAGAATGAGGGCAGCATACTTGGGAGAGAAGGGGGAATTATGCAAAAACCTGGCAGATTTTATAGAGTAGAGGGATCAAACTAAGGAGCTTTACCAACATGCAGCAGTGTCAGGGTTGCTGACCTCTGCCAAGACATATGCCAAGTCTGTGGCTGGCTGCCTGCCTGTAGTATTGTTCTGATGGATTTTTCTATATAAAGCACTTTTTCATTAAAGAATGTTTGTATTGCATTCAGAGCAGGCTGCATAAATATCTATTATTAAAAAAAAAAAATTGAAACTCAAATCTTTCAAGGTGCACTTAAGTAGGATTTTTGGTTGTGGTCCAGCATATTCAAATAGTGGTAGCTGTCTTAATGAGACCTATGCTCATTAAATAGTCCACGTATCCTCCTAAAGTTTTAAAGTCATCCACTGAATTTGTAGAGGTCACTGGCTGAGTGCTCAGAAACAGAATTTGTCTGAAGTGGTAAAGCAACTTTTGATGACCGTAACATCATAGGTGGGTACATAAAGGAATACAGAGAGACTATTTCAATTTCTGAATTTTAATGACTAAATGAAATCAAGTTGGGACTTGAAAAAGCAGGGTAAAAAAAGTAAAAATAAGCCCATCCATGAATAAAAGAGCAGGAGTGAGATGATGGCATCTGCTAGTTCCAAGAGCTGATTATCATATACTTCAGACAAGTTCACTTCCTTCCCTGCAGACAAAACCCCCTCTTTGATGGAACAGTTTTAAAATGCAAATCATGTCCAGGTGAACTTAAACATTTAAAAACTATTTATCTGATATAGTTAAAACATGACTTATTTTAATAACCTTAAATGCTGTCATCTTTTGCACGTAAATTCAAGTCTACTTTATCTTTAGTTTGATACAAATTGTGTGTATGTTTTAAAAAAACCAAACACCTAACACCGTTTCATAACACAAGAAGAAATCAGGAGTAAAGTGTGGTTATCTTGTTCCTTAACAGATGTGGTTTGTGTCATCACTGAACCGGCATGCTCAAATGGCAGTGTCGGGACAGGAACCGGCCCAGGAGACAGGGACAGGGGAGGGCTGCTTAGCCTGGCTCCCCCTGCTGCTAAATGTGAAACCACAGCCAGAGGGTTTGCCAGTAGTTTTAAAGATCAAGTTGGTGGTTTTTTTTTTTTTTTGGGGGGGGGGGTGGCCACCAGCGGGGGGAGATTTGGGGGGGGGGTGCCACCCAGGCTGGGAGCAAATACTATGCATCTATGACAGAGGAACCTAGTTTCTACTGAAAAAGTTGTGTCTGTGTTTCTTTAGCTCGAGGAAGATGGAGTTCTGGGGTTCTTAATAGGAATTTTAATTCTAAGTTACATACCTTTATTTCCTATTTCCAAGTCGAACCTGATTATAGTGGCTGATGCCTTGTGAACTGCTGAAGCCAGAAACCCCACTTTATAGTCTCTGAAAGCAGCTCTGAAATGGGAGCAAATACTATGCATCTATGACAGAGAACCTAGTTTTCTACTGAAAAAGTTGTGTCTGTGTTTCTTTAGCTCGAGGAAGATGGAGTTTCAATTCCTGGGGTTCTTAATAGGAATTTTAATTCTAAGTTACATACCTTTATTTCCTCATCTGAAGTCGAACCTGATTATAGTGGCTGATGCCTTGTGAACTGCTGAAGCCAGAAACCCCACTTTATAGTCTCTGAAAGCAGCTCTGAAATCCCAGCTTTCAAATAGTATGAAGCATTAATCTGAAATTGTAACAATTCACAAGGTGTCTGCTAAAATCCTGATCTGCTTGAACTGTGGAGCAGAAGAGGAACAAGATGCTTTGTAACATGTCCTTATTTTAAGGTCTGATGTCTTTTTGTCATGACCTGAAGCACTTTAAATGATCCTGAAGAGCACTGCTACTTTTCTAAGTGTTTGTCCTACATCTCTGAGGAGACCTCTCTAGACAACCTCTTCTGTTAACTTGTTCCTCTTTGCTGTCGGAAGAGCTCCTGTGGTTTCAGACTGCGTTGTGCCTGCTTGCTGTGTGTTTTGGTTTTCAGCGAACTAGAGGAACGTAGGATAGTGATTGTAGAGCATGCAATTATTACGTGTGGGACTTGGAGGAATATTTTAGCTCTGTTAATGCACATTTGCATCTTGCAGAGAGAGCTTCTAGCTTTCCTCGTTGTAAACATCCATGTTTGACACTGAGGATACAACACCTAGAAGACCCCACACCAAAAAGTCATGCTAATACTCTCAGGGATCCCTTCTGTCTGTTTCATCTCCTTCGGGGTCTTGGCTTGCAAATTTGGGGTGCTTGGGGTTAGAATAATGTGTTGTAACTGAAGCCCATAGTATTGTGGTTGTTCCACAGAAATTGATGTATAGGTAGAACCCTGCTTCTCCTCACTAGTCATTGAATAAATGATGCTGCTCGCTAGGAGGCCTGTAAGGACTGCAGCTTTGCTCTCATATGTGTTGTTCCTGACTTGCCTGTAAGAAACCTGTAAGCTCTTTTCTTTGTCCTTTAACTGCTGCCTCTCCATTCAAAACTGTTTTGTCCACAAAAAGAAATGAATTGCCTAGAGGCAAAAGCACAAGTGCTCTTACATTCTTTCCTGGTGAGACCCAAAGCAACATGTCTGCGGGCTCAAGTCCTTTTCCTGTTCCTTTTTCTGCGTGCTGTCAGACCCATACTGCTCTGCTTTGTAACGGAGTAGGAATGCGTAGGGGTCAGTCACTGCGTCCCATCTGAGGAGCAGGGGACTTCCAGCTCTGGGAACATAGCTTCCTTACCCACTGTAGCACGGTCGTTTGTAATCATCTCGTTAAACTCAGTGAGAGCAAGTACATGGTGGGATTTTGACACGTAAGACTAATGTAACAAAATTGACAAATAAGTACCCATTCCTGTGGTCAGTCATGTATATTTAACTAGGCAAAGGCTATTCTGTTAGCAGGAAAAAATTGGGGTTTGGAATTGTAATATTGCAAAAGAGCTTTGAAACAATGTCAGGACTTCCTCCCCATTCTGATTTAGATGAAATTGTTTTACTGATCCCACGCTGGAATTTTTTTTTTTACTGAAATGGCTACATCAAAAACACTGTCTGGGTTTGGGAGGAGTGCTTATGTTGCTTCAGACATATCCATGTACAGTGAGTCAGTACAACTTTTGTGCAAAAATGGTCCCGTGTTTATATCTTACTTTTATTGAAACAAAGGCTGGTAAATGAAAGACTTGGGAACACCTTCCATGATTGAAGGTGGCACAGAAAACCGTGCTGATAAGACTGCTTACTGCTGATAGTCTGCCTTGTAGCACTGGATTAATTTCTCGCCGATATGCCTGTTTAGGTGTTTTGGAAATGCTGCAGAACTAATAACTCTGATGTAATTCAGTTATGAAAACCCCTTTTTCAGTTTCACAGCAAAATTGGCATCTCCAAACCCCAGCCATTCTGTTTAAATCATGTATTATCTGGAATGAGTTGAGAGGGAAGTGGAAGGCAACTGCTTGCATAGGTTCCCAAAAAAATCTTTAATATTCCCCAGATGTATGAAAATGACAGATCCCATCAGTGGAATGAAAACACTAGCCAATAAAATCAGATTAAAGTTAATTTAAAACAGGATCCTGCAATTAGGAAATTCCTGCAAAGTTGCATGAACTTGTCATCGTAACATCTCCAGGCTACGAGCATGGTTTGACAGCCCTGCTGGGACAGAATTTGAAGTTGTAAAGCTTCACTAAAACACTTGTTTTTCTGACAGCTCAACAAATTACATCTATAAAAGGCAGCATTTACATGTTCTGGACCATCCGTGCCTGTTCTTGTTCTGCTTGGCACCATTTTTTTGACCACCTATTATATGAGCCCTGTTTGAAACTCCTTCCCCTCTAGGGATGGAAGGAGATGGAGGGCAGTGCTTTTGTATTTCAAGGTGCCCTTTTGGATCCAAGGAGACAAACTATTCAGTGAGCAAAGCCTCCTGTCAGTTGGGAAGGACTGTTAGACTATTGTCCAGTTTCTTTATCTAGATGGAGTTGAAAGGATATCAAAGGGGAAAAGAAAAATCAGGACACCCAAACAGCCTTCAATAAATCTATTTTCATAAACCTACTGCAGCGGGAATTAGAATGTACTCACTCATAAATCCTTTTAGCAGACATACTGCCATTAATTCATTCCTCCTCTCAATATTATTGAAAGAGTTCTTACAAAGGAATAAAAAGCCCAAGGTTAGTAATGATAAATTCTTAATTTATAAAAAGAAAAGAAACAAAACCTCAGTGATGTAAAATTATGTTTCAGAGCCGCATTAGAGCCCCCACAGTTAAAATGAAGGTCTTAATGCAGCTTTAGTAGAGCAGAAAGCATTCTGTAAAAGTGCTTTTGAGTAAGATGATCGATGCCATATGTGTTATTGGACTTTATGGGCTGCTTGAATCTTTAAGGCATTCTGGAAGGGAAAAGCATAATGCAAGGTTAGTTAAAATTATTTCAGAAAGTGCTGCCTTGCTGAAATGTGTTCATTATGTTCCTCAGCCTCCCTTTAAAACACTTGGTGCTTTACATTCTAAGGTATGCAATGGCTTGCATGGGTGTCTTTTTATGGGGTGCAGGGAAGGTGTGCTGAAAGTTACAACATGATTTATAATAGGTTCAAGCAAGTACATTTTGAATGTCCATACAAGGATATATCCTATAATGGTGCCGTCAGCTTTTGGCACAGGAGGTCAGGGCTTGAGGCTGATGTGTGTAGTCAACATGCAAATGACTGCAGTGAGAATGGACTGGAGAGAAAGCAATTACAACCCCACTGAGCTCCCTCTGTCTAGACTCTTTTGGGAAATAAAGTTGCTGTTTTCAGTTTACTTCACCTACTGTTGGGGTAATCGACCATGACCCACGTCTCCTGCATGGACTCTAGAGATCCTACCATCTGTTGCTGAGACACCTTTCTCGATGGCAGGAGTGACACAAGAAGCCTGCCCCAGTAGCCTGTATTTCTGTCTGTTCGGTTGTGCCAGTATCACTGTCTGTAGGGCTGTACTGTGAACTAGTCAGGGAAGGGAGTTGGATTAAAAAAATCTCCCTCTCTAATGGTTATTTTTAAGTGCGATCGGTTCCCCGTGTCCCCCCACAGCCCTGTACTGGTACAGTGATGGGGGCCATGCAAAGGCAGGAGCCTGTGGCAAGGGGCTGGGAGGGTAGAAACCACTGTGGAGGAATGTCTCTGCTACTGTCATCTCAGCCTTTTGTCAGGAAAGCTAATGTGCAGGGCACTTGTGTGTCATTAAATGACATAGCCTCTACTGACACCTGTCACTGCACGATCCTTCAGTTTTGAATTTCAAAGAGTAAATCCTTGCCATCAGAGCTAAAGGATGAGGGCTGTTGGGTCAAAGATGGGAGCAAACTCTTATAGCTTCGGAAATGATGCAGCCCTGTTGGAAACAATGAAGCTCTCAGTGTGTGTCACACTGGGTCTTCAGTACTGGGCCATGTCACTTTTTGACATCTTGGAAGAGCTGGGTTGGTGCATCAGGTAGTGGTGGTTCATGCACGTACACTATTCACTGGTCCAGGCTCCTGGAAGTGATGATTTCTTCTCCATATAGATCCTTTTCCTTAGGTAACTCTCTTAAGGGGGAAACTGTAGTGTAAGAGTTACCCTAGAGGCAGTTCTGAGAGTGGCTGCGACATGCTGAGGAAGGTGGAAGAGGCAGCAAGGACAGGGCACACAGGAGTAACAGCAGATTTGTTACCCGGTGGTAACTAAATGGGGTGGGGATGATGGCATACTGGGGCGTGATTCTGAAAACTGCAAAACCCCCAGCAGATAAGAAACTAAGGACTGCACTAGCTAGAGCCATTGATGGATGGCGTGTATTAGGGAGGCTTCACAGAGCTTTTGTGAAGAAAAGTCATGTCTTGCAAACAACAAATTATTAGTAGTAAGCGGCAGCGGAATAGAAGGGATTCCTTATATGGCTATGTAACTAGTTAAAGAATCAGAGGTAAAGACGTGATGATGGGTTTTCTCAATGAAGAGGAGTTATTAGTGAAGTTTCCTATTTGCCTGAGCTGCAAATATTCCTCTAATCAAGGACAGTAAAAACCAGGATCTGACAGAGGTGCAGAGGGACTTTGTGATAGTGACCGATAAACTGTCAGGTTAAATTCATTGAGGAAAGATCTAGAGTAACCTGGTGATGGGCTCTGAGCTAGCTATCACCATGCAGGAATGCGATGTGGGGATAACAGTATGCTCCAGTGTGTGCCATTCCCATTTCACCCGGCCACAGTAGAGCAGTCAGAAACCAAATGAATGTGGGATCTAAGTACAGTGATGTATTGGAGCTGAGAGAGTTGAACTCTGAAGTTGCTAGAAAGGTAGGTATGGTCTGTGGTGAGAGGGAATTAGGGTTGCAACACAGTACGTACTTCGAGAAATCTTGGAAGCAGCCCAGTTTCCGAGGAGAGTTTAGGCTTAAACCTAGGGTGGTGCTGCTGTTCAGCAAATCCAATGCCAACTGCAACTGGGTATAGGGGGGCACATACTTAGACTGTGGTCAGTGTATAGACACTGACAAGCAGCACATAGGGAAAGCGTACCCTTCCTATTGAATAAACTGGTCTGCAGGTTTGATATCTTCCCAAGAGTTTATTCAAGAAACAAGCTTTCTCCAGTTTTACACTCGTTTGTTAATTGCATGGAGGTCATCCCCTACTCACTCAGTGCCAAAAGAACGTGCTTTCCATTAAAGAGCTACAATTTTCTTGGTATAAACTGAAATAACTTAGATTTAGGATTTGACTTCCTGAGAAGCAACTTTCAGGATCTGGTGGGGGAATCTAGAGTGCTGCCCAGCTCTGTCACTCCAGAGATCTGTTATTCATCTGTGACTCTCAGACAGCTGTAGCTGGTGATCCTGCCTGCCTCCGTCAGATTACTAGTGTGACCGTGGGGATGGAGAGATGATCTCATCTGAAGGAACTTAAAAGCTTGCCTTGTTTAGTCCGGCTAAACAAAGGGTGAGAGTTGATACATTTAACCTTCTTATTCATTACAGAGAAGAAACCTCAGAAAAGAGAAGAGCCACGTAAGGTAAAGAACAATACTAGAGCAAGAACGAGCTGGTGTAAAGTGGCTCTGGATGTATTTCTACTGGAAGTGGGGGGAAGGTTCCTTCACCATTACCGCGGTCAGGTCTGGAATGGCGTGCCAGTCAGTCACGGGAACAAGAACAGAGTAAGATGGTGCTTGATGGTGTTTATAAAAGGGATTATAAAACAATTTGTCTGTAGCAAATGCCACACAATAGCCTTTCCAGTCGTGCTACGGTGTGAGAAGGTAAGATAGAAGTTGTAAATAAATCAGTCTTTAGAGCAATGTTATCACCTTAGAAAGTGGGGAGTAGGAAATTAATTCTTTTTACTTAAGAGGTGAGCTGCGTACCCAGTTAAACCTCTCAGACAAACACAACCTCATTAGAGCTATGCTTGGCTGCTTATTCATTTGTGACATTTGTGATTAAACGCTTAGGAAGACAAGGCTCATTTAGTATTCCCTGGTGGGCATTTGGTTCAGGCATTACGATTTTGATTGAAAAGCAGCTGTTGACCAACATTGAATTTAGCTACATTGGAAAAGGAAGAGCTGATCACAAGCAGTGGATAACAGTAGACTGGAGGAAGAGGGTAAGGTCCTATCGCCTCTACCAAGGAGGAGCTGGGAAATACTCTCACTTGCCTCCTCCTTTATTACCTGCTCGTAAGTTCCTAGGTGGGAGCAAGTTCGCATTTTTAGCTGAGGCTCAGGGTCCTGCCTAGGTGAATAGCCTGTCATCTGTAATTACCACTTAAAACCCTTCCGAGATGGATGCAAGAGCCTAGTAAAAGGTAGAGGTGCAATTACCTGCCCCTTTCACTATGCTGATCACAATAATAGGTGATAAATATAACTCTGAAGTATTGGGTTCTTGAATTACTGTTTGCATTACCACTGTCTAACATTATTGGATATTCTGCTTGGGCAGATGAGCATCCATCCTGTTTTTTGACTCTTGATAAAGTCTTGTTCTTAGAGAGCTGCGTGGCAGTGGGTTTCATGATATAATTGTTCATTGTCTGAAAAAATGTCGCTTTTTTGTTTTCATAAGCTTTGCATTTACCTGATTTCTTTCTTTATCAGAGCGTTTAGTCTGATTTCCTGGAGAAAGGCACTCTGCTGTTCTCATCCCCTTCTCTCTCATCCTTTATCACCTTCTGTCCAATAACTTTTCAAACTCTTTGTTTTATCAAATTTGGTAGATGAAAAAAGGTCTCCAAAACGTAAAATTCCTACAAGTTCTGGGAAGCTTGAGGTGAGGAAGGTGACGGGGGGGAAAAAACCCCAAACCTTGTGTTCCCCTGGAGTGAAGGTGGCACCATCAACTTTATCATGCATCTGTTCACTTTGTTCTGCTCATCTTACTGGCTGTGAGATCAGAGCCCACATTTCTGAGCCAGCCATGGCACATGCTGTTCCTTGCCCAACTTTGGAGGATTTATGAAGAACCTGAAGATACTGATTTGGAATATAGATCAGAAGGTACTTGAATGTAGCAGAGGGAGAGTGTGAAATAGAAAATACCAGAGGCAAGCAGCGAGGGAAGGGGGTGTATGGGAACATTCCTGGTTTTCCATAGAGTCGTGTTTCATTAGGTCTAGTAACTCTGGAACGGCTCATATTATGAGAGGGAAGTAGTAGTATCTATGTATTGCTCTGAAAAAGGGCTTAGTTCCCTTTTAGCTAGTAAGGTATATTCCTTTATATGAAAAAGATACATAATTAAGATCAATACAACGTTTGGGGTTTTGTTTTGTGTTTGGTTTGGGTTTCTTTTGGGCTTTTTGGTTTTGATTTTTTTTTTCCCCATAGAATCATAGAATAGTTTGGGTTGGAAGGGACCTCTAAAGGTCACCTAGTCCAACCCCCCTGCCGTGGACAGAGACATCTTCAACTAGATCAGGTTGCTCAGAGCCCCGTCCAGCCTGACCTTGAATGTTTCTAGGGATGGGGCATCCACCATATGACCTAAAGCCATAATGATGCTCACTTCTTAGCTTTAAAACTCCATGAAAAGTGTAGATTTGGTTGCTGGCAGACAGCTGAAGAGAACAGAAACGCATTAAGTTGGTTTGTTGTTTTTTTACAATGGGGTGAATTAGATTGCTGTGTAGGCATAAAACCACATCTTATCCCAGTTCTGTTGATCTATAAGAACTGGGATGAAATTTAGGCAAACTGAAGGTGATGAGACAGGATTGGGCAGGGTAGCCAGGTGCTGCAAAATGTTCTATTACAACGCCCTTTGGGAATTTAATTTGAATGGATTTTTGTATTTCATAACGTAAGTTCAGTATTGCTTAAGTAAGTGCAGTGGCTATATGGCCACTGACCAGTGTTGCTAAAGCCTCTTGAAAGCAGTGGTAGTCTGTGATGTTACTACCAGGACACCCGTGGATGTAAATCTAGTTTTATACCACACTAGGTCGTGATGTCTTTAGAGTTTTAAAACTGAGCAGTGTTATTTCTGATCAAGAGTAATCTCAGAGTCGTGGAGGTAGAGTGGGCATTTTTCCCCTCACTTTATTCCGAGTACAGGATCAGAAGTTTAGCCAGTGCTGATGTTGCAGACACAATGCTGATAGAGGTCGTCTTTCCTGATGGTTGAAACTAAAGTCCTGATTGTAATTTTTAGGCATTTCTGTTAATCCTAACCCCATACTAATCTCATGTTTATCCTCATTTTCTTCTGTAGTTTCAGTGGGTAACATTCTTATTTCTGCTTCGTAATAACCTGTTGCACAGTCTAGACAGGCACTGTTCAGGAAACTGCTGCTTTTTATGCAGATACTGAGAGCAGTACTAACAGCGGGAGTATTTAAGTGCCTGTGATGCTCTGATATTCAAGTAGGTAGAGATATCTCTAAGGGTCCCTCTAGTACTTTCTGAAATTCATTTTCCTTTAAAGGTCTTGAGGTCAACACTTAAAAGCCTTGGCCATAATTACTCTGTTTGGAAAGTTGCAGAAATTCTGTATGTGCATCTAAGGACAAAGTTTCACCCTTCATTAATGAGAATAGTGAATCAAAAGCAAAAAGATTTCAGTAGTTATGGAATGCTATGATGAAATGCTCATCACATAAATCTGTGCAGCTGAGAGGCAATGAAATTAAGAAGCAGCTGGTGAAATGTGCCATAGATTGAATTTGCTGCTAATAATTATGAGCCTGTTTGAGCCAAGTGCTTTTCCCCTTCACGCATGCCTTGGGAAGTGCCAAACCAATGAATTACTCTTCTTACCAAGAGCAAAGGGTAATTTCTACTACTGTATTTTCTATTCAGTGTGTTTTTATTGGATGTAAAACAGTCACAGAGAAAGCAATAGAAATACCACACATGACTGAGGAAAAAGAATCTGCAGATTTTATTGCATTCATCCAATTACTGACATCGCAGCCCTGATAGTAAATCTTTGGACACACACTGGCTTCTTGTGAGGTTTCTCAGTTGCTTCCCGTAGGAATTGCCAGACAAGGTCATACCCGAGGTCTGTCCAACCCAGTGTCCCATCTTCAACAGTGGTAGGGACCAAAGCTTCAGGGAAATATGGAGCAAGGATTTGTATGTATTAGGACCCATAGAGCCAATCCTGTTCTACAGTAGAGAAGGTTGGATGTACAAAGCCTTGTGCTCTCTCACTGTTTTGATGCTGCTGTCCTTACTCAGAAAGCCTTCTGGATGAGAAAGGAACCTTGCTGGTCACTTAGCTCCTCTTTGGTGGCTCAGCATGAATCTAAGTTGTTTTAAGCTTGTTTTTTCCTGAAGGGGTATTTTGGATAGTGGTACAGTGCCATCTGTAGGGAAGTAGTTAAAGAAGCACAGAAAGGCATAAACTGGAGTGACCGTGTAGGTATACGGATGGTAGAGAGTATGTCCCGCTGCTTCCCACTCAGCCATTGTATTACATCCACACTTGGATTTTAGTGGGAATAAACTACACTCATATCCTCAAGCAGCACTCGTTAGGCTCAGTGCTGCTCATTGGCCCCAGGATACCCTGTACGTGAAAGACCAACAGCCAATCTGAACTAAAACAAAAAGTGGTCAGGAGCTGAAGAGTTGATAAACGAGGCTGAAAGTCCTAAGTACTTATAGTTTCACTAACAAATTATTTGTATAGATGACTTAAGTGAAATGCTGGTGTAGCAAAGATTTAACTTCTCTGCCTGGGGTCTGGTGTGAACTTAGCAAAAGCATGTAAGTCCTCTGGAAAACCACATATATGTGCTAGGCACAGACTGGCAAACAAGTTTATGTACTTAATGTCCCCCAAGTGGCCATGCAGCACTGGTGGTACTGACTGTGGCATCGCTCCTATAGCTGAGCCTGAACACAGCCCACGCGTTTCTTTGATTCACCTTGCAGGTCCATGCTGAGTGGGCATCTGAGGGCTGTTTGTAAGTATTTGAGGGGTCTAATAAGCCAGGGAAGAAAGTTTCTACCTGGTGCTGCTGGGACAAATATAGAAGATGCTAAATAAAGAGGAATATAAGCTGAGATCATCTACTCTGCTCTGGTGAGACCCCACCTGGAGTACTGCGTCCAGCTCTGGAGTCCTCAGCATAAGAAAGACACGAACCTGTTGGAGCAGGTCCAGAGGAGGGTCACAAAAATGATCAGGGGGATGGAACACCTCTCCTGTGAAGAAAGGCTGAGAGAGTTGGGGTTGTTCAGCCTGGAGAAAAGAAGGCTTTGGGGAGACCTTATTGCAGCTTATCAGTACTTAAAGGGGGCTTATAAAAAAGATGGCAGCAAACTTTTTAGCAGGGCCTGTTGCGACAGGACAAGGGGGAATGGCTTT
>NW_008795129.1:12649215-12683925 GCF_000699145.1 Aptenodytes forsteri
TGGACTAGATGACCTTTTAGAGGTCCTTCCAACCCAAACTATTCTATGTTGATGATCTGCAACACAGGAAGTAAAAATTGCTTTGCAACCACAGGTGACATACGGAGTTTCTCTTTCGAGAATATCAACCATCTAAAGAACTTCTCTTCCCCTTTCCCCTCAGATATATAGGTATGTAGGAAGGTTAAGACAGTACTTCCCAGACAACATGCCCGATTTTTTCATTTGTCCAGATGCCAGCTTTCTGTCTTTTCCAGTTTTTTGTCCTTGCATATGAGGTTCTGAAAACACATGTCAAATATTACCCCTATCTCACAGATTTGTTGCTAGCAAGAAGTATACAGCTTTTCAGGCAAGCCCTCCAAACTCCTGATGGGGGCACGTGAAGTGTTGATGTAGAGACACGCTAGCTTTAAGTCTAATGCTATTTAAAGAGTTCTGTTGGTCCCAGTGTGCTAAGCAGTGCGTTAAATGCCCTCATCACTTTCAGAGGTAGGACTCTTAATGAGGCCTGGGAAATGACTGTTTTGTTTGTAGTCTTTGTCTTGCAGGGAATTTGTCATCTTAATTTGTGTACAGTGCGTAACTGTAAAGAAGGCTGCAGAGTAGCCTCTGTGGTCTACAGTTAGAACCAAGGCATTTCAGGTTGTGTGGCTGCTGATTAAATGCAATTGCTCTGAGTAGTGAAATGGCCTTTCTCATGCTGAGGATGGAGTTAAGTACCTGGACAGGTGCTGTCTGGACCCCATGTTTCCTGGCTCTCTAATGTTTGCTGTGTTGAAGAAGGCAATCCTTACCTGTTGCTTGATTCCTGCCCTCTGTCCCCGGGACCTGCACTGAGCTGGCACATTTTGTCTTCATTAAATAAGATGTTCTTGTGCCTGATGTACCTGGAGAATTGGAGGTGGCTTCAGACAAGTCCGTAAGAGTTCTGAAAGGGACTTCACCCTGGACCCTGTGAGGTAATTGAGCATTTGTTTTTCCAGACCTCTGCAGGACCAGCTGAAGGTGATAGCTCTGGACCCCCTGCTTTTCCCTTTCAGCTCTCCTAAGGTCTCTGATAGCGGATGCTTCCAAGGGAGGAGTTTTACACCTTGTGTAGCAGTGTCGACCCTTGCGCAGAGTCGTGTTCTGAAGGACTGAGTTCATGTGGACATCAGAAAACTCCTGTGGAAGGAGAAGCAGAAGCAGTTGGGGGAAATCCTCTACTCCCTAAGTAAAGGTGACTAAACATTAGGTGGGAGCTCTCGGGGTGGGAATGGAGGGCTCTTTCTGTTGACAGAATTCCGCTCATGCTTTGATTCAGTTTCTTCAGGAGAAAGAGGAAGACTGTCAGCTTCCAGGAAAATAAAATAAAAAGAATTTTCTAGCTATTCTTTTGACACTTGAGATTACCCAAAAGTTACTGCTTTGGCAAGGATACCTGCAATACTGTTAACTCAAAACTGAAATCTTGGTATTGAGTGGTCGGTGGTAGGCAAGCCTTGCCATGGTCTTTTGTTTTCCATCTCAGTTAAAAAAGGGCTTAGAAATACTAGTTTAAAACATCAGTGATTCTATGTTTTAATGACATATCTCACAAAGTTGGGTCCAAATCCACAATTAGATATTTGAGCATACAGACTCTGTTTTTTGAAAGCCAGCTTTCAAGTTAACTTGGGATCTGCATGGGAAAGGGCTTTTTCTTCTTCTTTACCAAGTCAGACCTAACAATTTCCCTGTTGATGGGATGTTTTATAAATTAGTGCTTTTTGGAAGACAGGGTCAGGAACGGGTCAGCTTAGGTTTATGATGGAAACTCAGTGACATCTCAGCTCTGGTGTGACTGCCGTTCCTCCACAGTGAGATTCAAGGAGTGTAGATTCCCCTGTGGGTCAGGGAGTGTGGTCTCCTGTGCCTTGTGGCACAGCGTCTCTCACCTGAGTATTGGCACAGGGCAGGCTGCAAAGCGAAGGTGTACATGCAGACACTGTGCGTGGGGTGGAGTCCTGTGGCTGGAAGGTCACTGACTTCTCAGAGCCTGCGTGACCGCTGGGAGCCTGAAGCCTTGCTGCCTAAGGAGATGCAGAAAACAGGTAGCGCACCTTGACGCAAGCGGTGCAAGACTAAATGGCTGTGAATGGAACAACTTACCGGCAACATTTTCCATTTGCGGCTCCATGTTGAGGTAATTTAGCCCAAATGAGCTCAAACTGCTGGAAAACTGCAAGAGCAATGGAAAATAAAAAGGTCACTGTGCATTGCAGGGGTTAAACAGCTGGACTTAAAAACCTGCAGCTCCCTCTGAGTTAAAGGGAAAACTGCAGTCATTCAATAGGTTTAATACCTCTCAAAAGGACTTCCAAGATGCTTATAGCTTTTGCTTGTCTCTATTTCATTGCTTGAATCAGAATTGTTTATACTTCTCTTTAAGTTTGCCTTTAGCTTCATGGTTGATGAAAACTCATCAGGGAAGAGTGCAGTCTACCCCATAATTATACATGTTAGGGCCTGGTTTCAGCATCCATGCCAAAAGTAACAAACAGCACAGTGCCCCCTCTTCAGCATCCCCTTTCCACCAGCCTCATGGCAAATAACTTCATTTTTAAAATAGTTTAAAATATTTAAAAAAAAACCCCAACAAAGCAGTATGTGTCCTCATGACAAGTTGAGATTTCCTGTCCATTTTCTGCTTGGAGCTTGCTTCTTTAAAATACCAAAATTTTTAGTTTTGGCCTTGAAAATTTGGTTTGGCTCAGTTAGAAGATCTGGTATTTAGCACTGGTAAGGTGAACAGGGGAGCTGGTGTAGATGGGTATGTCCTGAGGGTGTTTTTCTTTGCCGTGTACTCCAGAGTATTTGCCATGGCGGAGGCTAAGCTCACAGGTATCAGTTGATGCTGTTACTTTCTGAGGCTAAGAAGAGGATTAGAGTAAAGAGGCTTTCAGTAACTGAGCATAATTGCACTAGAGCCCTTCATAGTAGAAATAGAAAACTGCTGATGGGAAGCTATGAGGGGATTGGAAGGGAAATTGGATTTGGAAAGCAAACTTACATGCACACGTACTCTTGCTTAAAATCTGTTACTCTCTAATTCTCCTAAAGGGAATGTGTGAGCATTTCTGTTGGTTGATCTACTGTGCTGTTGCCCTCACACAGACTAGAGGCTTTCTTTTGCTGTCTCAATTTACCTGGGGGATGCATTATTTTTGGAGAAGAGGAGCTAGCTGAAAGAGCTCCTGGTTTTGTTCATTTGATCCTTCTCTCCTGTGTTTAATTTCTGTCTCTCCTCCATTCCCTTTAATCCAATGTGACTGTTTTTATCGCTTTAGATGTGTTCTTTACCATGAGCAAGCTCTGCAGTTTTTAGCCTGGCTATTGCCAACCAGTAAGAGTGAAGAAGTGACCTGCAAGCCCTCAAGTAGAGCCCCCTTTTCCTGTGTCTCCTCTCACCCCTCTTCAGTGAGTACTGTTGTTGCTGGGAGGTGGAGTTTGCACCTCCTCTGTGCCTTGTTTTTTCCCCATGTGATAGGCTTGTGACGAGCAGTACTGATCATTTCCAATGGGGGATTATAAGTAGAGGAAATTCATATGCAGCTCAAATTCCCCAAAACAGGGTGGAAAAAATCAGGAACTGTATGTACAATCCTGTTAGAGACAAATGAGCCACGGTAGATTTCTCATCAGCTCTTGAATGTTCTTAGAGTCCCAAATGGAGATTGCTTCTTCCTGAAAATTTAGCAGAAAAACCAAGCCAAAACCAATGGTAGTGGATTGAATTGGATCTCCAAGGGGTTCTGTCTTAATAGCTTGGGTTTTCCCTCCGAAGGTCTTTCTCTAAATCACTGGTTCTGGCAGCTGCAGGTACCCATAAGCTAGAGAGTCCTAAACATGCCCTAGTTGTTCCTTCAGCTTGTTAGAGAACAAGGACTTGCATCTTACTGCGTACAACAGAGCAAATGGTAACTACCTCTGGTACATGTCTGGTGCTCCCAGATACTAAAATAATACAGGAGATTATTGGTAATGGTTAACTGCAAGCTTACCACATGTCCTTCGTTGGAGGAACAGTAATACAAAAATAGCATCCAATTCTGGTATGTGTAAAGAGAAGTCATCTATTTGAAATATGGCTGGTTTTGAGTATTTGTATGTGTACTTCTACCCTTGGGTCCTCCTCATATTTTTATGATTTAACTATCAAATTCCTTTTTTGTTCTTTCCCCCCCCATAGTACTTTTCCATACCTATTTTAGTGGTGGGTCAAAACAGTGATCTCTCTTTCCCAGATGATGCAGAATCTAAAACTTCTTTTGTTTTTGTTTTTCAACACTTGAGAAATGGCATTTATTGGGGTTGGGAAAAATGTGTTGCCATCTACTAACAAATGAAATGTGAAATTGAGTGAGTAAAGATTCTTTTAGGGAAACAGTTGAATCTTATACTGACTTAGGTCTGATAACAAAGCTTATCTCTGCACACTTGAAAAGTCACAGCAGGTCCAGCGACTAGTCTTACCATGCATTTGCATTGGTAAGGGGCTGTTCCATCACTCCATGTAAACAAAACCACCATGACTGACCAACACATGTTGCAAGATGGATCTGTGCGCTCCTGCCTTTGAGTTGATGCCCATGCTGGTACAAATCGGGGTGATGAACGAATGATCATGCATGGCACATGCCACACCAGACTGCAGTCTCTTTACTGCTGTGAATCTGTATCTGGGCAGGGAGTAAGACGTCTCTGTTCAAGGACAGCAGCATGGCTACAGTGCAGTATATCATATCCCTGCATTCAAAACCTTCTCCAGTTAGAAAGCTGCAAAGAGAAATGTTGGAAAACTTAAAAAACAAAAGGCATCTTTCTGCATCATTTGGGGTACATTGTCCGATAAAAATGACTTGCCCATGTAGGATTTTTCTAGCATTTTCTGTTTTGCCTGGTTTTAGTATACGTGCCAAACTTTGGCTACTCTAATGTGGATGAGAGAGAGGATCTGTTCCTCTTCCTCAGTAAGCTCAGTTAGTGAAATTTGAGTTGTTTGGTTTGCTCACCTAGTGATGTTAGACAGGACTTGTATTTAATAGGGCAAAAGCTGAACAGGGAGATTGATAAGCTAGGAGGATCCCAGGGCTGGCCAGCTCACAATAACACAGTTATAATGCCCTCTCTCTCTTTGCCTGAAGACCCTATCACAGGCTTTTGCTCCATGTATGAGCAATGTCTAGGAGCATGTTGAAGCAGGGTCCAAAGCAGAAGTCTCTCACTTGCCTTTCATTTTAGGCCACTGAGTTCCCTTCTGCGTTGCCCTCATCAGAGTTAGCAGGCCAAACCCTGATGCTTGGGATGATGTTTGCCAAAACCAGATTTTTTGCCAAACAGATTTGCCTCCTTCCTGCAGATCCAGCTGTCTGGAGAGATAGTCCCCTATCATAGGATCATAGAATCGGGTTGGAAGGGACCGTTAAAGGTCATCTAGTCCAACCACCCGTGCAATGAGCAGGGACATCATCAACATAGAATCATAGAATAGTTTGGGTTGGAAGGGACCTTTAAAGATCATCTAGTTCATGTATATAAAGAGCACAGCAAGCACCAAATCTCAGTGCCCAGGGGCCTGCCTGCCAAGCAATGATCTCCTATGTGGAGTCAGGACAGTTCACTGGAGAGCCCCACGTGCTGAGGCTTGGGCGGCTTTCAGCCTGGTACTCCATGTGCTGGGGCCTTCTCCCATCAGGAGCCACAGGTCACATTCCTCTCCAGCTCTTACTCTAAAGCAGGGGGCTTTGGTTGCCAAATAAGTCTTTTCAGGCAGGAAGGAATGTTTTGTGGAGGGGATTTACCTGTTAGTGGATTAGACTATCCCAGAGTCAGCGGCACTGCCAGCTCCACAAGAACCTGCCCACTGCTGCCCACTTTGAAAGCGGTTCCCTCTTGCAGCTCTTGCAACCAGGCTCTGCCTGACCCTGCTTCTAGTTGGCAACTTGCTCGTTTCGCCCAAGTGTTGACCAGGTAAGTCTAGGAAGGATGTTTGTCAGGGCTGCTGTTTTCAGGGATATCGTTACGTCTGTCAGATGGGAGATAGGAGCCTAACTTCAACAAGACTTTACAGCACGTTGTTGATTCTTAAGTTGTCCCAGGACCTCTGAATGACCAACCGTCAATTAACTCCGACCTCTTGTGGTTTCAAAATCTGGTTCCAAATGCTGAGGTTTGACTCTTTCTGTCTCAAACCCCTGACCGCAGTTCCTATTTTTAAGCAGGGATGGAAGACCGTGATCTTCTGGAATTCATTAGCTTCCCCCCCGCCGCTCTCTCCAGCTCCTTCCCCATCTATCAGAGACATTGCTGTGTTAGTGCGGCTGGCTCGGCCTGTTCATCGCTGCAGGGGTACATCAGGGCCACAGCTTGAGATACCTACGCTGTCTCCGCGTTGTGCTGAAGCATCTCAGTACAGAAAAGGGCTTCATTGACTTATGAAGCAACTTGCAAGCCCAAACTGCCTGGTCTTGGCGTTTTCTCCCTTTGCCATGGCTCGCCCTTCCTCTTCTGTTCATGTTTTTGTTTTTCTTGGGAACATCCAGTGGTGTGGTTGACCTCCTATGGGTCAGGGTAGAGCTACAGGCATTCCTGCAGCTCCTCACTCAGCTGTATGGCTGCCCACGCCACGCTTGTTTTCCCATGGCAGCCGGATCACCTGCTGATGTCCAGCTCAGCCTCTCCACTGGCCAGCCGCTCGGCAGAAACCTCAGGGGCTTTAGCTCTCCTCGCAAAGTGCTAACTCGATTATTGGACTTTGGATTAAAGTAAAGGCTCTGGGAGCAGAGCACAGATCACAGCATTAGTCCAGTGAGACGTGTGCTTAGCAGCAGGGGTGTGTTTCCTTTGGGTTTCCTATTTAGGTTAGAAATGCTTTCTTTTGGGGGCCAAATTGTCATTCTCAGACACTGTAGTCAGTCTTACTATCAACCCCATGAAGACTACATGTCTAAAGGAAGTGACAGAAATAGATCGTTTGTTTCCAAAACAAAACCCTTTGGTCCAGAGAAAAGATACCTGCCTCTTGGGAAAGAGGAGAAGGCTCCCATCTCGCTTACTTGTCTGAGCTCAAGGTCTCTTGTCCTTTGTCTTTGACTTGTTTCCCATCGCTTATCGTTTACTAGAAAAACATTCCAGCATGTGTGCAATGCTAGACCACCAAAAAAGATGAAGAAGAGATGGATGCACTGCTGCATCTCTATTTATAGGAAGAGAGAGACGAACCAAAAATGATATGGGAAAATTCAAATCTTTAAATACTCTGGGAGAGATGGATGGAAAAAGGGCTGCTTTCATTGTTCACAGGGTTCAGGATACTTTCTCACGAACAGCTTGGCATAACCCCCTGGGCAACTCGTTTGTATGACCGGGGGGATTTCTGTGCACAAACTCCCCTCTTGTTTCTGGAGTACCTTATTTGCTTCAGCACATAACTGCTACAGCAGTTGTACCTTCTTGTCTTAGAGTGCTCTTGCCTTCCTTCTTAGTACTTTCTATGCTCATCCTCTGGTGTAACTCACACACCGATATTAGCACTTCTGATCATTTCACTTGTATTCATGCTATTCTTTCTACCATAGGTATGCACATTTGCACATTGCATCCAGTCACAATTTCATAATCCCTTAAACATTTGAAGATATTACCTATCTCCTTTGAGACAGTAGGCTGCTCTAAGATGTCTTTTTCTCTTGTCAGATGAAATCTCTTTCTTAAGCTACTTTCTTGCTGTCTGTGTTTTCCCGTGCCATTTTTTAACCTATTTCCAGAAGCACCACCATCTTCTCTCAGACCTCCTCCGCTAATCAAGTTTCACTAGCCCTGGTGTTTGGAAAACACATCTTCCCCCATCTTTGACGGAGCAATTGCTATAATATTTGCTTGCAGATCAATGGTTGTTCTTGATTAAAGATTTGGACTTCGTGCTCTCTGCTCTCACCTCAGAGGTTGGCTCAGACCCATCACAAGGGGAGAAGGAGCTGATTTCAGTTTTGATTTTTGAAAGGGTGTTTCATAGCAAGGCGTTAAAGCAGGAAGCATGAGGGTGGAGTGTGATGCTGCCTCAAATGCAGTGAGGAATTTAAGGCACACGACTGAGGGTAGGAACTGAGGTCTCGCCATCGCAGGTGAGATGCAGGGTGGGCAAGAGCTTATTTGTTCTTGTATCTTTTTAAATGTCTCGCCCCTGCACATCTAGAGCAGTGTCAACCTCAGCTGCACTTTCTGCCATGAGCTCTTTCGCACTGCTCCTTTTGCCCATAAAACATTTCCTAGCATTGTCTGCAAAGCGTTCCCCTCAGATCACCTCTGTTGTGACACCTGCAGGAAACAGCCATTTCACAATGGCCAGACCACTGGGCCAACTTGCCGATATTTATATCTACTGAAACGGTACGTCTGATGAAACACATCAATGCTTGAGACAGTCATACTGTCCCTGCCATCATCTCCCTGGTCCTTTCACATCCTTCTCCCTTGCCCCCAGTGAGGCTGGGGTACGCTGGGCTCTCTCATCCCCGCATTGACATGGCTCCCACTGTGGATTACCCTACAGGAGCAGGAAAATTACTAGGTAGTCTAATGAGCTGGGGCAGAGATGGTGGTTTGAGCACTGATTCAAGTGCTACCACAGTGGAAATAACATGAATCTCATTTGCAGTTCCCAGAGTTGCTCCCTTTCCTTCTCTTCCCCCTTCCCTGTATTTTGTTTCTGTTGATAAGTCTCTAAATGCTGCCTTTAAAAAAACCACTGTCGCCAACCACTAATTTCAGCTTCAGCTTTCCTTAGAAATACACCCGTGTGGGATCCAGTGCTCAGGGTCCCTCCCAGGGTTGCATCTGCTCTCGCTTCCTGCCTGGCGGAGCCTGGGGTGCTCTGTTCGGTGATACACCACTCCATGCTCTCCCTGGCCTGGGGGCTCCTCTTTTGAGTTCTGTCATTTGACCACTTTATGTGGTGTATCGTCTCCATATTTGTCATGTAAGCTCTTGCTGACGTCACTAGGAAGAATATCTTTATTTTGCAGGGACCTGTGACAATTTGATTTCAGGCTTTTAAGTCTTGGTTATTGTATACGGTAAGGAAGATTGCTTAATATTTGGATGAAAAACTTCCAGAAAATAATGTGGTCTGGTGATTTCTTTTTTTTTTTTCTTGTGTCCAAGGACTATTTCTGATGTCTCAATAAAAGGTATCTTAAAAACAATAAGCCTCTTGTTAGTAGAGAGCTCAGCTGTGCAGAGTTCTGCATTCCCACTGAGCATTTTCAGCAGTCCACAAATTGAAAAAGGTTGAAGATTATTGTTGCAGTCAATTTAGAAAATCATTTCCTTTGAGTTGTTACACTGCATAAATATTTTGCTGTCCTGCCAAGAGCTGTTGTTCTGCCAGACATGTCATCATCTCAATGAATAATAGATCTGAGCTCCTGATCACTCGTGGTCATAAAAGAACTTGGTGTTCCTGTGAAGCTGGGTAGATTTGGAGTTCTTGGTCCCAGGATCTAGAACTAGTCTTGTTTTGTGGTCACACTGTGGTCACCACAGTGTGATCTAGTCTTGTTCTAGATCAGAGGGTGGTACCCTTCCCTTGTACCGTGTGGCTGAACCTATTATATAGTTGCTAATTTTCAACCAGCAAGAAGGTGATGATGTTGTGAAGTGGGACAGAGATCTGTAAAGGTTTTGTAAGAAAACTGAAATTTTACTGCTTCAGTTGCACAACTGAATTTATTCATCCTCGGTCCCGTTTGCTTTTCTGTGTATTTGATGCAACAGGAGTTACAGGGCAGGAGGAAGACAGAGCTTAGCATCAACAGCTTTTTGATAAGAAGGGAATCCAGTTGCCATGGAAGTAAGCAGGTGAGATGCCACCAGCCTTTAAAGATTGAGAGGAGGCAAATTCTGTTCCTGAGAGTAGTTCGTCTTCATTTCTGGAAAGCCATCTGCCACTCCTGCTATACACAGCTATTGCGTGAGGCTCTCCACTAAGCTCTACGGACAGTGCCTACTCCAACCTTTCCCAATTCTGACCTCTCTCTTGGTTGCTTTGTCTGGTTGACTCCAGCACGTTATGCAAGTTGTAACCCTGAGACACAGGGCTGGGTATGCCGTTGTTTCAGTAGCTTTATTGTATTTTAGAAAAAACCTTGAGCTATTTAGTGTCTAGGTCTTCCAAGGGTTCTTTTTATTGATGGTAATTGTTGTGAAACTGCTACAAAAGTACCTGGCCTTTATTGCTGAAAACTCTCCTCTTCATAAAAACCAGGATTCTGTACTCGTCAAGGAAGGCATTCAAGCAGGCGTGTTTGGCTGGATGTTAAAACAGGCTCCTGTGACAGTTTTAAGTACTATAGTATAAGTGCTGCGAATGGAGACTCATGGTTTAGAAAAGTGCTTGAACAGGTGTGATGAGGCGGGATTGAGAGTTGTTTGCTTAAAAAAAAGGGGGGGAGGTATTCTTCATTTTACTAATTCCCCTGCGGGCATGGAAAAAGTATTTAAATTTTATCCGTTAAAAAAAAGTCTCTCATATTTTCTGCTTGTTTTGTTTCCCTCAGCTTAAACACTGAAACAGATTAGTCAAGTTTACATTTATCTTTTGGTTAAATGCAAGAAATGTGGTGTTTGGGACACCAAACCATGGAGGAGTAATTAGAGAGTAAAATTCAAACCCCTCAGACTTGTGCAAATAAGTCTTATGAAGAACTTCTGTCACCTTCATGTAATTATCGAAGTATATTTCTTTTATATAGAAGTGGCATTATAGTGTGGAGCACTGTCAAAAGGGTAGCAGCTGTGGTAGTCATTTGAAATGTTTCCTCTAAAAGAGCTTTAAATGCCCAGGACCTTAGTGAAGCTGATGGTCTTTTGTTCCCCAGGAGATGGGCTTTAGGCCCCAAGAAGACCTCTTTGCGCCTCTCTTGTGGTTCATGACAGAGATTTTGCTGGGGTGGAGGAAAAAAAAAAAAAGATGTTGACTAGATGTCTCTTCAGCGAGCCTCTTGGACTCGTCTCCTAGTTTGTTTATTTTGTTGTGTATTTCTTGTGTCAGAGAAGTTCTCAAGGGAATTTACCATTCATCATTTCATACAGAGATTATCATAAATCCAAGAGGGTTTTTTTCTGCTTTGTCTACTTTATGGCAAAGCTCGCTGGAACTTTAATTCATTTTTTTTGTCATGTGTCACTTCAGTTCCATGAACTAATATTAGTTATACAGTGAGGAGACATCTATATATAAACACAGAGTTTTGTATGTTTCCATATATACTCATGTTTCTATATATAAGCAAAATGCTTTCATAGGAATATTTAAAAATATTTGTCACATTTTGTCGTGTATTTTATGGTGGGAAAGTGTAATCGGAAAAAATGCATTTAGATCTTGTGGGACAGTAAGGTAAAATAGCTACTTGTGTGAACTGGATCTTTTTTTAGACGCAGGCGCTACAGAAATAGCCAAGTGATAGCCCCACTGTGAACTCAAAATGCATTTCCTTTTCGCCAGGGTTTGCTGGTCTGTTTGTCTAACCCTTGTAAGGACAGCGATGCAGTGTGCGTAGCCGGGCTCCCGGCTTCTGCAAGGGCTGGAAGGACGGGGACCTTTGCGTGTATTAACCTGGCGTGCATAAAGATGCAGAGCAGCAGATCATACGTAGTCCATCTTACTTAGATTAAGTGTGTATTTGAGCTCTACTTGGAAATACATGGTGTTTCAAGTAAATAAATTGTGTGCAGTATAAAGTAGGGTTTTATATAATCACTTTTATTCATGGCTTTCTAGCAAATTTGGGGTTTTTTTCTTTACTTTGTCATGAAGAAATGACAACCTCTTTCCTGCAAGTGGAAATTATAGCAATATTTTGAGGTTTGTTGTCTCCTGTCGTTTGCGGGGCGGGCACAGGGTCTGCACTGTTACTGCTGTGGGGGAGGTTGCTTGGGGGGGATTTGTTGTGGTGTTTTTTTTTTTTTGTCTGGTTGCTTTTTTTGTTTGGTTGGGTTTTTTTGTTGTTTTGGATTTTGTAAGTTTGTTGTTTATTTTTTTTCCTTACCTGTTCTAGTCCTCCATAGCTTTGAAAGTCATTGAGTTAGAAAAGTCAGAAATACCATGTTTCTATAAGTTTCATGAAAACATGGTGTGTGGGTAAGAGAGGAAATTTTTCCTATTGCTCCCTCTGAGGTAGAGATGAGAGCTCAGGCCTGACCTGTTCTGTGAAGACAGCATCATCTGGCCAGTAGCTGCATTTGTGGAGGGACCTTTCCTGAACAGTCAGAAGATGCAGGAAGAAGCCCAAGAGCGTTGTGGGCCCCAAGAAAGGGTCTGGGGGAAAGGTGCGGATGTGTTGCTATTGCAGTAGGATATCAACAGGGGAAAGTAAGGGCATTGCAGCCGGGAAAGATACGAAATGTTAGACCCATCTGTTTAAAAAAAAAAAACCAAACCCAGCAAAACCCATATATATATATATATACACACGTACATATATAAATGGCTGTGAATCTTTAGCTTTTCCAAACTCTCTCATGCCCCAGTCCTTGGATATTCTCCTGTGAACCACATACAGCGACACACATCCGTTCTGCTATTGTTAATATGCTAGATAAATACTGTTGTTTATACTATAGATTTAAGGGCAAGTACTCAGAGCCTAGTAGACTGGTTTTCTGGTTGGGGTTCGTGTTGATGTTTTTGTATGGGCATACCCAGAATGTTTGGATTTACAACTGGTCACGGAAAATAACAGTGAAGTGTGCATATGTATGTTGCGTGACCTAGTTGCCCATGTCTTTTCTAGCAGAAGTTAGAGCTGGTTTACTTCAGTGTTTATTGGGATGCAGAAGAATTCAGCTTAGGCCTAGCTAAAAAGAAACAAATCCAAGGCAGAAGTCACGACATTAGGACACCATTGCTCTGAGGCCATTTCCATGGTCAGAGGGATTTAGGGATGCAGGGGTGCTGGTATTGTGCACTGTCTGAGCGCTCTTAGTGTGGGCACAGATTTGTGGGAAAAGCTGTATGGGTTGCTTGAATTTTAATTCACCCTCTGCCCTCACAAGGGAAGCTAATTTGACCTGTGCCAGTGGGTTCAACCATGGTAACTGAGGTTGTTTCCCTAGCTAGTGGAGTTGTGCTTTACCCCGTAACTCTCATTGAAGTGTTGCAGAAGGAGTTGGGTACATCAGGTCAGTGGATCGTAGCCGTACATAGTAGATTATTCAAATGGACTCCTGTGAGCTCTTGCTGTCCTGAGATACCTTGATGCAATGCTATTACATGGTGTTAGTAGAAAAGTATGGGAGCCTAGGCTTAGATAAAATCATAGAGATGCTCTGACACACACATTTGCAAACAAGGTGAACAGTCTTAAAGAGACAATAGAGAACTGTCCCTTGCCGGAGGAGATTGAATGAAAAAGTGTTCTGCTTAGATCAAAAGCCCCGTTCCTTATGAGAAGCTACGCCACAAAGCTTGTTCTGGAGTAAAATTGTCAAAATAAACCAAGTCCCAGAAGTCAGTGATATTAAAGCTAAGTACTTAGGTCACTTGGGAGCAAATATGTTCAGATTCATTTTGGATGGGGCTAAAATAATGGTAGACACTTCTGCAGAATACCAAAGAAAACAGGGTTGGCTCCACTACACTTTCCCTGAGCTAAACAGGCAGATCATGAAAGAAATAGCATCCTGGCAGAATTCCTGTTACATCACTAAAATATCACATCTCTTCACTTTATGGTAAATATTTGACAGGAAGAATTTGAATAATATTGTAATGTAGGTATGAGTCGCATGTCATCCCCTGTCATCCACACCCAGCAGTTGGAAAGCTGTTGAGCTACCCTGATTTATGTGCCGTCTTTGAAATCATTTTGGCCTGAATTTTAAAATAAAACAACGAGCAGCCATTCCACTAATTCTTTTTATTGTCGTCTTGCTTCCTCAAATGCTGTGCTTAATGTCTCTGTCATTGGGTTAGGAAAATTGTGATAAATACTGTAGCAAAATATTTTAGTAAAATTTGGGGGCAGGTTCACCTGGAATAAATCAATGAGTTGCTTAAAAGAATAGTAAAGTAGACCTATGAAAGGCAGCTGCTGTTGGTTACTCATTATGGACTGTGGTCTCAGTTCCAAACTGATTTTCTTCACGATCTAGGTAGATCCTGTTGAACCTTAGTCTTCTGGAGTAAAGGAACTCTTTATCACAGCAAATCCAGTGGTGGCAAGTTCACAAATTCAGTCGCCTGCTTTAGACTCCTTTTCTCCTCTTCATTTTATCTCCAATGTCTTGTTGCTCAAGGGGCAAGGCTACCTCTTCACCTTATCTCCAGTTCTCTCCAGTGGCTATTGCTGAAAGAGCAAGGCTTTGCTGTCTTAACTGAGAGGTTTCCTTCCTCCTTCAAGAGCTCTGGATAAACTCAGCCTACCAGAGGGCTATGTAGGGTGGCCCAAAGAAACACTAATTAGATGGTTGTTCACAAATGGAAACTTTAAAAAGTTGCTTTATAAAGTCAGTAATTGAAAATATTCATAGTGTAATTGCCACAGAGATTGATCTTTGAAGTCTCCATTTCTAAAATCTGACCCAGTAATACCATTTTTGAGAAAATTAATCTTGCCTTGTGTGGATGGAAAGATGATGTTGTATTACTAGTTCACTTCAAAATCTTACATATATGAGTAATTGAAAACTCCTAGGAACAAAGCCAGTCATTCTACATTTGTTATTCAATAATATTAAGAATGCATTCAAATATACCATCAGTATTGTTACTCTTTCAAACAAGGCAGTTTACTGTAATCTTTCCTTTTCCTGGAGATGCTGAGTCAGCATTTGAACTAGTTCTTCTGGCCTCTTTGCCTGATAGGCTTTTAAAGTAACACGTCATCAAGGTAAAATCTACTTAAATCCTTAGCAAAATGAAAAACCACGTTTTTTCCCCTCTATACATTATTGTATTAGTATTTTGCAAAAAACCCTGCAGTTTGCAGGCAGTTAGGTATCTGCAATGCCCAGTTCTGAAATCACAGGTGCTCTTCTCTCTGTTGCTGTTGTGTCAGTTTCAGCACATCTTTGGGTGGTTTAAATGATTTCCCCCCCCCTCATATCGTAACTATTGATCTGTACGTGTTCTCGATGAAGAGGTGTGGGTCCAGGATTCAGCTCTGCTCTGTGCCGTTAGCTAAAATTGCACCAAAGCAAAGTGAAGATGATGCTGGCGGCGTCAGAAGGCTGGAAATAGTCGCTCCAGTTGAGGTTCTCTGATCCATGGCTTTGGATCTGTCTTGACACTTTGCTACGTTTAGATGTGCCGTACCTTTAGTCTTTAAAAGAGCCACTTTCCAGCCAGAGGATATTCCCCCCTTCCCATTGAATTTGCTGACAGTGTGAAACACAGTTCTGCGGCAGCTGTTCTTGCGTCATTACACCTCGTGGGACCTGACCCAAACAAAAAAAGCAGTGCGAGAAGAAGGTTGTGTTTCTTGTGCCTTCAAATTGCTGCGGTATCCTTTGTTTTCTGCTGAAGCAATTGGAAGTTGGTCTGTAATGGTGGCTGCCCCAGTGCGGTGCATGAATCGATGCGCCTCGTGTTACGTTTCGGAGAAACAAATGTACAGCATCAGAGCGTGAGTGCTCACATGGCCCCGATCCTGTGCTCGTGTGAAGTCAAGGTCACTGGCACTGGTTGTGTTTACAGGTGTGTTTATCCCGCAGCTTCGCTCGCTGTGAAAGTGCACGCATGTAAGTGATTCTGGGGTTGTATAAATCCTGCTGGGTGAAGGATGTTGTCACCAATTTAGAAAGTTAACAGGGTAGCTTTTCGTTAAGCTTCCTCTGGCTCCTGCCACAATATAAATTAGAAAGCCTTGCGCTGAGCTTGAAAAATCTGACGGTGCCATTGACCAGCCGGGGTTTTGAGCTGCTGGAATTGCAAACTGCATGTGATATAATGGCCTGAAGTAAAACAGGTCATTAAAATAGAATATTAATGATCTAAGATGTTGGTAACACAAGAACCCTTTTAAATTTATGTCCTAAATAGTGAGCTAAAAGTAAACTACAGGAGCTGATGATGGTAATAATAATAATAAAAAAAAGATAATTTATCCAGCCCCCAGTCCCTTTTTACAACCCACAGTCCCAAGATGCTGCGCTTCCTTTTCAGCTCATATGCTTTGCTCTCAGCACGGTTTAGGTCCTTATGTAAGCATGCTGGCCTCAGCTAACCTCCTCCTAATGTCCAAACATGTTTCTGTTGTGCCTTCAAGTACTTTACCTTTGTCGGATTTAAAATCTCATGGTGTAGATGCCAAAATCTAGAAGCTCCCCAAATTAAACTCAGTTTGTTCTAGGAATTGAGGGAGGCAGGATTAGAGGGAGGATTAGATCAGTAGGATTTTTAGCTGCGATGATACAGAACAAGGCTGTTGTTTCTGTTGGTGTCGTGTTTTGGTTACCTGAATGTCAAAGTCATTCGAGTTCATCGTTGCTTTGGGTTGACTTCTATTTTTGTTGCTCATAAACATCTCTTGATGTTCTTGGTTTTGTTTAGTGGTTTAACTGTTGGTTAGCAGAAGCAGCCTGTTGGACAGGTGGAGTGATGGAGGAGACTAACGAGGTGACAGTTTCTCTCCTGCGGCCTTATGAAGGGCTCAAGGAATTGTCCCCCCTTGGGTAGGTGAGAGGGAGGGAGGTGGGGTGGGCACAAGTCATAGCAGCAATGCAAAGCTACAGAAGGAGACACTGAACAGGCCACGGCTAAAGTATGCATCTCTCAAAAGAGATCTGCCCAGATTCAGCAGCAGGCCAGCACCCAGACCCCACCAGTGCCAGAATCCGGAACCTCGCTTCTCCGTCTGCTCGCTGCTGGACTGAGGTCTGGGGAGGACCTGGAGCTTTGAGTTTAGCAAACCCAAGGTTTTGCGCTCCCTCTGCTGGCTGCATTTTTGCTGGCTGGTGCTCGCTCTTCATCCCTGAAAGAATGCTGAAATCAGTGGGGACAATCTTGAACAAACAGGGAAGTAATAAAATTAGCATGGCTCCTTTTTAGGGTCCTTGAACACTAAGGAAAAAAGCCTTGTTGACCATGCTGTGGAGGTGCAAGTCAGTAAGGAGATGCATTTCTTACACTTCTTTCCAAAAGGTCATTACTTGCCTTGGGAAGTGGAGGCACAGGGGAAATCACATCAGCATAAGCCACACTTCAGTATCTTTTGAATCTAGTGTGGAAGACTTGAACCATGACCAAGAATGACTTCAGTATTCTGTTTCCTTGCCCTAAATTTTATCTGAATTTTTTGTTCTGCATTAGTCCAAATAGTGATAGGTCTCCAGACTCAATATTTTGTCTTCTCATTGTTGCCACCTCTTCTCTCAACTTTAGTTTGCTGCACTTCCTCAAGTGCTTCCTTGATTTGTTTTTTAAACTTCCAGCCTCTTTCTCATCTCGAGCCACCAGTGTCCTGATATCACAAACTTGTACTGAGGTTAGAGCCTCAGAGAGGTGTCAAAAACCGCTTTGCTTTTGGGAGAGTTTTCTCTCTCAAGTGTTATGTTTTTCATCTCTTCCTCTCCTACTTCGGATCCAGTGGATACTTCTCTAGGGCATTAGCTTCCAGTTTCAGGAAGCAGCTTGTGTTTGTCCATTTACCAGGCTGAAATCAGATGTCCTGGCCAACACTGAGAGCAGCCCAGCTAGTGGTGTGCATTTTACACCCCTGTGGACCCTGGTTATTGTCAGTCCCAGCCATATCCAGCCCAAATTCCCTACCAGATAAGGACTGCACGACTGGGAAGCATTGCCACACTGTCCATGGCAAGGGAATCATTATTAATGTTCAAGGAGTTTCTGAAACATTTCCCCTCTGCTCTTTAGTTTCACTCTTGCTGCCTGCCTATACCTGGTAATAGTTTTCCCTAAATGTTCTCACTTCTCCTGATTCTTCCCTAAGATTTCCACTTCGATAGCAGAGCTCTGAGTTGAAATGACCTTTTTTCTTCCTCTCAAGTTATTTCTGGTTCCCAGCTAATTTCTTGTACTCATGGACCTATGGTGACTTCTCAGCTTCTGATTTGAGTTTGTTGCCAGGTTCAGTTCAGTTGCATGTAAAGCTGCAGCAGGTAGCAGCTTTCTAGAGCTACGCTCTCGCTCTTAGAAGCAGCAGCAAAGTAAATTAAGTTTGACAGCGTGCTTCTCACCAAGGTCTGACCAGAACTCATTGAAGGGTAGGCAGCAGCAGTTGAGTTGGAGTGCCTACACTGAGTGATAGGCTGCTGGAGATGGAAAATGTTAGCTCATCGCTTCTCTTCCATCTGCCGCGGGGCAGTGGAGAATTATTGAGTCCTTTCTAGGAGCTTTGTCCAGTCGAGTTTTCAAAGTTGCAAGTAACTGAGCTTCTGCCATTTCCCTTGGGAAAGTATTCCTTACAAATACAATTCACTGTCAGGAAGTCATTCTGAAACTCTCCCTAATTTCTCCTTTTTTTGGTGTACTCCCACTAAAATGGGCTTTAACACAAAGAATCTATTTAAAGTGCTACTTTTTATTTTCCTGTGAAGGCTGATGTGGTTTCTAGTTAATGTTTGTACGAGACTGTAAGCTCTCCGGTTTAAAGGCGAAGAATCACCGTATTCCCTGTGGTTGCGCTGATACTTTCACTCGTTTCCTTGAGGGTCTGGATGAGTTTCATGTGGCTGTATTAAATGAATGTTAGATATCGGGTTCCCTTCCCAGATATATATTTAAAAAAAAGTGTGTTTTGCTGCTGAAAAGAGCAGGATCTAAAAAGCCCACTCTAAGTCTAGATTATGTTTGTGCAGAAGTTTTGGGTTTCTCTTGATTCTGTGAATGGTGTTGTGTTGTGAACCCAAAGGCAACATACACCAGTTAGTGGTGATGGTGGGGAGAAAGTAGCAGTCTGATTTCCCCATTGAAAATAATCAAAGTGCAAAAGCAAACAGCATGAATGCAAATTTCTGCTAGTAGAAGAGAGATTTAATGTCCTTGAACTGTGCTGCAGAAAAGAAATTTAGGAGAACAGTTGTTACTTGGGTATAATTGCTTGCAAGCCAGTGCTATTCTAGAGGGAGTTGTTTTTAATGGTTAAATTATACAACACATTTTAAAATTGATTGTTTTGCATAATGTATTGTTGAACCTGTGAATCTCACTGACAGACCAAATTGTTTACCTGTGTAGAAATCAGTCAAAACCAAAACAGTTGCATAAGAATAAACCGGGAGATTTTTCAGAAGCACAGATCGTTACGTAGCAAATTCAAGGGCAGCTAAACACCTCCTGGGATTTTTCTCCATGTCATTGTAGGCATATTAAACAGGTTATAGCTTAATGTTCCAGGGCACTCACCAACAGCAAATGGACTCAGATTACTGGTTTTAACAAAAATGGACTGGCCTGATTCTAGTTTTACCACAAAATGACTTAACAGGAATCTTCTGTTTTATAAATGTCTACCATAGCTTTGATTTAGCACTAATTTTTTTTGTTAATAAAAGGAACCTGAGGGCCTTTAGTGAGACCTGCTTCTTGCGTGGGGGAAATAACACATACAAATCTCCCCAGTTACTAAGTTCATAAACCTGCTTCTGCAGAAATAGAGGCATCTCTAGTTGCTTACTCATGATACAAGCTTATACATGTCACGTATAGATTGTTGCTCACTGCTCAGAGCCGCTGAGTTACACCTCTGCTGTTAGACCACTTACTTCCTGAGATCCCTCTTTTGCTTTAAAGCTATGCCAGCAGTATTACAATTTTGTGCAGTGTAGTCTGCTAGTAGTGTCATTTTGCTATTACTTTTGGTCACATAAAAGGCCATATTGTGGCATTCCAGATCAGTAAAACTTACTTGCTGTCTTTACATATCATCCTTTTGTACTGAAAATTTTGCAATTTTTTTAGGTTCCTAAGTAGAAATTCAGGAATGAAAAGTCAGAAATGAAGTTTGGGCTGGCACCTCAGTCAGGCCTCCCATCAAAGTCTCTTAGGATCACAGGATAATTTAGGAAGGGACTTCTGGAGGTCATCTGGTCCAGCCCCCTCTTTGGAGCAGGCTACCTTTGAAGTTGGCTCAGGTCACTGAGTTTTGAATACCTCCGAAGATGGAGATTTCACAGCCCCTCTGGGCCTCTGTTCCAGTGTTTGACCACCCTCATGAGGAACAAGTTTTCCTTATTTAAGGAGACTTTCCATTTTTGAAACTTGTGTTCATTGCCTCTTGTCCCATCAGTATCTAGCTCCAAGAAGAATCTAACTTTGTCTTCTCTGTAGCCTACTGAGGTACATAAAGACTTTTAAGACCCCTCTTTTAGCCTTTTCTTTGCAAGACTGAACCAATGCAGCTCCCTTGTGCATCGTGGGCTCCAGCCCCAGACCATCTTAGCATCCATCCACTGGAATTGCTTCAGTTTGTCAATGTCTTTCTTGTACTGGAGAACCCCAAACTGGACTCCAGTACTGCAGGTGCGGTCTCACAAGTGCCAAATAGAGGGGAATAATCCCTTCCCTTGACCTGCTAGCTGCACGTGTACTAATGTAGTCAGTATGCAATTAGCTTTCTTTGCTGCAAGGACAGACTGCTGACTCGTGTAGCTTGTCCACCAGGACCATGGAGACCTTTTCTGCAGACCCAGCCAGTCAGTCCCCACTACCAGTGCATGGGGGTTATTTTCTACCAGGTTCATGACTTTGCATTTGCATTTATTGAACTTCATAATGTTCCTGTCAGCCCATTTCTTCTGCCTGTGTGTCTGTGGGGAAGTGGCATGTGAGAGTGGGGTGGGTACAGCTCTATTCATATGGCAAAACTCTTCATGTTGGCAAGACCCTCTGCACTGACCAGAGCAGATGTTGGACTTGGTCAGATGTTTGCATCTCTAGTTTGAACTGCATGGCAATATTCTCAAGGTCCTTGCTCTAAACATATAAATGCCTCAGTTAGGATCAAAGGGTGAAAATTTTTTTTCCATATCTTTTTCAAGGAACGGTCAAGGTACTGTAAGAGAACCAGTATTTCAAGCACTTCTTCCAGTGCTTTTCTGCGTGGTCAGTCAGTCACATGGACTCCCAGGAGCTCATTCTAGGTTCACTGACTCATGCGGATTTCACTAAGCATCTTCATGTTTCTTAATTAGCTCAATAAATTAATCAGAAGTTGCGGTACAGAGCAAAATCCAAGCTGAGTGGCAAGATTTTGAGCAATGGGATGAGGCTGGATTTGCTTTTAACAAAACTCCTTGGTCTTTTAGTTGCCCGTGAATGTAACTGAGAGATTAGCATTTGTCACAACTTGTGTCTCAAGCCGTGTACACGTATAAGCTCCATAGGCTCTTGCTGATGTTACTGACCGTTGCTATAGATGGGGGAAGCTGAGGCAGAAAGCAAACGCTACCTGCCTATGGCCACAGAGGAGTTGTGGGTCAGAGCACTGCCCACAGTTCTCTCCTGGTGCTGCTTATTACGCATCACTCAGGTCATTTCTGCCTTTATCATCAGATCTGGTAGTGCTGCAGAGCTGCCTGTTTGCTAAATCTCATTGTATCAACACTTAAAACAAGTGATTAAAGAAAGATTAATGTCATAGATGTAGTGCAGTTAGAGACTGTGGCCAGAAAATCAGTGAAGTATAGAAATTATTTATATAATTTCCATGCACGCTTGCTCTCTCTGTTTGTGTTCTGCTTTCAAAGCCCTAGGAATACTATAGACAGTCCAGGTTTCTTTACCCGGACGTTTACTTTATTCAGCTCCTTGTTGGATATGCATTGTATGTCCTTAGCAGTGGAAAATACAGTTGAAACCTCTCTTTCCTGGTTGAATAAAATGGTATGACAAATACCAGTGGCCTGATAAAGTCTTTGAATAAAGCTGCAGCCAATTTCTATTTAAAACACTCGGAGGAGTCATTATTTTACTCACAGGCCACTTTTAAAGTTGGGCACGTGCTGTGTTGTGCTCTTTTATGATGTATAAAGAAGTCTTTGCACTCCTCTGGCTTTTCCTTTAGCCTTTTCTGCCTTGATTACTTCCATACGTGGAGGGTGTTTTGCAGTCATCTGTGCAGCAGTCTGAGAGGGCAGCCAGTCCGGGAATGGGTCTTCGTGGCACCTCCGTCACCAGCACCGATGCTTGTTCCACTGTCTGATGATTTCTGGCAAATTATTGGATCTGGATCAAAATTAACTTGCAAAGACCCAAGAAATGTAATTTTCAGATCTGGTCTGTCTTATCAAGTGACTGCATGAGCATTGGAGCCAATGCAAAGGAAGGAGAAGACTTTGGGAGCAAAAGGCAGCCTTTTAGAGGCACCCTGATGAGATTGGCTTAAATTCATCTGACCCCAGCAAAGCAATGGGTTCATGAAAGTCAGGAACAGGAAAAGAGGGAAGAAAGGTTAGTGTCAGCCTGTGTTTGGACAATTTATCTATTTTCGACAGATAAACTCTCTGCGACATACAGTTTTAATAATGAAGGTAGAGCTGAACTTCGATGCTATCCACCAAAAAGTCCAATGACATTTGAAACTATGACAGGTTTCAACGGTCTCGATATTTTGGGTGATAAATAAAAAAACTAAAAATCAGAGATTATGGCAGAGCCAGATAAAATCTTTCTAGCCTTCTTTTTCGTTGTAGAAAGTGCAAAATGTCCGATACCCATCCATAACTAATTCCTTATCGGCTCACTTTGCATAAGAGAGCAGTAGCTGGTACAGATTTTGGTCACTTGTCTCACATTAGGTACTGTTGGTCAGATCAGAGCACTGCGGCTGCTAAAATGGGGAGAGCGTAACATATTTTAGTGATCCTAAATTCTTGGTGGGGACCACCCCGGAGGAAAGGGCTTGTAACTGGTTTTGTGGCTGAAAGTCGCGCACAACTTCCCGTGGTATCACAGCCCCTCAGGTCCTTCCCCAATCCCATTTCCATAAATCTCTCCCATTGCTTGTAGATGTGTCCAGGACTCCACTGTTAGAAAGACTGTCCTTTTCAAAATGTAAAATTTTATCACCTAGTTCAGCTTTATCACAGGCAGTACAGAAGTGGAGGAGAAGGCTGTAATTTGGTGATTCTGATCAAAGCTGAAACACCGAGTTGATAGCATTGTTGTTTGTTTTTTTTATTTTACCCACTTGTACAGATCTGAGCACTCTTACCACTTACTAATGTGTGAGAACGGCGATCCTCGGGAATTAGCATCTGAATGAGCATATGCAAATGAGCTGCTCTGGTCTGTGATAGAAATGGTTCTTGAAGGAGTTATGCCTTTTGACTTGAAAGCAAATATACTAATATCTGAGCAGGCGCTGGGAAAAAAATTACAATATTTGGTTTGTCCGTGGGACATTTTTTGGTGCCACAGTTCTTCTTCAACATTGTTATATTGAAAGGATATAATTGGAGTAATACATTACAGGGGAACAGCAATGATAATAGTACTTAAATCTTTCATGTTTTTATGAAGTCACCTTTTTTTTTTTAAATGCTGTTCATCGAGCGGTAAAAAGAGCTGGAAGTCTTGCAAGGAATGCAAAGAAGTAAAACCTGGCACGGTGAAAGGCTTTCAGTATAATATGAATGTTGATCCTTTAAAATCACAAATCATCTTGCTATTAATTCACTGTAGAATAAAGTCTCCTCAAGATAAGACTCAGCAGTGCTGTGGAGTTGGTATTTAAAGTATGTCCATCTGCATCTAAACGAGTAGCTCCAAGACAATCAGATTATGCAGTAGTTACTTTGGTGAGAATATCGCCTAAGTGGAATGGAAACTTCATTTTGAGTCTAATATTAGACCCTGCTTTGGAAAATTCCTTTTAAATGATCACAAGCTGGGAATAGCAAAAGAATTTAACTTTCGACAGACAGCATTCACCAAGAATTTGTTTTTAACTGCTTATGTTGGGTCCCTGGGAAAGCAGATGTGAAAAACTTACCAAAGTGAATTGACTTGACCTGATGCAATGTTTATATCAGTAGTTGATAAGTTTTCCTCCCTCATCTAATTTGTTCGGGATATTTTCATTCTTTAAGCATGAGTAAGTCTGGGTTGGAATAGTTTAAATGCTTGTTAGTCTAATAATCTGAATCTTAAAGCATGCAGACATTATTGCCTATAAAGGGGTCTAAGCAAAGTTGAACTATTTTGGTTATCTTCCACGGATGGGGATAAGTATCGTTTCTGAGACTAGCAAAGAGGAATGTGAGACAACGTTGCTTACCTCCTGGTAGTTCAGGAAGCATATTGGTACCTGCGCTATTTATACTTCAAAACGCCACTTGCATTTGGTGAACCTTTTGAATGCATGTTACTTTTTATGCAGCTTTACAAAGGACCGGCTTTCGGTGGCAGCTAGGGAAACTGGCAACCAAGGATATCAAAGTGGATTCGAAGGGTCATGATACTATTATTATTCCTGTGGCAGAAAGGACTTTAGGAATTATAGAATACACTGTGAATGATGCACAGCTCAGGGATCTTTAGAGCCACTAGTATATCTCATCTTAGCTTTTCTCTTTGTTGATCAGACACTGTCACTTTGAATATTTTTTATTAATTAATTCCTAAATAAGCCCCCCCCCCCCGAACATGTCTAAATAAATTATTTTTGAGGGAGGGAGGAGAAAAAGAGAAACTCATGGATCGGGCTGACCTCTTCTCCCCAACTCTACCCTGTCCACGTGCTTCTGTGGTTTGGCCATTGTTGCTGTTGTTTCCAAGCTTGAGGAGAACATCTACGGGAGCTTGCTGCAAAGGAGGGCTCCAGCCTGGCCTTCCTCTGCCAACGCATGAGACAAGAAGTGGAGCAACCGTCAACAAGATAATATAATGAATTCAATGCCAGGGTGACGGTTTCACTGGGAAAGACATTAGAAAGAGAACACTGATCTCTTTAGCTATTCTCCTTTAGTGTATTAGGTGGATTTATGTGACCCAGCAATTCATTTCTCAGACAGAAATCAAATTATGATTTTAAGCATCTGTTAAACTTTGCCTCTTTTTTCATGAAGCCTGTCATGAACCTTTTTGTCTTTTTATTTATACCTGTGTGTCTGTAATTCTGCTATAATTTCTGATCTTTCAGGAATTTCTAAAATGTCTAAATTGCTGATCTGTCTCCTTGCAGGCAAGTCTCACCTGGCTATAGTACAAAGAGTAAACAATGAAGGAGAAGGGGATCCTTTTTATGAAGTCCTGGGAATTGTCACTTTAGAAGATGTGATTGAAGAGATCATCAAGTCTGAAATTCTGGATGAAACAGATCTATACAGTGAGTAGAAATATTTGCACTTTGTTTATAGATGGGAGGGAAGACTCCATCCAGCAGCAGTTTTGTTTAATACCTGTGTTTTGAGAGATGTTAAGTTGCTGATTTAAAATCTCAATGGTCAAATGACCTGCAGATCCCTCAGATGGTCGAAGTAATTTTTGTTTTTGCAGCATGGGCACCTCACATACAGCATAAAGGGGTATTAATTCAGAAACAGGACAGGTTTCTTTATTTGACCTTTCCATCAAGAAGGTTTGCATCTGCAGCAATCTGGTCTCTCCTGCTAGCTGTTCTCCACCACAGTGGCCTTGTTAAACCTTTTTGTTACAGTGCTCACGACCCCCCACATTTTCCCCTAACCTCTCTCTGCCTCAAGGGCCTGTAGTCCATGTACTACCGTAGTTTAGCAAGAAGGCAGGCAAATACCATGCCCTCAAGGAAGGGGAATGGAGTCTCTTTAGAGTGTCTCTGTTGCTCATTCAGAAAACCTGAGAATGGAAATTCTTCAGGGCTGAAAACCAGCATGTCCTAAATGACTCCTCTTTTTATCACTCAGTACAGCTCCTTCCTTCCTTTGTGTTAACATATGTTGAGGGAGATGATGCTGCAGCTCAACCATTACCTGGGACTTGAGAGATCTGGACTCTTTTCTTTCCCATTTTAGAGTTTGTCTGGTCTTTGGCCAATTGCCTAAAGTGTCTTTGCTTCTCTTCCCATCTGCACAATCTGTGCTGTGCATATGGGACTTCCTTTCTGTCATTCTTCATCTGTCTTATCTGTGCTTTGATCACTTGCCGGCAGATGCTATTTTTTACTATGTGTTCACGTGTAGCACAAGGATGTCTCTAGATTCTATTGTAATAGAAATAGTAATTTTAAATATCTTTAACACTGTTCAGCTGTCCTTTGCTTTCTTTTTCTTTCCTCATGAAAGAGATCTGAATGTTTCTACAGCATCTTCCTGAGGCCAATGCAAGCATCCTTTAGCCTCCCTTCAAGCCAAATGCCAAATGAGCACTTTACACTGTGGGATAGACATACTTCTACTTTTCCTAATAGATTGTTATTGCCTGAACTACTTTCTGTAGCTGGTCAGTATTTTACCAGTATTTGTGTGTCCAAAGGTTCATGTAAATCACAGTTGTGTTTTACGATATGCTAAACAGTCTAATTACTATGCAAATCACAGAAGTCCGGTTAGTATTGATTTCTTTTCATACCTTCACCAATGAATTGTTGGGCTAATCAGTTACAACATAATGCTTTTACAGGGTGAATTCAGACTTTCTCTTATACTCCAAAAAGATCCTATCTTTGTCTCATCACCTTTGAGATATTTCCGTGTTTCTACAAGTGAAAAGACATTGCATATACTTTTCAATGTTTTTTTTCCCCTTGTTTGTTAAGAGAAACCACATAGATCATGCTGTGTTGTTCTTCAGGACAAAAAAAGCTTTGACCATTAATAGCATGTTAGAGGGCAAGGAAATGAGAATTTAATTTTACTACCTGAAGACTTCCTAGATTGACAAAATAGAGCTGGTGAGCATGAGTTCATTTGAAACTCTCCTTCCTGGGAAGGTTTTACTGTTGAAAATTCCTGGTTCAGAACAGGAGGGAAACTTCACTTCCTAGGCTTCCTGGAGGATGCAGGAAATTTTTTGGGGTGACCTTCTATGTACCATGAAGATGAACTTCTAGTTTCTTTATGAAGCGCTGGAGTTCATTCCACTGTTTAGACTGAAGGAAACTCTAGCAATAAGGGAGAGATCAGAAATCTGGAGAAGCTGCGAGGATCACAGAAAATGTGATAGGTTTTGGATTTGGGCAGATTGATGTGCTGTAACCACTTCCAATTAGTGTAGTGATGGGAACGTGCTTTGGGTTTACTGAAGGTACCTTATTGTCCACGATATGTTAAGGCAGCTCGTTTTTGATGTTGATATCAGTGTGTCAGTGCTAGTAACCCCATCTAGTACTAGAGTTCTCTGATGCTGTTCGTTATAAGACCAAGCTGGCTTGCTCAGCTCAGACCAAGAAACCTTTGGACTGATTTGCTCTGTGCTAGGTGTTTACTTAAAAGTAGACCTTACAAAAAATTTTGGCAGCGTTGTTAAGCCTTTGTTCTGAAGTTTTAAAAATGTTTTGTTTTGCTTTGATGGAAACTTGAAATTTGATGAAATGGCTGACCTTGGTGTTGGAGCTGTGCCTTTCTGCTGTTTCCATGAAAATCCATTTGAACTGTGTTAGGGTAGAAGCAATTGTATATTTACAGTTTTTGCTGAAAGTTGCTCTCACTGCTGAAACTCTGCAGCTGAATTTCTCGAGGGTTGCGTGCCCAATAAATGTGTGGTATTTCTTCAGATTGCTCTAGTCTGCTATGTCTTATGGCTTGCAGAGATGTTGGGAGCAAGGAGAAGAAGACGAGAGCAAGAAAAATTGTTAAAGATGTCTGACCTATCAAAATCTGGATAGACTGAGTACTTCTGAGCATGAGACTTTGTATTGGGGATGCTGATGGGGTGGAGAGAAGAAGTTTCTGTCATGACACAGGTAGGCTCTGACTACGTCTCAGCCAGTGTCACGATGAAGAGCTGTCAGTGTATTTGGCTCTTAGCATTAGAAAGTTGGAGCATTTTTTCATGATTGACGCAGTACAGGAATCTGTCCTGCACTCCCATGGCCCTAGCCGTGGTGGGAGAGCATTTCTCAACCTTCTCAGAGGCCCAAGAGAGAAAACTCTATGTTCTGCATTGGTCTCAGACTGCAGAGTCTGCTTGAGGAACATGTTCACCATTCTGACCCGGGTTTGACTGGTGGCCTGTCTTACTTAGCTCTTTCTAATTGAAGATGCATTTAGTTATCCCCTTAGTGCAACTGGAATGCTGCTGTTTTTCACACAGACAGATTCAGAGAGGGTTTGCCCCACGTAAAATCTGGGATTTTTCTACAAATGAAATACCTTAACACACCCTTGTGCACGTGTTCTGCATGTTGCGGATAAATAGTCTGGTTGTAAGCATCAGCTTACATTGCATTTTTACGTCCTCACCCACGTGTTGTTCAGCAGTCTGTCTCAGTGAATACGACCCCTGGCAAGCCCATGCTGCAGGGGTGTTCGGTGCCAGGCCATGGGGCACATTTGTTACAGAGCTGCACTGCTACAGCTGCAATAGCTTTCACCTAATAATTTTTTTTTAGCCTTGGCAAGTGAACTTCCCTGAGGGGAAGACCACATCTTACCCGAACATTCCTATTTCTAAACAGCTGTCAAAACAGGTATGTTAAATATATGTGCTAGTAAACTCTTTTTAAACCCATTTAAACCGCGGAGCTACGGGAATAAAAATTGTTTGCCCCAATAAGTATTTCCACTGTCATCCAGTGAAAGTGCAGCAACATAGAAAAGGTTGTGCAACACCGATTTGTCTGGCAAGACCTACAGATATTGGCATGGTGTACATCAGCATCCTACTCCAGGAGAGCAGAGCTTTGTGTAGCTGGAATCTAATCTTTAGATATACCAAGGTGGTTGCCACCTGTTAGAAAATGATGGTTTTACCTTGTTGGCCATTAGGACTGTGGACTTGCTAACCTTCTGCTGTCTAGCACTGGTAGGCTACAGGAGCTGCATCCTTACGGGAAGCTATTTTAGGCTGTTTAAGAGCTTCAGGTTTAGTCCTGCTGACTTTCTGTCAGTTGCCAAAATGTGTGTAATACACAGGGCAACCTGGTTTTCCCAGCTAGGGACAAAAAGAACTGGCAAAACTAACTTAGTTAAACCTTTCTTTTAAAATGAAACAAACTCACAGGCTTAAGAAGATCTGTGCGGTGTGTGGGGCATAGGCTATCAGCCTGGGTGTGTGCACCAATGTGGGGATGAGAGAGAAGGGGACGTGGGGTGTGTGCTGAGTGAGACTCTGGCATCTACCTCTGATTGCCTTGGGCTGGGCATCCTGGTACTGAGTATGGGCACAGGGTCAGTGAGTCTAGTCCTCTGGGAATTGTACTTACTTTTCCTGAAGTATCTTATACATACACATCTCAAGCAGTTGCTTGTCTCTGTCCTTGTACAGTTCTTGTGTGCCAGACAGAACTACGCTTCCATTTGATAAAATATTTTTGTCCTCATTCTCTTGTCTGGAGCTCACTGCAGATGTCTACTCTGTCCTAAAGACAAAAGGACAACAAGGAGCACAGGAAGAGAACAAGAACCTTCCCAGAAGATTGTCTGGGTGCATTTGCAGTGCCCATCAGCCTGCTGCCTGCCTGCCCACCCAACTGAATGGGTGATCTGAGGTTTGGACTCCCTGTTCCGTAGCTGTCTGCAGTCCAAGCTGGCTCCTTCAAGTAAATTCATGCAATCATTTGTGGTGTTCTGCATCAGGCCTGGAAGTTCTCACCCTCTTCTTGGGTTCTCTCCATCAGCCCAGGAACTCACGGTTAGCCTTGCTGCCTTTGAAGGAAAAGTCTAAATATTCCCAGAACCTACTGAAGGTAGTTGCAATATTTGTTGATATCTCACCAAAAGTTATACTGAGGGTATCCTTCCTGTCACATTGTTCATGTTGCAGAACCAAACAGCGTCACAGCACTCTGTAAGCAGAGATCGCTTCAGCATGCCAAGATAACTTCAGTGCCCAGGTCTCCATCTCACTTACTGTAGAAAGGACAAACAGGAAATACCTGGTCCAGATTCATTTACTTCTGTCACCGTCCAATCCTTGGTTCCTATGTCTTACAAGAAGCTCAGAAGTTGTTTGGATAGCGAAGAACAATTAAGACCATCCCTTACAAAAATAAGCCAAGATAATGGCTTTAAGCCGTATGGCTCTGCTCTCACTGTGTAACGTTTTTCTTGGGGTAAGGTTTCTGGACAAGCTGCCAAGGAAACAGTAGGAGGAGTTGAAATCACCTATCATTTGATTAAGAGCCTGGGTCTCTTACCTTGATGACTGATGCAGACAGAAAGATTTAAGGTATCCTCCCATGGTGTGATGCTGGCCCTGTTTTCACGTACCAGAAGTGCAGTGTGAAGCCTGTGGTGGTACAGCTCATTCACAGGAGAAATACAGAGATGCTTTACTGCCCCGCTGAAGAGACGTTTCCCTGTCCCAGGGCCAAAACTTGTACTCGTGGTGATTTTTGCCTCCCTGAAGACAGCAATGACGGAGCTCCTTGTGAGAAAGCATCTCAGCCACAGCATTGTAAAAAATACCATTCTCTGAGCTTTTCAGAAAAAGCACAATTTCTATTCTTCTTACCTCTTACAAGAGGTAGGACCTAGTGAGAGTTTCTGGGGGACTTTTCTCCTATTCACTTTCTATTGCTTTAGTATCCATCTTTCCTTTAACTGCAAGTACAGATAAGGTCTGTCTCAGACTATATTCCTAAGGCAGGGATTGTTTCTAGTCTGTAACCACTCCCTTGGGTGGTTTCTATTCCTGCTTTTGGAAGAGAAACTGCAGTCCCCGATGTAGTCCAGGTACTGGGTAAAGTACTACTAGGGTAAGAGGCTTCTGGTTTCAAAGAAGAAAAAGGGCATGGGTTGTCATCATTCTTCTCCATGTGCTTGGGAACAAGTATCTCAAATTTTCTGATTTGCACTGCTCACAGAATGAGCTTTAGATATACACAGTAGATACATTACTATCAGTACAGTATTGCTGTTGAGTCTGTGATAGTCTTATAGTGGAGGCTTGTCCATGGGAAGTTGAGGATCTAAGTGTATTCATATCTAAAAGGCTAGGTGACTTGGGAAAATTTTTCTAGACATCTGTTAATTACCAGTATTGTAATTTCCAAGTCCCAAACTCAACCGCTCTGAACCTTATGTAGTCTGTAGCATATATTTGGACACCTACAGGACTCCAGATCTCAGTGGCTTCCTTGCTATGGTACCTCACTTTAATCATCTTTGCATGCATAACCCAAAATCTGGCAACAGCTACCTGGGAGTATGCGTGAGGTTTCACAGGGTTAGCTTCACCTGCACGTCTTTGTGTGCTTGCCCGGATTCTCTGCAGTGAATCAATGTACCAGAACTGCCTGTGGTCCCTCAAAAGTCTATTCATTTTAAAGCAATGACTAGGGGTCTGATAGACAAGTAGCCATAGTGTTTTCAGTATCTTTCCCCACTAAGGCCCTAGAACCTGAGCCATGCCTCCAGTCTGAGGGGCTCACAGTAATTGCCTGCAATATACGGTGGAGCTTAGAGCTGTCTGACAGCATTCTGCTGCTTATAGCCAATGCCACCTTACGCACTCTGTCAGCAGAGAAGAGCAAGACCCTGCCATCTGAACAGAGACCTCTTCTCCCTGGAATTGATGTATACCGTACCCCAACATGCCTGTAGCTCTGTGCTGACCTGGTTTCCTAGACATTTTGGCAGATTAGCTCAGCAGGTGGATGGTAATAGCTGGGTTGTTTGTGCCTCTGCAACTCCATCTTTCACGTTGTCTTTCACAAATGGGGATTCCCTACCACAGACACTGTTTTAAGACACAGACGAACCAAGTAGCAAGTATTTAGCTGAATAAAGGACAGGCATCCAGGATCACTAGCAGGCAAATTCCCATATCTGAACTCCTGAAGCTACTCTGTACTTCATTCTGGCTTTAGTGCCTGTAAAGCAGCCAGAGATTCCCACCTCCAGGCTGTACACCTTGCCAGCCTTTGCTGAAGTTTGGACAGGACAAAAGAAACTGCATGCACTAGACATTGGGAGTTACTTGGACCAAAGGCATGCAGATTTTGCCAAAGCTGTGAAGAGTCAGTGAAGCCATGGTACAGCATAAGAAATAGGTCATTGTATATTTAGTCTGTGTACTTGCTGGGAATTTCCTAAGGAATGTATATGAAAAAAGTAGCTATCACAGATATTCTTGTAGAACAACACCTTTTGATCATTAGTAACACTGAGCAGGACTCCTCCTCCCCACCTAGAAATGTGCACGCACCATATGTGTAATATGCAGAGCTGCTCTACAATTAGATGTTTGCAAGCAGAGACTTTCCCCTCATTGAAGTGACAGAGAAGTGACAGAGACCGTGGGTGCCTGGCTCTGCAGGACAGGGGCTCACGACCAGATGAGCCCGCAGCACAGCTCGCTGGTTGTTTCTGGTTTGTGCTGCATGCCGATGAGCAGGGCTTTGCGTGTACTGCAGAGGGGTTTGTCTGCATCCTGTGCTCTGGGTGGCCATCCTGACTGACTCCATCCAGCGCGGTTCGTGTTGGACCCTATTCTAACAGAAATCGCTTCCTTCCTTTCTTTTCCCACCCTCCCTTCCCCAGCTGATAACAAGACGAAAAAGAAAGTAGCTCATCGGGACAGGAAGCAGGACTTCTCTGCCTTCAAGCAGACAGACAGCGAGATGAAGGTTAAAATATCACCGCAGCTCCTCCTGGCAATGCACCGGTTCCTGGCAACAGGCAAGTGCGGGTTATCTTTTTTTGCGATCATGCCAGAGCCTCGGAGGCAGTTTGTCAGCAAAGGCTGGTGAGGTGGGTGGGACAGTGCAGGCGGGAAGGGAGGCTGGATTGTGGGGTGACAAATAATGCCACTGTTGTGTTTTTCTTTTTAAATTCTCTCCTCTCCTGTGTTCAGTGTCGGCATGAACCCTCTGAGACATTTACCAGGGGTGGACCAGTAACTTTAAATTGGTCTGAAAGGTAAGGATGAATGCCAAGTGCCGCACTGCATGTCTAGAGTCCGTCAGATTAACGACTAGCAAGTACACCCCATTAGGAAGAGCTCAGGGAACAAACCAAAGAGGACTCGATACCACTGGCCAGCTGACTGTAATTGCACTCTGGCGCCTTCTCCAGAAAGAGATGCTGGACTTTTTGCAGGAAGGTCTAAACCTGTTCCATGAGACTTTTTGACTCCAAGTGAAAAACTCTCCTGACACATTTAATGCAGACTGCGCAGGCGGTTGAACTGTACTTTTAAAAATGGATTTCTGGCTGGCTTGTGTGACCTCCGTTGATGACTTCAGGTTTCAGAGGACAGTTGTCTCCATCCCAGAACTCCTTGATGTTTTAGCCCTTGGGTGGGCAGTCTGGCAGAGAGGCCAGGGCCTTGAATGGTTTCTTGCAGCTGATACTGCCTTTCGTCGTAAACTTGGTCCCTTCACCTCAGAGATGAGACCTGTTAACAGGAGAGCTTGTGGAAAACATACCTTCCTATTGCTCGTGCTGTCTCTCTTTGACATAAAAAGACTTCTCACATGCAGGCCTTTCAGATGGGCATCTTTCACTGCTATGTTCAACATATACTCATGGGTTGAAAAATGATAAAGTTGTTTTGTCTCAAGTTTGCCAGCTCCAGTTGGAATTAGTACTTCCCCTCCTCTAAGATGCAGTAACTGCCTGCCTAGATGCTCCTAGTCCGCCTTCATGCTTTATTTTGCCCCTGTGACTTGAAAGAAACATGTACGTGATCGGTTATCACATCTCAGCTGAGGGGCAGTAATTCCTTAAAAGGCTTGAACTCCTACGGCTCATGTGCACGTGAGCATGTCCTTGGTGAAAGGAAGCAGTTCAACAGGAAGATGCGGATTTAACAGCAAGCAAGGCGTTGTTCATGTAGTGGTACAAGACTTGGTGGAGTTCCCTAAACACCTGCTCAACAGACATAGTCTTACAGTGCTGCTTCTCTACTTGTTTTGTGGATGAAAGGATTGTGTAGCTTAAATCCAGGTCTGTCTGTGAAGCCACTGCTAAATAAGATGAAAGCTACAGTTTTGGTTTCTCTGTTCTAAATTGAGAATAGTATCTTTAGCAGATGAAAGGTACTGGGTCATTAACAGTCCTGTTCTGAAATGAGGTGTTAGGAAAGCTTATCAATTTGCATGTGTAAATCTCGACGTCCCTGGCTTAACTCTCCCACACAAGGATGAGCTTTTCCACTTCAAACAGCTCCTGTTGGGAACACTGAAGAGCAAGTGGATAGGGGATGTGTTCTGTGTGTCAGGCATTAATCCCACATGGTTTGAACTGACCTGCACTGTCTCTCACTTTGAGTAACTCTTCCCATATGAACCGTGGCAGTCCCAATTGTGTCTTTGATTTATGTAGAGCATCTATCTAGAGCAACTTTCTAGGCCCCAAACAGTGACTTTTTTTTTTAGAAAAAGTGCAATAAATGCAGTAACTTTAATATGTTTTGAGGAAGGAGAAAACCAAATTCAAAGGTTCTGTGCCCCAATTGTAAAGCTCTTCCATTTATACAACTCTCCAATGAACGTATACAACTGTGACTGAACTCTCAAGAGGGCAAGACTGCCTTTTTCTTTTCCCTTTCAGATGAAGACATGGTTTTTGGTTGTTTTGAAAAATACGTCAGTACTGAAAGTTGGGGCGTTCCTGGTTCCCCCCCCCCCCCTCCCAATAAAA
>NW_008795129.1:12684148-12702735 GCF_000699145.1 Aptenodytes forsteri
GTGGGGGTTCCCTGTTTCCCCCCCCCCCCCCCTTAAATCTAACAGTCTCAAAAGACAGGAAGCCTGCAATCCCATAATGGATCTCTCTGCATCTGTGTGTCTTTTATAGGCAAATGCTTATTAACGAGTATTGCTAACTTCTTGCCAGGCATATGAAGTGTAATGCCAAGTTGTATCTTGTGTTATAGAAGTAGAAGCATTTGGTCCATCCCAGATGTCAGAGAAGATCCTTCTCAGGCTGCTAAAACATCCCAACGTCATCCAGGAGCTGAAATACGACGAGAAGAACAAGAAAGCCCCAGAACACTACCTCTACCAGCGAAACAAGCCCGTCGACTACTTTGTTCTCATTTTACAGGTCAGACATGTGATTACGTAGATATGTGCAAAATCCTTCATCTCCTGACATATCCCTTTCTATACCTCTTCCAGTTGTTGAAGTTTGTCTTCTTTCAAACATGGGAATGGAACTATGGCTCCTGGGAACTGCTCCTGCCTCCTTTATGACCTTGCCAACCTTGAAGAGCTCACTCAGCTGCTTTCAGCCTCAGTTAAACCAGTTGTGAAGGGTAGACAGCACTTCCCACTTCCAGACATCTGTTGAAAGTTACTTATGCTTTAGGTATCACTAGGATAGGCAATGCAAAGGAATCCCTGCATACAGCTGGCATTGCTTGGAAAATAGGGGTGCGAAAAATGGCATATCATAGGAGTTTGGCTTTCTGGAATGCGTTTTTTCCTTTTGCAAAAGGAGGCATGGGGAGTTTGACAGTTTAGAGAAATGACATTTTTCTGTGCGATTTTGAAGTCTGTACCTTTGGTGGTGTGAGAAGCGCAGGTTTCAGTGGGGGCATTGCGCCATCTACTGAACTGATGCCACCTCCTGCCACAGCCTCTGCGGTTCCTGGGCACCCTGCCATCCAAGCACTCGCCCTACCTCGAGATCGCCGCTTTTGGGTGGTTTTTAGATTGGAGCCCTAGGTGGTGTGGAAGGACTGTTTTCTACTTGTTCCGTACAGGATTGCATCTAGTGCTGATATCTCCCAGGTTTTTGTTACTTGACAGGAACACTTGAATGACTAGGTAAAGCTTTACACAGAAACTTAGCTTCCATCTAGCACCGTTTGAGTAGGAACAGTCCTTTAAGAGATTTTGCTGGAAAGGTGCTTATGTTTCTATCCTGCATAACTGAAATCAGTTTTGGTTATAAAAACACAAGCATCGTAGCTACAGTTGTAACACCGGGCTTGAAATCTTCCTTAACATGGCCTTAAAAAAAAAAGAATGGAAGGGAGGTTTAAACACTGTCAGTGATAAACAATTAAGAAAGCATATGGAATATGATATTGTGGATTCAGCGTAATTCTCTTTTTAAAAAGGATCATTTTTTCCAAGGGTTTGAGGAGCAACTGGTAGCTCCTTAACTGCTCTTTCTTATGTGCTGAATTGTTGCAATCTGAAATATTCCAGAGGCAAGATAATGTTCCTGAATGAGGTAATGCCGCAAAGACGTAAATGGAGGACATGGGCGATACAAAAGTACAATCAGTTCTTTCTGAGCTATTCTTCAATCAATACATATTTAGCAAACACAGTGTGCTAGCTCTATAATGCATTTGGAAAATTGAGTCTTGCAGTAGGTACATACTGTAAAAATGGTAACAAGGTTGGTTCTGCAGATAGAGCAATGGTCTTGGAACTGAATCTCAACTCCAACTACTAATTACTAGTTTGTATTTAGCTACTAACTCCAGACTGACTGTATGTGAAGATCAAAGCCTGATTGTGTATGTATTTTGGAGACCTGGTCTTCGCTGGCGAATAACTACCAGCAGTAAGTAGGTTGAGAGCTCTGTTTATAACCAGTCTTTGCCTGGGTGATGAAATCATACCTTTTGGAAGGCTTATAATGAACAAATAAGCTACTTATTTGTGTTGTGGAGTGACATTGGTTTTAAAAAGGATTATATGAAGTCGTTGCTTGTGATAGCAGGAAAGTGGATTTGTGAGCTAGGCACTCTCTTCCTGCTAGGTGGATTTTGTGATTTTTCTCATCTGGGACAGTTAGACAAACTGACTTGTTATCAGGGCTCACGCAGGTTGAGTTCATTTTCATGTTTTTGTGCCCCAGTGCAGTACTGTAAAGTTAAAGGCATGATTATTTATTTGAAATGGTGCTTAATGAAATAAACACATAGAAATAAAATCTACCTTTTGGACTCATTTTGACCCAGTTGTGTCCAGTTGATGTTCAGTCTACTCAGTACACATGGGACGGGCAGTCTGTTTGCCCTTTCCAGCCTAGCCAGAGGGAAAGCATTGCAGGTAATTATGGGTTTGCCTGAAATCCCAACCTTTGTGTAGGTCAGCCTGAAAGCTGCATGAGATTTCTTCTGTCTGCAGTGGTGTGCTGTAACTCTCACTGCAGTACCAGTAAGGATGGATGGATGTGAAAACCAGGCCTCACCAAGAAGCCGATTATTTTTGGCTACGTGTATACCAAAGTAACTGGGATGTTTACAGCTATGTTTGATATGGTGGGTTCTGTTCTAGAGTCCTTCGTAGGATGTGATGTTAAACATTTGGTTAGGGCCACATCAGAAGCAGGTGCATTTGTGTGGTAGTGTGGTTTTGTACAGCTTGGGAAGCACTGAGGGTGTTTCTAGGCAAGACCCTGCGAAAGAGCGGGATCTTAAGTTAAGGGTGCTGGAATATGTAAAACTAAAGTAGCCCCAAGACTGCTCCTTCAGGAATAAAGGCTTTGTTTCTGTGGGAATCTCATCAGCGAAGGCAGACAGCCTCCTCGTGTGTTGTATTCCATCTCCCTTCCCTATGTTTGTGTTAGAGGGGACTCTTCATGTGAATGTGAGCGGTGGCCCAAAATGTGTCTCAAGACCCCAGGTGACTGTGCTACATACAAGCTTGTTGTGATACCGGGGAAGTATTTTTTCACTCTGCATTGAGGGAAAGCAGCCTGGCAGCCCTTGGAGCCCGGCAATAGTACCTCCGCAAAGCGCTGTGCTGATCCCGCTCCTCTGCAGGGACTTACACTGGCCACAGGGCACCAAAGACCAGGATAGCTCAGGGCTCAAGCGCATGTTGCCCTCCAGGGTCTGTCCCTGTTCAGGCACCATTACAAACTGCAGGGACCATGACACTGCTTAGGAATGTCAGGCAAAACTGGCTTTCAGGGCTCAAGTCTGGTCTTGTGCCTCGAGACCTACGGTCCCTTTTAATTGCAGCTGTCTCTCCTTTTCCTTAACAGGGGAAAGTGGAAGTGGAGGCTGGGAAAGAGGGGATGAAGTTTGAAGCTGGTGCTTTTTCCTACTATGGGGTGATGGCCCTCACAGCATCGCCAGGTATGTCCTCTTACCTTCTGCTTCTGGAATGCGCTCCTGCACAAGCCTGCCCATCCTGTGAGTGCAGCGGGAGGAGGCTGCGCAGGACATCCCCCTGCCATGTCTGTGGGGCTGATGTAAACGATACCTCCTTGCCAGCGAAACTGCCTGCCTGGCACAGCGTCCCTGGGAGGGGCCCAGGCCGGTGGCGGCGCTGACTCCGAAACCGAGTGACTGGCAGTGGTTTGCCAGCTCCCGGAGGATGCGAGTGTTGGCCTTAGCGAGTGATGTGTTTGGTACTGGAGGACAGCTTTGTTGTTTTGCTCACTGTAGGGTAACAGGGATTGAATTAGTGGGAATGAATAAATAGTGGCAGAGGGACATCTAGTGGTGCAAAGTACAAACACCCGGTTAGTTTGGGGATGGTTCGCTTTACCAGTCTTGTTTCTAAAGATGTCTTGAGGAAAAGGAGGGCAGCGGTGCAAGAAAAGTGATTGCTCCTGTCAGCTTGTGTGGAAATGTAACCAAGAAATCAGCAAGGGGGAAGAGCTGGTGTCTGAGGGCAAAGTGTGAGCCAGTTCCCACCAAGGTGTGAGCCAATTCCCGGCGCACAAGTGGTAGCGGCACAAGCCACCACCTCATAGGAGCAGGTCGGGGGATCATCTTATAATCCACCAAGAGTAGGCTCCAGTGCTGTATTTCAGCATTTGGTGATGTATTTTCGTGCCAACAGTGTCACCACTAAGATCTCGACCTCAACTGGGAATCCATAGCCCCACTGGGGAGAGCTGGGTGCTGGTGCTGGCGTTGGCCATCTGCTGACCCAAAGCCGCTTGCTCAGCTTCAGGGAGAGACATTTCTCACACTGAAATTGGGTCCTCCTGTCGCAGCAGGGTTTATGTTCCACTTGAGAGGCAGCTTGTTTTAATTGTACACTCCTGAGCACTCCCTTTACGTATGTGTACCTATGTGTATGTACATTAGCAAATGGCATTGGAATGAAAATGATTTTGTAAGTTATGAGTATAGCCTCATTAAACTCTACAGACAACAGCAGTTCTCTTGGACATGTGAGCTCACTTTTACAGGCAAGACTAATTCTTCCATAATTATGTGCACTTTAATTTGATCAGTCTAGCTTATACCTTTTGAGGCTTGACAGATTTGAAAGTGTGCAGAGCACTGGGTGGATTTTATCTGAGCAATAGCAGCAGTGTTCACAAGGAATCGTGACACACATGTATGTACAATTGCATCATACACTCAGCTTCGCAGCTCAGCTTTTGCAATATGGGCCAGGCACGGAGCTGGGTTAGGCATGGTCACTTCTCCTACCAAACCTACACTTGGAAATCACTTGTGGCATCTCTGTTTTGCCAGCATTGTTCAGTTTGAATGTTTTCACGTGGGGTTTGTGTTGTTTTGTTTTGCTAACCCTCCCCACAACCATGCCAGTTGCCCCAAGTCTTGTGAGGTCAAATGATCTCCTCTCTGCGTGCCCTGAAATCCATCTTGGGTTTTGTCATGTCAAACTTAAGGATATGCACTATTTTAAATTAATCTCGGCCAACCTTGGATTTGTTTACCTTCAACTGGTTGGCTTTTACCAGTAGCAAACCCCTCATTTTGCTGACTTTCCCTCCAGGTTTTAGAGAATTTGTTTTATGATGTCTTGCAGCATCCTGAGATTTCTGTTAGGATGGGCTCATAAACTCCTGTTGCTCTGTGTAGACAGGAAAGCTCAGTGAAAGTATAAGTCATTGCAGAACAAGAGAAAACTCCTGCTCTTCTGTGTGTCCTAATTAAACTTCATGTGCCTGCTCTCCCCACCTGGAATGTGAAGTCAGTAACAGGAGAGTAAAGCATTAAAAAAACCCAAACAAACAAAAAGCCCTCAAAAAACCAAAACAAACCCCCCCAAAAAACCCAACAAGAGAGTGAAGCTTTTCTCTTTAACTACAGCTGGGGAGGGATTTGCAGTAATGATGAGCAGTACGGTACCCATCCTGACAGGGATGAGCTTGGAGAATCACAACCTCGTTTGACATTTTACTGAAAGCTTGAAGAACTATGAAGCGTCCTTTGGTTTTATTTCTATTTTTGTCTGACTCCCATAAGGAACAGCATCCATGAAAGCTTTCTGGCTTGTTTTAACTCTTTGCCTTCCAGGCTGGAGTGGGCACCACTGCTCCTTTTGAACTATTTTAAAACTGAGTGTACCTTGATGGACTGTTCTGTGCTGGATAACCATTCAAATTAGCAAGTGAAAATTGTTCACTGTAATTCCTTAGGCTTGTTTTTTGGTTTATTCCTAAAATTGTTTAATTGTCTTTTTTGGTTTTGCTTTTGTTTTAACCCTTTACTTTTTCACAGTTGATTTGCACTTTTGGTTTTAGTTCTTCAGTGTGTGAACTGGCTCCTTCCCCTGTCGAGTGTGGATAGCTGCTGCCTTTCTGGTCGTGATCTCATCCTTTTTCTCTCCCTCTTCTAGTTCCCTTGTCCCTGTCTCGTACCTTTGTTGTCAGCAGAACAGAGTTGTTAGCAGCAGGTTCTCCAGGTAAATCCGCATGCTTCTATTTTCACCATTCTTGTGACTGCCCTGATGCCATAAAAACTCAGCTGCAGTCTGTATTTATCTGACCCCTTTGCTCGTTAGGGAGAAGTCCAGCACAGAGTTATGCCTTGCAGGTAGGTATCCTGAACTTTTGTTTATGGTAACTGGTAGCAACATGACAGAGTCATCAAAATGGGAAGAACTGAAAACACGTTGAAGAAAATGTATTTGGTAATGTGTGTGTGTTCTTGTTTCTCATATGTACGCTGGTGGAAAACCAGGAGGGGAGATTTTTTAAAAGAAGGTATTCTCCCCCAAACTGAGGCTTAAAAATTTCTGAAGAAAATGCCTTTGGCAGAGGAGAATGTCTGCTGCTAAACTGCCATAAAAGGAAAACGTCTTTAATGAAAGAATTCTTATATTCTCATATGGGTAAATTCTATGGTTTGTATACAGTCTGGCCACTTCAATTCCTCAAAAGCTTTGCGCTTTCTCTCAGTGAGGTTAATGCCGTGGACCGGCACAGTGGTTTACTGAGTGGACAGATTTGCAATGGAATGTGCAAGAAGGTTGTGGGACCTCCTGTGGGGTTTTCTGGTTCCCATCTTGCTTAAGGCCCTTCCTTGCCGAATAACCAAGTTGACTGACACAGAAATCCCTTTGGAGAGCAGAGACCAAGGAGGGAGCAAATTGGGCCAAAAAGAGCTCTGAGACACGGTTGAGCGGTTGGAAATTGGGAAGGGTCAAGAACAGCTTTGCAGACGCTGCATGCATGGAGTAGTTGAGAAAAATGGAAACCTATCGAGAAAGTCTGTAGGAAGAGCAGAATCCTAAAACAGTTTGAGCCACAGTGAACATATTTCTTCCTTTTGAAGTTTTCTTTTTCAGATGAAACGTCTTTCCCTAGACCTAAAAGCAAACAAGATAATGATACGCATATTTAAGTGAAACATCTCCTAAACATTAACACACATCATGCGTTTCATAAACTTTCACCATCTGCTTCCTGTATTTTCCCCCTCTTCTTTTTTCACTTTTGAAAATTATGTTTCACCATCAGTCCTTAAATTAGTCTCATGCACATTCCAAACAAACTACAGGTTGTTGTCCTGCAGGGGATTTTTTTTCCTGCCCTGTTAAAGTTTCCTGCTGCTAAATTTCAAAGAAGGGGGAGAAATTTAATCTTTCTTTAATTAAAGTACCTGATGGCTTTTTTTTAAGCTCAGCAGCTTTGATTATCTTTTTTCACTTGGTTCTTTTATTTTGCCAGGTCGTCTTTTTTTTTTCCCCTTTTCCTTGCAACAAATAAGTGTTAAAGTTTCTGCTGCTAAATTTCAAAGAAGGGGGAGAAATTTAATCTTTCTTTAATTAAAGTACCTGATGGCTTTTTTTTAAGCTCAGCAGCTTTGATTATCTTTTTTCACTTGGTTCTTTTATTTTGCCAGGTCGTCTTTTTTTTTTCCCCTTTTCCTTGCAACAAATAAGTGTGCACGTTGCACATGCAAGTTGTTTCCAATATAAATGCCAAGCATATTTTCCTAGCTTCTTCCCCAACTAACAAAAAAAAAAATCAATAATGGAAAATAATAATGGGAAGAATCTCCTTTGAAAGGAACTGGTATGGTAAGCCTGGTCACTATGACAGTGTGGTACCAGTTTTGGTGAAACTCGGACCTTCTGCTGGGTCCTTCTAAAAAGGATCCTGTTGTTTAACCCCAAATTCACAATACAGTTGTATTGATGTTTGTCTTGTGGTTTGTGCTCTTTATCCCTTGTATAGGAAGGTGAGGAGTATGAGAAAACCTGGGTAGAAAAGATCTGTCCAGATCTGGGCTGGCCTGCTAGGGGACTGGCAGGGCGCTGTTCTGCAAACACGGACCTGCCTGGTATTCTTCTGTCGTCTGCCCTTTCTGTATCCTTCCTCCTTCATTAACGTCTCTTCTTCCTCCCTGATTTGTACGTGGTCCAGAAGTGATGTCCTTTCCCTCAGATTTTTAGTAATCATACTTTTTTGTTCTGTCCTTTCGCTTCACCTGTCCCTTTTTTTTGGTTTTTTTTTTAATATATGCTTTGTCATGTTTCTCTCTGTCCTTCTTTGTTTTTTATTAGTAATGTACTATAAGACCCCTGGTGAAAAGAAAGGGCAGATACAAGTCACACTAGTGTAAAGCTGTTCCAGATGGAAACCTTTATCCCAAGCAGCAGTGATGCTGTTCTTGTCACACACAGACGTATTTTGTGTATGCAGGTGGGAAAGACAGGACAAATTCACTCAGCCTTCACAGTTCCTTGTTCTCCAGTGGGAATTACAGCATCAAGCCCCGCGTGCAGATAGAGGTTTGGCTCCTGGCAGCATTTATTGCAGCCTGCTGTGGCTTTCAAGATGGCAAGTCGGTATGGAGGAATACCTTGCAGTGCTTCCCCCTAAGCCTGTACTTGGTGTTGCCATAGGGACCTGCACTAATTCCATAGTGCAGAAATGGCAGAAAAATTGCCAAGTTGTCAGAACCTGTATTTTTCTGTTCCCTTTTCTAAAATTGAAGAAAAGACAACATCAGAGGGATTTTTAAGTGGGAAATAAAAAAAAAATCTGCCATGCATCTAGAAGCATCTAAAGTGTTAGGTTTAGGAAAGGCTGGATGCAGAGGTGTAGAACAGGCTGTGTCATTTGGGCAAGGAGAGATTATATTTATAGTGATTAAGTGGCAGAGGTAGGGTTGAATTTTAGGGAGCTTTTTTTTTTTAGAAATAAGCTTATATATAGAAAAGTCTTCAAAAAAGAATTTGAAAAGCTTGCAAGGATACTGTTGCTGATTTGCTCGAAGAGGCTTTGTATCTTAAGATTATATGAAAATGACCTTTCAGCTGAGAATGGGCGTCACGTGGTGACTAACATAGTTTACATCAAGTTTCAGTTTGGGCTGGCTGGCCGAATGAAATTTAACTGCACTAAGATCCAAAAATTCACCAGTCCCAAAGAGAGTTCCTTGATCAGTATGTACTGTGTGTGCACCCAGGGAGAAGCCCATCTGCAGGAGGGCTTGGGATCTCCCTTAAGATGCATTTCTGCTCTCCTGTCTTCTGGGTCACTGCGTGGGTGGAAGCTAGGGATGCAAAATGTCTGTGGCTTCCTGAAAGCACGTTTACTTGAGATAAACTGTGGCCAATCACACTCGCAGGGGACAGCTGCAAGGTTTTCAAGTGAAACGCTGCAGTGCTTGAAGGCCAGTGATGGAAAATGATGTCTCTAGTTTACTCCTTTCCTGGACACAGATTTTAATCTGTAGCATGGACTGGTTTCCCTGTTATGCTGGCTGGCATGCACCACATGGAGCTTGCTCTCCTTCATTGAGTTTTTGCCCTTTCAAGCACTGGGAGGTAATAGAGGAAACGTTGAAGTAATCATCGTGTGGACTGGACTCTGGTCCACTGAGGACTTTTATCACTCTTATGATTTTGAAAATGTCTGCTCTAACTCAGGGAACAAGGCATATGTAGGTACCAGGTGGAATAAAAGGGGGTAAGGGTTAGCTGGGACTTGCTGTGGATGAAAGGTCTGGTATGGAGTTGCGATTATAAATCATTAAGAAAAAAAATAAATCTATTAAGCATGGTCTGACTATCAAGAGCTCCTGTAAGGGAGCCTTGGGAAGTTACCTTTCTCTCGTGGTTACCACTCATCAGCTAAAGCACTGTGACCAACTGCGCACAGGGCATGTCCATCGCAGCATAAACGAAACCAGGTTTGTTTAAGGCATACTCAGTGATGTCGGCTACCAGCTCTGGACTCAAAATGGACACTCTTTCAGGGTAATTTGGTTGTTTAGCTGCATGTCTGGTTATGAGTGGATTAAGTATTTGCAGTTCTTCTGTGCTACATTGCGATTTATTATGTCCCTTTGAAACTGGTGACATTTCAATGTTTTCTACTTGATTTAAGAAATCTCTCGCTCTTGCCTGTTTCTCAGCCGAAAACAAGTCTCCGCCTCGGCCCTGCGGCTTGAATCACTCAGACTCTTTAAACCGAAGTGATCGCATTGATGCAGTGACACCAACGTTAGGGAGCAGCAACAACCAGCTGAATGCGTCTTTCCTCCAAGTGTATGTTCCGGACTACTCAGTGAAAGCACTCACAGACATTCAGTTTGTCAAGGTAGGAAAAAAGCTGGAAAGGCCCCGCTGGAAAGCTGGGCTTGGCTGGTAGGATGGAGAGCCTGGGGAAGGGAGGTCCCTCTAGATTGCTCTGTGAGTAAATAAGATTATGAAAGCAGCCGTTTAAAAATCACTTTAAATTATTTATTCCCAATAACTGCTGTCCATTGTTTTGTCTTCACTGTTCCTCTCATTTAGGCTTGTAAGTAGATTGGTCACATAAGTTTCTGGATTTCAGGTCCCTCAAGGAAAGAGTACAGAAAATAACCTCTCTCTGCTTTTAGTCATGAAAGACGTAGCCTTGTGAAGCCTTTGGAGCCATCTGAAATGGAGACCCTTCATTATCAGACAGTGTCCTTTTCTAAAGGATGAGACGTTTTCTGTTGGTCGCAGTTTTTATTCACTTTTGATTTTGGTTTCAGTTTGGGGTTCTTGGTCTTACTTTCCGACTTGTCATCCTTTTTCTGCTTGGAGAAGTCTTGGACATTTCTCTTTATCTTAACTTCACATGTTAGGCTCATGTCTCATACTACCAGTGAGTTGCTGCATGAATACAGCTCTGTCCCCCAGCATGGTGCGTCCCACGCTGAAATGTGTGCGAGTCCTGTGGGATAGGAAATCTAGCTGAGCTGAGGAACAGCTAATGCTGGCAGCAATTCCAGCCCAGCTGGGAGTCCAGGGAAGCTGACGTCCCATGGCCAGAAGTTGACCTTGATGCTTTTCTTAAATTAAGTGCACATTCACAGTTTCTTTGTATGCAACTCAAATGATTTGTGAACTCAACTTCTGTCAAAGTTAATTCAATGTTAAGAATGTGGAATAGAGTAGAAATACTAGAATGCTAAACTGATTATTCCGTAGCCAAATTTTGAAAGGCGAGTACAGTCTTGCATTCAAAACTTGACAGATGCAAGTGTACTGGTTGATGGTTCAAGCCTTCAAGGTTTAGATCAGTAAATATTTATCACTGGGCAAGTGATTCTCACTACAGATTTCAATGGCTAATGTGCTGTACAGAGCAGCTGCTCATCTTATGCTGATTTATGTGGAGTCCTTCCAACTCTCACTGTGTTCATACTGAGGCTAATGAATACTAAAATGTCTGGTGTCTCTGCAATCAGACTTGCACACCTCATTTTGCATCACTCTGCTTTACACGTAGGACAGTACTCAACATTAGTGCTGCCCACTGAGACATGTGGGCATTTACTCAATTAATACCTTGTAAACCAGGGCTGTGACCTGCTCGTGCATGTTCGGATTTTGCTTTTCGAGTTGTGACCTGGTCCATCTGACTCTCTCCATTTCCAGTCCCTCTCTTGCGTTGCTACGTTTCATTAAGGTTTTCTAAAAGTCTTGTTTCACCTCTTCCACCTTCCTGCCTGCTGAGATAACCCACTGCTGTAGCACACGGGGCTGTCAGTGCACGTGCGTCCTGCTGCCTGTCCTGGCTGAGAAGGCTGACCCAGAAGGAGTTCACGGGGCTGGTTGCTTGTGGCTCCAGGAGGAATTCTCCCCTCTGCTACCATATGTGGATATATGGGGCTATAGGCTTCCTTGCCTCTGGGGCATCGTGGCCAGTAACACTCTGTGCTCTAGGCCAGCTACTGTCATGACTGTTCTGCTGAGTGCAGCCAGTTCTTGCAGAAACCAGTGGAAGACTTCATGGGTTGCTAATTTGATTCATCTCTATGGAGATCCCAGTCTTTCCTAGAATCAAATGTCCTTATGTATCAGAATAAGGCTGCAGCTCCTCCTGCGTTTGCTGGCCTAGACAAGAGCAGTAAGGCTTGTAGCCTCTGGCTCTATAGGGACTCTTAGAGCCTCACCAGGAGCTTGCTGAAGTCGGGAGAAAGACTTCACTGAACTCTGGTTCTGGCCCTAAAAATGTGCATGGCTAGAAGGAAATGGAGATATGATTTAAAAATCTCTGCATAGGAATAAATCCCTGCCTTTGAACAGCATGGTGATTGCACAGCTCTGTGCTTCCACCCTGTTTGGAAATGTCAGCATGCTGTGGTGTTGAGTTGGGATGCTCTAGGCTTGCAAAGCGCAGGGATGTTTTATAGAAACAGGTAAACAGGGGTTGAAGTGTGATCATCTGGAAAGGGAGGGCACTTTATTTTCTCAGTGTGTCCCACGAAGACACAAAAGTGTGACTGGCTATTTTTGTTCCTTCCTTCTGTTCTTGGAGCAGATCTCAAGACAGCAGTACCAAAATGCCCTGATGGCATCCCGGATGGACAAAACACCTCAGTCCTCGGACAGTGAAAACACTAAAATCGAACTGACTCTTACGGAGCTGCATGACGGTTTGCCGGACGAGACAGCAAACCTGCTGAACGAACAGAACTGTGTGACTCACAACAAGCCCAACCACAGTATGCACAGTGAAGGAGCGATCTAGGAGCTGACTCCCCACAACCCACCCATCCCATCTCCTCAGCAGGACCAGCCCTCGCTCCTTCCTGCCTCCTCCCCGAGTGTGAACACCGTTAGTATGTGCTTGCAACACTGTGCTGCATCCAGTGTTCTGAGACCAAAGACTTTTGCGTCCGTTCTGGGAGCAGAAGAGGAAGAAACAGGAAGAAAGGAGCAAAGAGCAAGAGAGACTAAAGCCCCAAGTATACTTTGGGAATGGTGAGCCACCCTTGAGAATGATGAAAATACTTCTTGCAAAGTAGAATCATGTTTATTTTTTATCTGTATTTTTGATCCTTGTTGGGTTTTTCCTCCTCAAACACATATGGAGAAGTTTAAAAGCTCCTCCAGTTATTTTTTCAAGAGAGATCATGTTTTTAAAAAGTATTTTGCAGAGTTTTAAATTGTTTCTGTCCCTCCCAAACCTCAAATGGGCTCTGTCGTAGTTTTGTGAATTGGCTCCAATGTCCTTAGGCCTCTTTTTACCCCTCTCTGGTCCTTTTTGTTGCCCTGTTGAAGAAGTTAGTAACTGGTACTTGTATGTTATTTGTGTCCTAAGAATGAGCAAGCTTCAAGGAACCTCTGGTTTCAGCTACCTGGAGGGCCAAGGGTTGAGTTATTATTACATTCTTCCAGTTAAGTTTCAGGGAAGGAGTGGTTACTTTGGTATTTAATGATCTCTCAAATTTCAGAAGGTTTCTTTGTAAAACAGGCAAAAGCGTCGTTACACTTACAGTTTTGTAACCTCCAAAAACTTTGTGTATGTTGAAGATGATACTGGGGGGAAGGAGTTAATTAGCAAAACTGCAGTCTTGTGAAATGAAAACCGGGCGTAATTGTCCATAGTGAAGTAACTGGGTCATATTTCATTGATGTTCCTGACAATTGCATGGTGAAGTAACGTGCGCACCCCAAAATGACAAGCTTTTAAGCACTTGTGTGCTGTAGCTGTCTGTGCACCGTTACCTTGGCCAGAGCAGATGTGCAGTCTTTGCTAAATAACAGAGAACATCAGTCCCCGTCCCCCCTTCAATCTCTAGTATTAACACAAAAAATGCTGCTACAATTATGCCCAAAGTACATCCTCCAGGTGACAGTAAACCTCTACCAGTGCAAGGATGGGCTCTGCTGAGGAGTCGGGACCATCCTCTCCAAGAACTGACAAAACTTTCCAGACGTGAGTGTATTGCACTTCAGGGATTCGGAGAGGTTCGTTTCCAGGCTGTTCCCAGCCACATTCCTTCCTTTGAGTGGATTTAGTGCATTTCCTTCTCTCTTGCCCCTTTTAACAGCCATTTTAGGGATTACCATGGTAGCAGAGCAGAGAGCCTCCCACCCAGCTGCCGCTGGTGCAGGGCACCCTGTGTTGGGCAGCAGAAACCAATTCCTCCACCCCAAAAACCTGAATGCAGACTGGGTGCAAGCAAGAGGCACCCTGTGGCAGTTGTTTATCATACATTCCCCACTCCCACAGACGGAGTCTAAGTCCTCAAATGAACACCACCACCCCCACCCCCCACCCCGATCCTCTCCCCTTCCAGTGCTGTCTCAAACAAAATGTGAATGTTGCCCTTGGTATCTGGAGTGATTAATAAATCAGGCATTGCAGTTTCTCTGTTTCAAGACCCTTCCGTGGCCCCTGGCTATGTAGCATTTCCCTTCCTTTCTTTACACCCAGATAATCTCATCTGACCCTCAAAGAAGCCCCCAGCCCCAAACGCAACTGCCAGAGCTCTCTGTGCCTGCACGCTTGCCCCGTCTCTCCTGCTCGTGGGCTGGGGAAGGCACTTGCCGCAAGTTCCCATGGTCCGTCTTTGCGAATGGTGGCTGGAAAGGTGCAATATTTTGCTGCAGGATCTCCCCGCAGGAAATTGGAGTGCATGGTGTCAGAGCCGATTGGGTCTGCTTGTGTCTCGCCTCCTCTCTCTTTTGGCTTCAGAAGGCAGCCCTAATTTTTGCTGTCCTCCCTGATGGGAAAGGTGCACGTCTTCCTTGGAGCCATCCATGAGGATGAAGTCCCCACAAGGGGGCATAGAAATTGCATAGTATCTAACTTGTGCACCCAGTGAGGAGGAAACGGGGCCCCCAAACCTTACTCTCGCATTTAGCTTCTTATTAACTTCTTTTGAGTCCCATCTAAAAGCGTTTCCGTAGTCTCCATCCTCGCTCTGATGCGCACCAGCCTGCCACCACCGAGAGCACACGGCTCAGCATCGGCATGGGCTGACCTAAGCCGTGCCTCTCCCAGAGAGCTGCCAATATTGCACCTTTCTCGCAAAGCAAAATGTTGAGATGTTACAGCGTTTGTCCTTGGTGAGGGACTCGCCTCGCCAGTTTTTATCTAGAGTTGCTGAATGTAAAAGTTTGTCAGAAGTGTTTGACACGGTGGTGAACTTGAGATGCAGTATCCGTTTTGTCAAACCTGCCGAAGGAGGGAAGGCTCAAGTCAAGGCAGCTCTCTCTCTGGGATGAGGTTGCTTGCTGGATCTGACTTCTGCTTCTTATGGCAGGTTATGGATCTGTTTCAGTGTCTGTTTCCCTTTTAAAAAAAAAAAAAAAAAGGAAAAAAAAAAAAGCCAATTTTTCCAACCAAAGCCATGTGATCCCAAAGCAAATACCTCCTGCTTCTGCCCATGCTGCACTGTTCCAGAATTTGCAGGCGATTTTTTGCATGACTGTTTTTCATCATTTGTACAGATCCAATAATGGAAAGTGAAATAATTTCCATAAAAATAGTTGATTATAGATGTGTTTCATATGGAAAATATGTACCTGACCCAGAGGGGTTAGGAGCTGCTACTACTAATTAGCTTGAAGAGCAAAGCATGGTCCTCTCCCCGGAGGGGAAACAATCCAGTCTCCCTGTTCTCAGGGTATTTACAGTTTTACTGTTTAACAAATGCAAGGAGTTCCCAGCCCTCGTGGTGGGAACCATCACAAGCAGAGGAGCCCGGCGCCCGGCTCAGGATCACTTCTGAGCCTCCGGATGGCATTTGCTGGCCCCGGGGCTTGGCTCTCCCGACTGCAATGGAGATGCCATGGCGTCTGAGTCTGGGCCCTTGCAGGGGGTGTCCTGCCAGAGCAGGTCTGCTTTCTCTGCCTCGCTGGCTGCCCGCCTGCGTTCAGGTGGGCTCAGATGCCAGATGCCGTGCCATAATGCCATAAGGATGCGTGGCAGGGCTGCCGGTCATCGCCGCGGTGCAGGGCACCAGCTGGTGGCTTTGGGAATCGTTGGACTTGACCTCAGACCTCGGCAAGGCTTTGACTCGCAGAAAGGATACTGCATCTTCCTATGTCAACTCCTACTGCCGCCTTTGTTCCCCTCATCCGTCTGCCTCTGGGTGCAGGCAGAGGGGTGGACGATGGCCTGTTGGCCGGGGGAGGCTGGGAGGGCATATCTAGCCATGGTTTCTACTGTCAATACAATTTTGCACAAGAGTTCTTTGAAGTGAGGTTTTCAACACTAATATCTTAAATGCACAACTGTGAATTATAACTTTTACACTCCTGTTGGTTGAATTTCCTTTAAATGAAATGAACCTGAATCTGTTGTAACTATGATTTATTTTTTTTTAATTCTGTGTATTGCCAAATCTTTGTAAAGAGTGAAGGAATGTTCTTGCTTTCCAATGAGAATCTTTCTCCAAACAAGACTGACTCTGGTGACGTGGAGATCATACGAAGCACACTAGTTCTGAGTGGAGAGGGGCTCAGGGTGGGCTTAGCAAACCAACCTCTGCCTCTCTGTAGACCCCAAGCTCAGACCCTCCAGAGTTTACAAAGCGCTTGTTGTTTTATTCCCAGCTTGTCCACTCCCTGAAATCCCTGTGCAGCTGAAGGCCGCTGCCCTGGAGGAGCTCAGGACGGGGTATCCCGCAGAGGGACGAGGGATGCTGGCAGGGTGTCCGGGCTGGCCGGGGAGCAGGGGCCCCGGGGCTGGCGTGGCAGGACGAGGTGCTTTCCCCATCCAGTTGCACCAGCAGAGCGAGCTCCACGGGGCAGGTCCTTCCACCACTCTCCACTTCTACTCCGAACCTCCAGTCGTGTGTAGTTCCCTCTCACACTCTTTTTGCCCCGTGCATGCTCCTGCTCCGGACTGAGCAGGGATGGGATGATGCCAAGACCTGTGCAGGGCAGCTGGAGCTGGAGCTGGCTGCTCAAGGCTTGCAGTTCTTGGGCCCTGTTGGAAGAGGGGTCAGCCACTCATTCACATTGTGCTCACTGTTCTGTTCCTCCTCTCTTCTCCTGGACTTACTCCCCGTTTCCTCACCGCAGGGTTACTTTTTCGTTTTTTTCTTCTTTTCTTTAAGTGCCTTTTTGTGCAGGTGAAGCTGGCAAGATAGGAGTCTCAGGATATAGCCCTTTGCACTCACCTCAGAGCTGGAGAAAGCTCAGGGGGAGCAGGGCGAGTTGCCCATGATGGCCCGTGGACATCACCCGTTGCTGCTTCTCAGCCTTCAGGGTCCAGCTCAGATGAGGATGAGATTTTGGCACTGGTGGTGTCAGGCTGTGGCTCAAATCAGCTCGAAGAAAACCAAAGAGGTAGCTTTGTGCGAGGGGCTGCTTGGGCAGCAGTGGTGCTTCCTGTGATCTCTGCAGAGCTCAGCCGAGGGGCGTGGGGGTGTGGATGGCAAAGAGCAGCGCTGTCTCCTCACGAGCATCCTGTGTAAGTATCCTGTGTGATGGAGAACACAACCACATTCTCCAGGACCCCTTGGAACATGCATCTTCCTTGTGCTGAAATACACTATCTATAGAAATCATTCCCACATAAAAGATGTACCATATTTTATATCATATCTAATACACACGTCTGTGGTTTTAAAACTAGTACCTGTGTACCAGTTGTCAAGTTATCCAGTGTCTGGATTTCCAGTAGAAAACGGGGGCTGGGGGGCGGGGAAGGATGCTGCAGAGAGTACCTCTTGTTGTGATGCTAACTTGAGGCTTCATCCCAAAGGTGTCCGACCAGCGTTGAGGGGCTCCTGTGTTCACACTGTGCGCTGCCATGTGCAAAGCTGGCACAAAGCAGAAAACCAGTGTGTGCTGAAAGGCTCGGTGTGATACGGACCCGGGCTTGCTGCCCGCCCCGCTGCCTGGCTCTACGCTGGGGCTCTAAATAGACCCAAAGAAGTATCCTTGGATACTGAGGGTTGGTTTGGCCCAACAGTGAAATGATGAGCTTAACTAACATGATCGAAAGCTGGGCATCTTTTCATGGCACGGAGGAGAGAGCAGCCTTCATCCTGACTTGACCAGCAGAGAGGACAAGCTCTGCGCTACAAGCTGGGCTGGGAAGCCACCCTCATCCCTGCTCTGTTGTTATACTTGGTCCATCAGTTGCAGGTCTCTTGTCGGTGCAATCTCTGTGGTGATACTGGCCTCGCTCCCATGCGTCGGCAGCACAGGGGACTCGGAGGCATCCGCAGCTTCCCGCAGAGCTCCCTGGACAATCCCGTTCAGTGTCTTGCTCTTGTCCTGGAGCCTGGCTTCACGCTGGGTTGCGTTACTCCACGGTTAGTTTCACAGCCGCGTCCTTGAGGCCGTGTCCAGGCGAGGGGACGCTGTTGCTGCGGGTACAAGGTGGTACGGTTGAGCTTTTCGGTCTGGTTGTGCGTATTTGCCATTCTGTTAGAAGCTGGACGCTGAACTTGGGGAGGCCAGAGCATTCCCTAGAAGAAAGCCTGGGATGCCAGGTTATCCCAGCGCCCTTCCCTGAACTGCAGGGATGGGAAAGGGGTGCCAGAAAGCTGCCTCCAGCCCGTGGCAAGGTACAGGTGGCGGAGGGAGGTGTTTCACAGATCGGTAGTGCTGAACTCAGTCAAAGTGACATCTTGTTGTTCTCATTATCCTGAGGTCAGGCTCTATAGCGGTTCTGCACCTTGGAAATACGGTATCAAAGCTGCTGATCTTCTGTCTCCAGCTGAAAAACATCTTTCTGCTCTCTCCTGAGGTTTCTCCTTTGGGCCCTGTTTTCCTCTGAGTAGGGCCGATCACTGGGATTCTGCAGAGGACGGTGCCCTGGCTGCTCTCGCCCCTCCAGCACAGATTTCTGGCTAACAAAGTGCTTGATGTTTAATCCCCCCCCCCCCCCCCCCCCCCCGGGCGGTGCACCACTGTAG
>NW_008795129.1:12702754-12771011 GCF_000699145.1 Aptenodytes forsteri
GCAGGAGAGGTTTGGCCATTCTTGACAGAAGCTGCCTGTCACAGAGCCAGGCTTGAGGTTTGTCAGCTGTCGTGAGCCAAACAAGCGCCTGAAACACGCAAAGGCTGCAGGTGGCTCCGATGCTCCAGAGGTGGATTTGATGTCGCTGTTGTCTTCTCCTCCTGGAAGCAGTGCGGCGGTCGGTAGCAGGGTTTGTTGGGGAGGAAGGGCTTGTCCCAGCATGTAGTGCTTGGTGGAGCAGTCTAGCGTCCCATTTCAGCTGTTTGGAGACTGCAGAGCTTTATAAAAGGCGGTGTTTTTTTTATCCTCTGGGCATCACTGTTGTACCAAATCCTTCCAAATTCAAGTGAGTAACTTGTAGATGTCAGGTGAGTAGCCTGGATCGTAGGCCTGTAGTTGGAAGTGCCAATATTGAATGCATGCCTTCTGGATTTGCCCAAAGATCAGTGTGGGAGGGTGGAGGGGACTCCCAGTGAGCTCCTCTGTTCACAGAAGTGACAGACTGGCCGGGCCTAGATCAGCTCTAGCATCATCCCTGCTTTAAAGTCCCAGGTCCCAGCGGGCTGGGCTGGGCTGGGCTGGTTTGGACGGCGGGTTTTTACCCAGGGTACGTACTCTCTCCTTCTGCATCATGTTGGCTTGGATTCAGCAATGTGGCTTTCTGCGACTGCTGCTCTCACATTGGCCGTGGCCGTTCTGCTCTTCTCACTGTGGTTTGGTTGAGTGTTCAGGAAGGCGAGAGAAGGAGGTGCAGCAGTCAGGAACGGGCGATGCTGCGGCCGTCCTGTCTTCATTCCTCACAGTAAGGAATGCTGCTCAAGGGACTCTACCTTCCTCGCAGACCGTGTGAAATTTGGAGAGTGGAAACCCACCGGGACCCCAGCACCAGTGCTCCGGTCCCATTTGATCCATGTTCTCCCAGCACAAGGGTGGCTTACGAGTGGTTCAGGGTCGGGCCCTGCTGAGGGACCTCAGAGCTCTTGGCGTGTGCTTTCTCCAGCACGCACAGCTGCAGAGCCAACCTCGATACCTGAATCACGGGGCAGGCGCCCAGATGCCAAACACATTGAATCTGAAAACCCAAATACTTGAGAAGCGTTCCTGGAAGCCATGAGCAGCTGGTGCTTGGCAGCCGGAGGTCTCACACCAAACCTTTCTCCTGCAGTCAGGTCCCTCCTGGCTGCCCCGAGCCACCTCCCGGCCGCTGCTGGCTCGGCCTCGGTACTCCCCTGCTCAGAAGCATGGCGGCTCTCTCTCCGCGGTGCGTTTTTGTGGCTATCTGAACCCGCTCAGCCACTCCAGCCGGCTCTTCCCTGTGTCTTATTTGCCATCATACATGGTCTTTGCAAATTGTATCATATTGTACATGACTTTGGGTTTCCAGGATTGTAGTATTCTGACTACAGTATTTCCATGTGTGTACATAAACCTGAACAAGCACAACTGAAATCCTGAATGAAGTGTATACGTTTCATATACTGATTGTCATACGAATGAATTTTATAATTATTCCAATTTTGTTGTAGATTTCCAATCTTTCCTATTTATTTTGTACCAGATTTATTTGTATATTTTGTGATTTTGTTTAAAAGCATTTTGTTTATTTCTATTCTTTTTAGATAAATGATGATTTTTTTTTTTCTGTTGAACATTCCAGTTTATGCATTTTTCCCTCCTCCATGCTCCCCCCCCATCATTTCCAAGGGACGGATTTTGGCATGTGGGTGGTGGGGCTGATGTCGGTGATCCCGGACCCAGATCTCTGCTATTGGCACATCAGCAGTCTTTTATCTCCACTTCAGCTGTCAAGAGCCACGGAGAGGCTGGATCCTGTCCCCTTAGAGCCAGGTCTTTGTCTTTGCTTTGGTGGGTCTGGGCCCATAAGTCCTCAAGCTGGGGAGGGCTGTGCCGGTGGTTTTGCTGACCAGGACATGGGAAGCTGGTGGCAACGGCAAGCAGCTGACTCTCTGAAGTTCCCTCAAGGGTGAGGGCCTTTTTCTTCCACTAATAAAACCCCCTTATTTACAACCTGCTCTCCATATATCACGTTTGTTTGTCCAGAAGCATAGATGCCGTCTGTCTGTCCATCCGTAGCGCGTGTTCCTGCCAGGTGGTGCGTGACTGGGGGTCACCAGCGAGGGACGTGGCGACGGTGGTTCTGTTGGATGGGAGTCTATGGTGGCGCGAGTCTGTCCGTCCCCCTGCATTAGGTGCTGCTGCTGCCTGCTCCTCTGGTGTGTTGGGACTTCGGCAGCAGGGTTGTGCAGAGCACGCAGTGGCAGAGATGTATTTCTGAGCAGGAGAGCGAGCCCGTGCTTAGTCCCCTGCCCAGCATCACTTCCAGCTCCACACCGGCAGAGGAACAGCCAACCCTTTCCTGTGTGCCAGATACAGCCCTGCCGTGCACCCATTTTGTGCTTCTGCCATCCCTCCCTCAACTCCGTCCTCCTTGCAGCCATTTCACCCAGCTGCTCTCCCTGCACAGGGCTTTCTTCCTTGCCTGGCTCTTGAGCTGCTAAACCCTAGGTTAGCGAATTGGGCAGCGTCTGCTCAAGCCTTGGGGGGGGGGTGTTTGCTGCACCCAGTGCAGCCTCTGTCCCTGTTCCTGTGCTGCAGTGTGGCCCCATCCCCCTGGACCTCACTCCCCCACGTCGTATCAGCAGGACGGGGAGAGTGGCAGGTCCTGTGAGGACTTCTGCTTCCCTGCATGTGCCTGTCCCTGGCAGCGGGTGGAGGATGGTGGGATGCTGCAAGCAGGATGTAAGTAGAATTAATGTGAAGGCAGACTTCGGAGCTGGCTCTGATGGTGAAAAGCAGCAGGAAGGAGGAGCAGGGCAGGAGAGGCCCGGGGCTCCTGGAAGGGAGAGTGCGAGAGGCTGGGTCCCTGCAGGGAGGCGGGATGGCTGTTGGCTTGCCCAGGTCCAGGCTGCACTGTGGCAGCGGGGCTGGAGCAGTGGCTGAAGCGAAGGCAGCTGCACCTGGGGCTCTGCGTCCTGGAGGCTCCAGCAGCACCCGGGCTGTGCTCCACCCTCCCCGCGTAGCTGGGCCCTGCGCCGCTGCAGCATAAGGGATGGGACCCCCAGTGCTAAAGGCCAGTTCTCACATACCGTGTAAGTCATGTTCAAGGTCACTTTTTGTACCTACAGGTTGTTAAGTCCTGGTAGACCATTCGCCCCTGCCCCCCCGCTGCTGCTGCATCGCTCTGTCCGAGGGCCTGGCCAGCCCTGCGCGCCAGCCCTGCACTCCTGCCACACGCGCCACAGCCCAGCAGGCCCCAGGGCCCATCTGCTGGAGGTGAGCACCCTTGTGCGGAGCCACCAGCCCACCCTGGCTCTGCACCTATAAAATTGCCTTGTCAATATGCGCCGCAGGTGGCCGGGGCTTCAGGTGCCAAGGTTGCAATAGCTGCTGCTCAGGGACTGGCACAGGGCTTTGTATCCTCCATCATGGTTAGGCGTACCCTGATACCGGCTTTGTGCTTCAGCTGCAGTGGGCCCTCTCTCCTCTGAGAGAGGAGATGGTGTAAAGGAAAAGGAGCTGGGAGCATCTCTAGTTACTTTGACCTATTCAGAAGTACTTGCTGGCAGTATCCAACACAAAATGTCTGCAGGGCTGTGGCTAAGGACGGAGTGAGACTCAGGTTCCTGTCCCTGGTAGAGTTTGCTCGGTGCAGCCACTGTGAGCCCCCTCCGTCTCTGTGGAGCAATGAGGGTGGGCGAGTGGCGTTGGACAAAGTGGAAGAAACCAGAAATCAGGTCAGCGAGAGCTCAGGGCAGGGGGTGAAGCCTGTCCCTGGTGCTCGCCTTGCTGCCGCAGGAGAGACCGCTGCCAGTGGGCAACAGCGTGCCCAACCCTTCAGGTGGGGAAACAGGCTGCGGGGAGAGCAGCAGGAGCCTTGCAGCAGCTGCGGCTCACGCTGGCTTTTCCTGGGGGCTCTGCAGAGCCGGTTGGAGACACAGGTACTGCCAGGCCACCGGCTTCCCAGGAGTGGCAGCTAGTGCAGGCCAGAGGTGCAGGCAGCTGCCTGCCAGAGGTGTGGGCTAGCAAACGGGGCTGTGGCCATGTCCCCTGTGCCAGCTGGGGCAAGAGGCTTCACCCTGGCTCTTGCTTGGTGGTTTCTCACTGCAACACCATCGCGAAGCCAGCGCAGGACGGGCAGTGGCACAAGGCCGGGCAGTGAGCAGTGCCTGTGTGTCTGTCAGGCTCTGCCCGACGCTTTCCCACCATCAAGTGAGGGTCAAATACTTTCCATTGCTCCAGCCTTGAAGAGTCTTCTCCCCACAGCAGTCAGAAATAGCCCTGGGCTGGGAGTGAGCTATTTGTGGCGACCGGTTAGGAAGGAGGAATGCATGGAGCTCCCCAGACCTCCTTTCCTGCAGCCGCACGCCCTCCCCAGCTGCTGAGCTAAAGCTTAAAAAATTCAAGTGGCTATACTTGGAGAAATGAGGTTTAAACATAGCAAAGCCCAGCATGGCCTTTAGTGAAAGGGCTCGGGAACAGCTCCCTCAAACCCTTCCTGCAGCCAGCCTCGCTGTGGGTACATCTTAGCTGCTCTCCAGACCCAAAATCAAGGGGTCAGGGACTCAGTGCTGGGTTTGGGGCTTTTAGCAATCCTTGAAGTGTTGGCTGTTGATTGTTGGCCACCATCTGCAGCCATTTAGCGTTGATTTTCTGTTTGGCACTTTGGGCCCTGGGTACTGAATATCCTTCTGTGGTAGCTCTGATGGCAGGGCCTCATCTGGTCTGGCTTGGTTGATACGAGGGGTTTGTTTATAGGCAAGGGCTGAGCACAGCAGTGCGCTGTCCCCAGCGCTGTCCCTGTCTCGGCCGGGCGCAGGGTACATGCAGCCTTTGGCTAGGCCAGCCCGTGCCATCGCTGTGGCAGCACTGTCCTTCCCCAGGTGTTTTTCTCTGTTTAACCAGGTTTGCAGCTCCTGGTGAGTGCGGGCCATGCTGTGCTGCCAGTGCCACCCTAGGCACAGGTCATGCGTGGTGGGGAGCGGCCCTGGAAAGGGGCAATGTTGGAGGTAGTGGCAGGGTGAGAGTGTTGCCCTTTCCACCATGGAAAAGCCCCTCCTCTCTCTCTGAATCCAGGCCAGAATGTTTCTCCATCTCTCTGTGCCTCCTGGCTGAAGCCGATGGGGATAACCTCGTGCCACCCTGTCGCTTCCTGGCCCCCGGGGACCAGACAAGCCCTTAAATCCAGATCCACAGCCGCTGCTTGGCAATGCTTCACAGAACCAATTCCCAGAGATGCTTTCCCTCTTCCTCAGCTACCCGTCCCGCTGGGCCCCCCCCCAGACCAGTCCTGGCTCCCCCTGCCACCTCCAGCACAGCCCTCATCATCTCAGCAACGCGCCACAAAGCACCAGGCATTTCTTAGAAACATCATCATTTATTGACTTGAACAACTGCCACTACAGCAGCAGCGTTTCCTGCTCAGATGTTGGTGGTGTGGTTTTTCTTTTTTTATTTTCTCCTAAGGTACTTTAAAATGCAAAAAAAAAAAAAAAAAGATTAAATGAGTTTATGGTACTGAAACAACAGTCGAATTGGTTACAAGAGGGCCCTCGTTGTAATCCCTTCACAGCGAACGGCACAGGCTGGAGTAAGGGAGGCTGCACCCATGACATGGAGGAAAACTGCAGGGCACTGCTGCCCAGCTGCGCGCCGGCCCCGTGCCTTCCCTGGGCTGGCTTTCAGGCACAAGGACCGCTTGCCCATCCCTGTGGGGCATGCCTGGTCCCCGCACGGCAGCCTGCAGCCATCACCCTCCTTGGCCAGGGACGCAGCCTTGTCCACTGCAACCTGCAGTGAGGCTCCGCTTGCTCCGTGCCAGGCCAAAGACAAGGGCAGCTGCCAGCTGGACTGGAGTTTCCCGGCTCCCACCACAGGGCTGGCCCTGTGGCACGTGCTGTTTCCTAGTTTAGGGCAGACACGCGTGGCCCACGGCGCCCTGGAATAACAGGCCCCTTCACTCTAGATGGTGGCTGGGTTTGTCTTTGGGATGCCTCACTTTCTTAAAGCTGAGCAGACAGAAAGCTCAGTAATAGGCAGTAGGAAAACAAACCGACTAACGTAATGCTAAAGCAGTAGCTTCAAGCTCCTGGGTTAATATTTACTGCTGAAACTACAGGAGTTGAGAACACAGTGTGCGGCTCAGCTGTTTGAGAAATGCGTTGGAAATCATGCATCGCATGTCAGTGATGGAAGAGAGCTTTGAAACACTGGGAGAGGATAACAAGCGTCTACAAGCCAAAACGTGTACAGCTGCAGATATGCAAGAGCTGGAATCCCACCGCCATCTGTGACGGCAGGAGGAATCAAACCACTTAACACAGAGAAACTCACGGCAAGCAGAGGGTAAACTGAGTGCTGGAAGCCACAGCAACACCCTGGCTAACACGGGGAGGGGGGAGTTTGTAACCCAGAAGCAGAGGGTTAAGGGCAGCGACCCAACGGGCAAGGAGGATTTGGATCATTTTGTCTCCTGCAGGGCACAGCACATCCCTTCCTTCTCCACAGCGAATGTAACAAATGGTAAAAACCGTTCACAGGACACCGTTCAAATGAAAATCAAATGAAACGCATCATGGGACAGGGAGAAACATGCAGCATCCCTAAATGTAATGGGAGCAGCATGACAGCACAGGCGGGCAGTCCAATCTGAATGCACCACCCAGGCAGAATCCATCAGCTTTTTGAACCGTCTGCAAAACTGAAAACAAGGGTCTCCTCCTAATTAGTGTTAATTTGTTAAAAGTTTCCGGACACTTTCAAAATGTGCCTTTGCAAGAATCACACACCCCCAACCCATCACCTCAAGGGCCCCAACAAAGGAATCCGCTCCTGATCACTGCTAGAGTCACAGTTTGTCTTCAGAGATGCTTCGCTTTTTCCTTCTTATTCCTCTTCCTCTTCCTCCTCTTCTTCCTCCTCTTCCTCTTCCTCATCGTCATCTTCATCGTGGCAATGTGTGATTTCCTGAGGTGCCTGGGGGAAGAGGTTGGGCGGTTTGATCTCACTGATGGAACGGGTCAGTTGATGCCGCTTGTAGTCAGAATCTTTAAAATCCACTGAGGTGCGATTGCGCGTGGCCATCGGCGACTCCTTCTCATTGATGTCGACGTGCGTGTGCTCTACCGTGGACTCGTGTGGCATCTACACATGTAAGAGAGAGAGGAGATGGCAAGGGGTGACCCAGTCCCAGGGTATCTCCCCGAGACAGATGGAGAGCAAACCCCAAAACGTGACCCTTTGGCCCACGGTGCATCAAATGCCACCCAACCCTCCAAGGCGCCTTTCCTGGTGCTTGCGGCTTGTGGAAGTGTTAACGAACACAAGCGTGGGCACCTTTGGGACCCCTGCCCACCTCCCCGGGGTCTGCAACTCACCAGGACGTGGGCGGCTCTGAAGAGGTAGCTGAAGGGGTAGTAGAGGAGGTTTATGAAGGAGGCTGCATAGAGATCAGCGTAGCGCATCACCTGGCTGGCAAACAGGGTCTGCCGAGAGCCGCTGCGGAAGAGGCTCCCCATCATCCCATAGCACATGTCCATGTCGTGGGTCACTTTCTACAAGCAAAGGGCAGGTTAGATCCTGGGCCGGGCAGGCAGCAGCGTGGAGCCACGACAACACTGAAGTAGAGCACACTGAGGGCTGGGGGCTACCTGAGATCTGCGAGGATCTCCAGCAAGGCTTTCTGTGCTTGTATCCTGTGGCATCAGAGCACAGCCAAGTCCCAGCTAACAGAGGGGAAGGCAGCAGTGGGCTCAGGGCCAGCACTTGCCCCAGGCTGGCACCCCAGGGCTGGCTGAACCAGAGGCTACAGCCCCTCCAAGCTTGTGTGTACCAGCGCCCCGTTCTGCAGCAGTGAGCACCATCAGTCAATGCTGCTGTGTGCATGAGGAAGGAGACCCTATTCCAGACCAGGCTGCCTTTCAGGAGCGCCAGTGACACCAGTGAGCTGAGAAGCTCCTCCGTTCGCGTCCACAAAGACAGAACGGCTTTGCCAAGCCTGCCGTGCCCACCCAAAGGCAGAGCAAAGCATTTCAGGGCTGAGCAGTGGGGTGGGGTTGTCAAGCCCTCTGGGATCCAAAAGGATGAAAAGGGATTTTGATGATTGGTACCTTAATGCGCCTCTGGATGGAGCTGATGTCAGGGCGTTCATTGCTGCTACTGTCCAGATGCCTAGTTACAGGCGAGAAGGTAAATACATGGTGTGAAAAGCCTTTCAGAACCAGATGCTGTGGGATGGGGGCTCGGGGGAGGGAGGCTGGTCTGGAGGGGAAGGTTGGTCTCGTGGGCAGAGCCCAGGCCTGAGTCAAAGCTCCGGCAGCACTGCCGCTAACTCAACCCCAAGGTTTCATCAGAGCCGCTCGTTAGCTGTCACTAGGCTGGGAGAGGCAGCAGGAAAGTTGTCACTGTTTGAACACTCACTTGTATAGCTCGGCCAAGAAAATGTCCAGACTCTGCAGCTCTTCAAAAAGGGCTGGAAAATCCAGAAAAGAAAGGGGAAAAAGGTTAAGTTTAAACTGTTGAAATGAAAAGGGCTGAAAGCAAACCCACCATCCTGTCCGCTCCCCTTGCATGGCGGTGGAGGGGCACTGCATCAAGGAGCATGGCATCTCACGGCCACTGTGCAGAGAGAGGGTTCAGTTGCGCTCTGTGCCACTGGCAGAGCTTTGGGCTTGGTTTCTGGTTGCCCCTTTTGTTTCTGAGGCTGAACCTTCACAGCCCTCACCAAAACCTTCCAACCAGCCATGGGGCAATGTGCATAACCCCCAGACCTATTTACACACCAAAGGGCAAACCTGGGAGAAAAGCAGTAGCACTGGAGGATGGGAAACACACAGCACTTTGGCAGCAGAGCAGCAGAGGGAGCGGGAGGAAGGAGGAGGAAGCGGCTGGTGAGCAGGGACTCCCTGCAGATGGGAGAGCAGTCATGGCTCAGGCATTACAGGGAGAATAACCCAGGTGTCTTGTCAGATACTTTCTACCAGAGAAGCCACGGCTCCATACGGGCAGAGAGAGAGGAGTTTTTGGGGCAGGGTTATGGATGAGGAACAACACAGCCCCACCCAGCTGCAGCTTCTCCCGCGGCCAAGTCAGCGCTGGGCTGATCACATGCAAGAGGCCTGGGAAAGAGCACAGGAAAGGCCTGGGACCCCGAGGCCAGCCCACGGAGAGCTGCCCCAGCTCCTGCCACCCACACCCAGACCCAGGGAAAAAGGGCTGAAAGGAGAAGCGGCAAGCCACGGTGATCTCTCCCCTGCACCCCTATGCCCTGGTGATCTCAGGGGTGCAGCACCAGGCAGGCAAGAGCAAAGCCTGGCCTGGGGTTTGCCCGGCTGCTGACCGCTTTTGTCTGTCCAGACGTGCAGCTCCTGCGCCAGCTCGGGGATCACCAGGAAGGTCCTCCAGCCCTGGCGCTTCTTGGATTTGAGGATGTCTCCAAAGATATGGTCTCCGATGTACAAGATATCTTTCCCTTTGGCCCCCAGCAGGTCGCAGACTGTGTCCGAAGAGCCTGAGAGAAGAATGGCATGGCTCAGAAATGGGAACCAAAAGGAAATGTGTGGCTCATTTCAGAGGGCCAGGCTTAGGGACAGAGCAGGTGCATTTTCCTGCCAGAAACCTCCACTGCTAAACGTAGCACCCCTGCTTGGCCATGGCAGCTCTGGGCATTGCCCACCCACCTGGGAGTTCACCCAGGGGCAGTTTTGCCCACACCCTCCCCCACATGAATGGCAGCAGCAGAGGGGCCATGCTGCCTCCCACCCCTTGTGAGAGTAATGGAGCCCTGGGTGTCACAGACAGCCCTGTATATCCACTCGCTGCCCTTCCCTGGCTCAGAGGACCCTCCAAGCATGGTCACACTGGTGGCAGCACCGTAAGTACAGCTGGGAACGTTGCATTGGGCCAGCTGCATCTCCCCCTCCACCCTCCACCCCAAACCCTCCCTGGCAAGGAAGAAAAGGGCGTTTGAGGAGGAACGGGTCCATTTCTTCCCTGCATTGGGCAGCAGTGATGGTGGAGAGCTTCTGGTGCAGTGTGCAGAGGGCACAGTACAATGCGCTTTGGGAAACACAACCTTGCCTAGTGCCTGGCACAAGTCCTCTCACAGCCGGAGAGGCTGAAGGCCACGAGGGCACGTCAGAGCCACTCCACAGGACAAGAAGGGTTCTTGCCTCACCTCCCGAGTACACGATGCCATGCTGCAGTGGGCCAGTGTAGGTACCAATCTTCAGCTTCCCGGTCACCTGAGGAAGGAGACATCGCTTTAGTACAGAACAGCTGATGGTCTGGATCTTTTCTGTCCTACTGATACTTCACTTTTTGTCTCTTTCTCACTCCCAGGCAGCCTAGAAGTGACTTTCCACATTCTTTTCCTATTGCCACCTGTGGTACGTTAGGGAAGCCAGCAAAGCCTCAAGCTCTGCTGTGCTCCAGGTGATGGGGTTACTCAGGAATCACTAAGAGGAGAAGCCAGCCCACCATATCTAAGGCAGGTCCTGTCTAAACAGTGTTGCCTGTTGCCACTAAGAGATGCCACACAGGAGGCGCACGAACCTTCCAGCTGGAGAGGCACCCTCCATACGCCACTCACCGTGTCCACCTGCCGCAGCACAGTGCCCTCCCCAAAGAAGAGGGGTTTTCGCGCATCCACCAGGATCAGGTCGAAGTAGGACTGCCATGGCCGATGGGCACTCCCAGGCTGCAACATAAACCAACCCTAGAATCAGGCACAACACAATCAACCACAGGGAGTTTAACCAGAGTGTCATTGTCCATAGCCATAACTTGCTGATCCATCAAAATCCTCTAGCTCGTGCCTCTTGTAATACGATGCTGGGTTGCCAGCACCGTCTCCTAAAGCACTCCCCTTTTGCGGCAAGGCCATCCCAACCCAGCCTAGCAAGCGAGGACTGAGGACGTGGTGCGAGATAGGAGAACTGCACTGAAGATCCGTATCACAGCACAGCTGTCGTGTAAGGAGATGCTGTAAATGACACCGCTGCCACTGTTTCTGAAGGTGACATCCTGCGTAGATCCAGACACATGCAACTTCACGGCTTCAGCCTTACAAAGCCACGCTGGTACATTTGCCAAGAGTGGGAAAATGCCTGGACTCCATTCCACAGAGCACGACTGAATCAAAGCCCTGCCTGAAGGACACTGGGCATTCACGTGCCCTTTCTGCTCCATGCTTCCGCTCTTTCCGAGATCAAGGCCACAGCAAGGAGGTTTTTGAGCTATCAGTTGTGGTGATTTTCCATGTTCTGAAAATTTCTCCCTTGGCCGCCTTCTACCTTTAGAGCACAGTATGAAAACACATCTTTTGAAGGTGACAGAGTCTCCCACTGGGAGATTGAGAAAGCAGTATAAATTCAGCTCATAAGCCCCTCTCCAAAAGTTGCAGGGCTGAGTTTTGACCTCAGAAAACCAGAAAAAGCATGACTAAAACTTTTGGAGTTACCATAGTCAAGGCACAATCAGCCATAAGTGTTTCTGCTGTTTTATAAAACTCTTTCCTTTCCATCAAGGTTTTTTTTAACAACATCTAAAACATTGTGCAAGATTTCTAAGAAACCTGGCTGCAAAATGCCACAGTTAAAATGTGTTATCACTAAAATAATGTTATCATTAACATAGATTATTGTTTGAGACCAGATGATGCCTCTTTTCTCTTTGTTATACTGTATTTGCTTTGATCCCATTCAAATAGGATACAAAACAGCAAGTGTATTTTAACCAGATTAAAGCAACTAATCCCATGCAGCCAATGAAGCAGGATTAAAATGCTTTCCAGCTACACAGATAATTAGGCACATCAGTTTCTATTGGAACTGCAGTCTAGCAATCACATACCTTTGGTCCATGTGGAAAGTCAAACAAGTAAGTCATGATTTTCTGAAAGACAGAAAGAAAGTATTCAAAGATGCATTTTTAAACATACATTTGTGTCGTTTATAAAAGCATACTTTTCTGCTTTTATCTTTTCAGGTTACAGAACTTTATTTTCAGGATTTACACAAAAGTCAGCATAAGATTTGGAGACAAAATGAATGGATGGAATTTAAAGTGACAGGAATTAAATCAGCAATTTTTATAATCAAAGAACACATTTGCCTCAGAAATCTGCACACTGCTTCAGGTATATCTTGCAATGCTTTAAAATGGCATATAAATCTTTGGATTAGCAGTGTCGCAACACCCTGACATTTACCTGGAGTTGAAGTAACCTCGTTTATTCCTACAGCACAGCACACAGCCCTTTCTGGCTCTTAAACCTCTCCAGGACCATGGCTTTGGTGACCTGTCTGTTCTCAGACTATCTCACTTGAAAGGGAAGTTCTGCATTTTAAAGGATGCTGAAATCTAAAATGAGTATCGCTTTCTCTTTCAGCCTTTTAATTACCGAGGAACTGAGTGAGGCACAGAGGGACTTAAGCCAGGCCCATACTAGGTCAGTAGCAGAACCAGAACTACAAAAGCTGACTCAAGACCTGATCTGCATTCACCACTAAACCATCCTACCCCTAGCTTAGAAAACACCCGATTCTCCACCAGAAGATGTCCTACCAAAATCCATACAAATGAATGGCCGGCTTTTGCTTATTCCATTATATACCAACACAACAATTCAAGCAGCACTTACGTCTGTGTATTTATAGTCGCTGTTTGTGACGAGAAACACCTTCCCAACTTCATTCATGCGGCTGAGCAGCAGTGGCAGCTTCCCCTGAAAGCCAAGGGACAAGTCACACACAAAAGTTACAGACATTCATCATGGGCAAAACACTCTCAACTATGATCCCACCAGACAAAACAAAGCAAACCAAACCATCGAGCAAGCAAACTCACGTGTTTTGCACTGGCCAGAGCCAGGAAAGCTGCTGGTCCGTCCACGTAACACCTCTCCAGAGCACAGGCCAGGGGAGGAAGGCGAGGGGGAAGGGCTCAGCAGGGCTGCGGTGCCTTTGGCAGGCACCCTGTGCTGCTCCCACTGACCTGCTCCATGCCAGGCACGCTAGAGCAGCTCCTCCAGCTCCAAGTCCATTCCCGAAATGGGCCCAGAGGCAGGTGAAATCTGAGCTCACACGAGCCACAAGTTGGAGCGCATTATAATTCCAACCTCAAATTAGGGAGAATTTATTCCTGGGGCTATTTTTATTGAATCATAAATCTCAGTCCATTGCCAGAGTAGCTGATTACCTCACAGAACGGTTTCCTAAGAATTTTGCAGGCATGTAACTACAAACAAGGTTAACTGCTTTAAAGTGATACTCTACCACAGAGCTCACCTAAACTAAAGAATAATTACACTGTAAGTGGTCCAGAGGGGCCTTGCACACTGCAGAGGGCAAAAGTATGGGAACCACTGGAGCTTGCTCAATTAGATGTGCTGAACACATTTTGGGGCTATCAAGAGATGGGTCATTGGTGAGTCTTTCGGGATCTTTCCCTCAGTCCCTCATGGTTAAACACGTGTAACATTTTTGTTGGATGGCTAAGGAATACTTCTGTCTAAAAAGATGCTCATCTGTTACTTTTTAAAAAGAGGTCTGCTTGGACAGAGAAAACGTGGGCAGGGAACACAGTTGCTTTCAACACCAAAAGAAACAACACAAGCCTTGCCAGCGCATTCACCTGTGTCCCGTGATAACATTTCCTCTAGCTTTTATATTTTACGTAAAAAACATGCACGTGAATACGAAATCACGTGGATCACTGGCTCAGAATAAAGGCTGCGTCCGAACTTTCCACTTTGTCTTCGGTTATTACAATAGAAATCACAGCGTTATCTGTTTTGTGATTTAGTAAAGCAAATCAGCATGTTTATTTCTTGCCTGCTTACTCAGTACAGATTGTCACGTAGCACAAGTAAAGTAACTTCACACTTACATCTTTCACCACATACTTTTCCAGATTCTCAAGGGTCTTTTCCTTGAGCGATCCCTGAAATAGAAACAACAGAACCCAGTGAGGTAATGGAAACTTATGATGTAAGAGACATCAAAGTAATGCCAACTTTCACACTTTAAAATGCTGTGAAAGTACAAACCAGGGCGAATCTGAACCAGTGACTCTAGAGATGAGAGGCTTTGAGTAGCAGGGACCATCACAAACTCTGTGATCCATCGATTCCCTCACCATGGTAAATAATCCACTTCAACAGCATTTTAACCCTTTCAGAAGGGAATACAATAGAAACAAACAAAAAATAGATTTGCCATACCAAACAAGACAGTCAACGACCTGTCTCCAACACTGACCATAATGCTTTACTCAAAGGCCAACTCCAACATGTATCACACAACACTGCATAAGGAAAGAAAAATAGATTCCTGACTTCTGCATGGCTAAAAGGACCACTACAAGCACCACCACAGAACTCTGTGAGCAGAGTTCTCCTGTGATGGTTCTCCATCCCACCCCAACAGACCTCTTGAATGAGGAAGAACAAGAAAATCAGGTCTTTAACCAGATGTTGATGCTCACAAAATTGTATTCTAAATTTGTACACAAGTGTGTGAAAAAGATGAACTGCCTCTCCTCTCTAAATAGAGAAGAGCTGATGTATTTCTCTGTTTAATGCAGGTACTTTTCAGACAACATAAGATAGTACCAATGTAAACCATTTACAGTAAAATGCCATTTTAATAATTAGGACAATGTACTAGTTGTGGACTGTAAGTGCAAATACCCTCATGGCACCACATTCTAAAACCCATGAATTACAGTACAGAAATGGAATCTGGGCACAATAAAAAGGAATAGGAAGCCAAGACAGATATGTTCCAGTACTAGGAGGGCAGTCGAGGTCTTGACTTACTCACATACAACTGCAATTTATTATTTGCTCACTAGGCGGCAAAGCAGGGGTCTTGCCCAAAAGTGGAATAACACATCTTAACTCATGGGTTACAAACCAGTCCCTCTAACTCAGTTACAACTACAGACGTCCCAAGGAATTCTTGCAATCACCTTGTAATGAACCCAGTCAACAGCATCTCTGACATCCTGGAACATGCTCCTGAAGGACATGAAGAGGTCTCCATCTTTAAACCCCGTTTCACAGCTGTGAGGAGAAAGAAGAGAGACTGTAGTGGCCAATCGCAGCAGGTAAGAAACACGTCAATGAGAGAGACAGTTCAAAATGTTGTTTGGAGTTTGTTTTCATCTTACTATAATGGTTTCTTATTTACTACTTTACCGCGGCTCAGACTTGAAAGAAGGCTACAACCAGAGTTTAACAGGATCTGTGTGTTACCCAAGAACGTTTGTTTAAAATTTTAGGATGTGAGTTCCTAACTACAGGCCTGTGCCTCCATAGCAGTACTCCAGCTTTCTGTGACTGCCACTCTTATTTCTCCCCCACAGTATTACAAGAAGGAAAAAAGACTGGGACTTTGCAGTTTGCAGCATTTTACAGAAGATGAATGGTACTGAGAAAGTAAGCAGAGTGCTGCTCTTTCTCCCTCTTTCCAACACTGAAGAAGGGGGTGCCATGGAAATCAACTAAATGTAATGCTGCTGAGAGGAGGAACTATTTCTGTGTTGAACAGTTAAGAGTTAACATGAGAAATTTCCTCTACAAGATACTGTGGAGGTATCTTTGAGACACCCATGAGAGTTTGAATCAGAAGAAATCAAGGAGGATTAACCAGAGCTGTATTTATTATGGCAGCAATCATCACACCTGTCCTGAGAAAGGATGCTTCACCTGATGGATTGTCGGCATAAACAGTTCCTCTGCTCCCAGGTAAAATCCCATTAAACCTTTGCCTTCCACTCACATGATATGCAAAGATGACCCATCACATGAGTCAGCAACACAGCAGCATTCACATTTGCCAGTTCAAACCACAGCTTGTTTTTATGCTTATACCTATTTGAAAGCTAGGTAAACACTCATGCTGCACAAACAGCCTTTTACACCACACTGTGCCTGAGCGTTTCACCTTTAAGTGAACAAAGTCCTCGATTATGACATGAGGGACTTGTGGTAACCGGCTGAGGAAATTTAGCCTTTCAGTTACCAGTTCAAACATGGCTCCAATGGACACTGGTGCAAAATGAGCTGTCTGGTGCCTGTAATCACCCTGTAATAAGTGTGTGGTCTTAGAAGCTGGCCCAAATACCAGTGTCAGTCAGTACGGTGATACCGATATACCCTGTGAAGGAAACCCTCATAACCAGTCTCTGCTGTATACACAGATCATCTCGTCACCACTAAATTCTCTTAACATCAGAAGAGTAAGAGGCCTGAACTTTTCCCCACCAAAGCCACTTGAGGGGCCTCCACTGATATTAAGAACAGCTCCATCTGTGCTGTATTGCTCTTTAGAATAACAATCTTACTCTACCATCAGCACCTTGAACCAGAGGGAATACATACCTAGTGTACCGGTCACAGTTAGTGAAGAAATCCACTAGGCAAGCCAATAGGTAGGTCTCTGCAAAGAAACAAAGCAAGATTTTAAAACAAGGATAACATAACACAGCCAGCTAACTTTAGGCCCTGTGCCCAAAAGAAGAAAGTTCATGTAAAAAAACCCAAACAAACAGATAAGTACAGTATGACATTAGCAAAGCTTTACTGGCTTCAAAGGCACAGAAACAGGCCTGTGTTGGCTCACATGAGACTCACCTGGTAGATTGAATAACGTGTTCAGAATGTAAAACCTATCTGTGTCATCCCTCTGAATAAATTTATTTGGATATTGATCCCGTGTTTCAGGCCTGAGAATAGATAAGATGGAGAAGAATGAAACCATAAAAAATAATGAGGATAAAATGTGCTGACCTGCAAAATATAGTTGTAGTGGGGTCCATTACCTAGAGTCTGTTGTGCTTTAATCAACACCCAGCTTTCCCACATGCGCTAGCGGTGCAAGAGCAAAACTGCATCCATCGGCATTCCCTTCATCGTGCTGGCTCTGGCAGAGCCGGGCTGAGTCAGCAAACTGAACAGAGCCCACACAGGGAAACAGAGTGGTCGAGAGTCCACAGCTCGACCTTAAACCCCATGCTGTTGGCTATGAGAATGCCTTAAATCATCTGCACTTTCATTGTTTGCTTATCTTACACTTTCCCCCACTTTCCAAGTATTGCTTTACACTCCCCCGAGCAGCTTTCAGCAGGGGAGTGCATGGCTGTGCTGCGGGAGGCTTGCCTGGGGCCCTCTGCAATTAATCAGCAGGGTGGCGATGACTAAAGTCATTTAATTATTCTGGTTTCCTTCATTTCTGGAGCTTCTGAAGATCACCTCTGACTCAAAGAGGAACTTGAGTGCATATATAAGGGCTTTTTCTAAATTTTGGCTTCCTGATGCAAGGACTTACAGGCCTGCAATGACAAGGCTTGTCACCTCGGGGGCCCTGAGCTGGCCTGCGCTTGCCTTCCATCCATCCACCCTCACAGCAGGGGTATGAGGGGGGATTTGCTGGGACACATCAGGCACGCAGCACTGCAGTCCCCTCTGCTTCCTAAAGCACCTTCTCTGGGGCAAGAGAAACACAAGCAGCCAGGAAAGGCTGCAGGAAATGGCACACAGTGCCTCACTCCTGACACCCTCAAAGGTCAGAAACACAAAGGGGTAGAGCAAGCTTGTTCCTTCCACAAGCCAGCTCAGGCCCTCGAACTTCCTTAGCAATGGCTGTGGAGTTAACAGTCTCATGGGGCACAGGTCCTCTCTGCTCCCAGCAGCCCTCACACAATGGCTTTGTCTTAACTGACAAGCTACTGATGTTAAACCGTGCCAGGACAGGTGAACAGCCCCTGGATTATCCCATCAACCCCTTCCCACAGCACACTTTCTTCTATTCCCAGCACACTACAGATGTGCCTGTACCGGCACGGACCTTTCCTCTATAAACACCCTGGGCTGTTGCTGTGTCTGGGACCCTCAATGTATCCCCAGTCAATCCTGGAGCTGTAGGAACAGCAATACAGCATCTGCTGTTAGTGGAGTCCCTGCGACTCCTTATACAATGGGTGCCCTGAGGATCAGTGACACAAAAGAGCGTATTAAGTCAAAAAGAACAGCCAAGAGTCAGCACTCACCCTCTGAGGAAATTAAAGCCATGTGCACACACTAGGAGGTTCCCATAGGCATCAACTTTCAACAGGTTTCCATAGTGGGTATCAAACACCAGGCCTCTGTTAAGAAAGCGATTGAAGATATTAAGAAACGAGTGTATTAAGCGGTGACCATTTCAATAGCACTTCTTTCCAAATCAGCTCTAGAACAGCTTGCTCACTTGGCATGGGGCATCAGAACAGAACTGTTGTTATTATGCAGATGGGGTCCCTACTGTCCCTTTTACCTGGCTGCAGGTGAGCAATAAGAGCCCTGCATTGCCAGGTGAAAGGTACAGCTGATCTGCTCTCCATAGACTTGAAAACGGAACCGTTTAACCCGGCAGAGGCTTAGCTATGCACATACCAGGGAAGACGTGGGCCTGTTCCACAGGGTCACAAATCTGACACCTGCTTTTGTGGTTCCCTGACAGCCCTGCTGGGCTGCAAGGAAGAGCGAGGTGTGATAGAGGAATTCCTCCCCTCTTTTTCATCGCTCTGTCACAGACAGAGCCAGATGGGGCATGTTAACTATCGCACAAAATGCTTTGGACAGTCCTGGTTCCAACTCCAGCAAAACTCTGTCTCACTTATCTAGTAGCTTGCATCTGGAGAACGCAGCCTTCCCACAGAGACGTCCCTTCTGTCCCCTCCCTGGGATGAAGGCAGTGGATTTAATGGAGTCTTCATCACAGGTTTGTGAAGGGCTACTGCCTCGTTACGGGCATGGGCACACCCAGCAACAGTCTCGGTGTAAAACATGCTGAGAGGAGGGAAGGAAGGAGGCTGCCAGACTGAAAACTGGAACAACAAGCCAACAGACAGACCCTCTAGTCCAGTCTTTTGTAAAGAAGCTCCAAAGGAGTCAAAAAAGCAAAATCCAGCAAAGGCACAGGTGGAAATAACTTAAAGGCGCAAAGTTAGATCAAAAGCCTTGTTTAAAGCAAGCAATGTCCTTTTTATCTCTGCTACCAAAAGACAAAATGTATGAATTTAGTAACTTTGCACCATTAACTTTGCTTTCGGTGTTTGATTCATCTAGACAAGTGAATTGGATTGATCCCACTTTTATTGTTGTTTACAGTCAGCTTAATTTTCAGGATGTCTCATGCAGCAGGACATTATTAATTAAAATCATTAAAGAAAATTGTTCCGAGACATTCTAGCAGCCTCATGGACAGTAATGGCTCCTTATCCCCTTGATTTTGATTTAACTCCCAACCCAATTGTGTCTCTGCTGTCATTGCTTTGAAAAGTTATTTTTGGACCAAGTTTTCAGCAGGCCTCTTTTCTTGCACATTCCCTCTTTGCATGCATGGATTCCTGTGTGCAAAGGCCCTCCGCATACTGGAGCAGTCTTCTCCCTTCCCCATGATCTGTGGTCAACCACAGGCTTCAGAGGCACAACTCTGAAAACCTGGCCTTACGTGTTGCCTATGAACTTTACAGAACAAATATTCAAGGCCTCGAGCAGGCTGGGTCGGTATCTGTTAGTCATTTACCTGGTAGGGAATGCAGGATCATACACAAAATTGAGCAGCTCATGAGGGTATCCAATGGAAACTAATCTTTCTACGGTCAGGTCAAATCCAAGAGATTCGTATTCAGGGGATTTATACACTGTACCAAGATGAGATTTCAGTTAGAAAATTTGAAAACAGCTAGGGGGTTAAACAAGAAGGCAGTTAAAAGTAATGTACCCATTCACCCTCCTCCCTCCTCCACACCACATATTCTCTTCTTCGCTCCTGCCCTTCGCTGCCTCGGGTCCCCCAGCCCAGAGCCATGGTGGAATTAGCTCATGCTCCAGGACTGCAGCCGAGCAGAGCCGCAGTTCAGGTTTCAGCAGCAGAATGCACCAGATGAAATATCCATCAGTCTATCACAGCTCTCTGCATCAGGAAAAATGTATTTCAAACTGCAGCTCCTCCCCCTGCAGCCCTGTTAGGCAGATGCATGAACTCTCCCTGTTCCACCTGCTCGGATCGGGTTTTGGTTTGCTGAGTTTTCGCAAAGCTGATGAAGAAACCAATAAATTTTGGGAACACATGTATTCATGGTTAGAAAGCCTGAAATTCATCACTGCTGTGCTACTGTTACTGCTCTGGATACAATCCCAAAGATTAGTATTGTCTCCAGATTTCATCTCAGGGGAATTTATGTTTGCTGCAGACTAAGTTAGCTTGAAGGTAGAGCTGTCAAGTTAACATACGATTTGTTTGTTAATAATACCATATGGTACTGTAAAAATCTGTTAGCTATTACCCTCATGCATCAAAATGCTACTCTTTAAGCAAGCTTATTGTTCTCACATTTCAGAGGAGCTGCTCATCTGTGACACACACCTTAGCTCAATGCAGAAGAAATGGACTTGTTCAACCAAGTCATTCCTACCATCAGGTCTGTCTTCTTCCTGCAAATGACTTTCCCATGTACTGGAAATGTTACTGCTTAATCAGATCATTAGATTAACATTTAAAAGGAAATCACTGTGTTTCTATGACAGATGGAAATCACCGTGTTTCTCTGACGGTGTGTTTACATTTACTGCATGTCGCTGTCTTAAATTGGTCCTAAGATGTAACAAGGTCAAATACAACCCTTGACTGCAATGAGGGTTACCATGGGTTCTATGGGCCCAACTGTCTCAAACACTTGAATATTTCAAATTTAGCTGAGTAAAATACAAAAATGTGCAAGTTACACAGTAAGCTTGTTAGAAGACAGATTACTTTTCCTGAGAGAAATCTAGCACATCTGTGGGCCTCACAATATATGTTAATACACATTGCCTGTACTGCCCGGGTAATCACCACCATATGTATACTGTGGAATACAGAAACTCAATCCGAGAGGAGAAAACAAATACATAAAATACTACAAAAATACTAAAAAGGCAAGGACTATAGAAGAAACGAGACTGTCAAAAGACTCAGATCATAGCAACCATGACAGAGGGCTCCCATATCTCTTAATAATCTAAAAAGCACCAGAATCCTAAGAGTTAATTTTCCCCATTAAACTAACACCATTAAAAATGTAATAAGCAAACCTGTAATGTTCTTAAAACAGATAACTAAAATCAATAAAACAGTTATCAAAATCTTCAAGCATTATTATACCCATGGCAAACATCAGCAACATTCAATGCACGTAGTCTTTTCTGTCCTTTAGGAAAGGAAGGGTTGATTGAGCTATAGATAGAAATAAGCAATCAAAAACTACAGCTGATGAAGAAAGCAGTGACTGACAAGGCAATTCTGGGGAGTGAGCTAGAGTTGGAAGGAGCAAAAGGCAGTTAGGTGATGAACAACATTGTGCGAGTGACACCAGAGCATCATCTGGAAAAAGGAATTTCTCTGATGCAGGACAGTAAAGGCACTTCCCAGGGAAAATGGTAATAAATACACCTGCACATACTCTCAGATGGTGAAAGCGCTGCAAAGCTCCCCGTTATGCAAAGCGGCCTCCAGTCCCCCACTCTGTCCATGAAGCTGCTGCACTACTCCTCATTAGCTTCCTGGGAATTTGACCATGTTACCAACTTATCCATAAAACATCACTCCCAAACAAAACATTTCTCCAAGGAAACCCTGCTCTTTCTGAACTTGCCAACCATGGTGACGCTGCCTAGACACAAAGAATCTCAAGGAGCACGTTGGCATCTCCTCTGGACAAGCGGAAGTGGTTCATAAACAGCTCCAGCAGAACCTTTCCAGGGAAACTGTAGGGCTTTCTGTTAAACAACCTATGCATCTTGTTAACACTCCACCAGAGAACGGCTGTGGTGGGACATACAGCCAGCTGCTCACAAAATGCCCTCACTCAATTTATTCCTTTTTGTATTTGCCTCTCTGTCTCAGATTTATCACTACAGACCTGCTTTTAACTCTCTGAGTCTAAGGAAACAAGCTGAAGCACCAGTAGGAAAAAGGCTGAAGAACAGGTATAAACCTCAGCCTTCATCGTCCCAAGTCTCTGTTGAGGCAGTACTGCAACAGGATTAATCCAAATGTTTCTTTTGGGGGGGCAGTTATTCCCCTTACCTCTCAAGCTCCAGATTTTGCTTCCTTGACATCTCTGAATAAAACTAAAGTACTAGCTCATTCATGCCTCAGGTCCCTTCCCTGTTTTTCTACCACTCCACAATATCCGAAAAATTAGAGCCTTCTCCTTGATACATGAACTAAACAGAGACATGGGAAATTGGACTCCTGGAAACGGGAAAGGGACAATAAACGTTCTCCAGTTACCATCATACTTACTGTTCAAGATAAACTTTCCTTTAATTAGACACACAGCTGGGAACAGACAGAGCTCACCAAGCCCACCCTGACAGCACCCTACACCACAGCACATGCTGCATCAATCAGTACGACCACAACCCACTGACATTTCTCGTAAGCTGTGCGAATGCCTGTTTCAGTAACATGAGCTTCCGGGCAAAGAAACGATCCACCTCCTTCAGATCAAGTATGAACAGGCTAACACTGCTCCAACTATGGTAGCACATTTGGGGAAGATGCCCCAGTTATATGTATTACCAGATGAAAAAATGTATTTCAATATCGTAGTCAGGGCTGGTTGCTCTCTCTCTCGTATCTTGTTTACTTCAGGCATCCAGGGGGGGAAAGAGTAGAGAGGACAGATCAGTATCTTTTTCTGCAGCTGCATGATGAAAAAATAGTTTTAAACTTTTCTGGAACATCCCGCTCCCTCAGACCTGGTTGCTGAGACCACAACTGGAGATAATTTGTGTGCCATGGCGATGCCATGAATTCAGCTATTTGCCATGCAGTGTCTCCCATGCTCAGCTCTTTCACCCAGCTGAGAAGGGCCCAGTCTTCAAGCATCCCCAACTCTGTGACAGGTGAAGAGGCAGAGCCACGAACCCATTTTCAGAGCATCCTTGCCCAACGCACGCAGGACGACAGTAAAACAAAGCACATGCTACAACTTATTCTGATTTCTTTTTTTCTTTCTTACTACTTGACGGCCATGTCTCTCCCACCATGCCAAGTCCCTGGCTCCAGACGACCACGTTATTTTAATAGTCCGTGTTCCAACACTGGCAAATGCTTCAGCGGCGCGGGGCAATCGGCACCCAGCACTCGTAGATTATGCAACCAGGGTGGAAAGAAAACAACCAAAGGTTTAAAAATAACAGAAGCCAGTTGACAGCATTTCAGCCTCCCCTTAATACCATCACTTGGCTTAACATTATACTAATGAAAGGTAAAAAGCAGTACCCCGGGAGTGAACGTTGCAAGCCTTCAGGTCTGTGATGAGTGCGGGCATCCCTTACACAGTAAGTGCTAGGAGGGAAGCCGATCTGGAATGAGCAGGGGTTGTGCAGTAAGGTATGCAATTCTCATGCATTTGTGTGGTTGTTTTTACCTTTGCTGCCAAGACACATACAGTAACAATTTTATAGCCTTCCTGAAAAGGAAAAAAAAGAAAAAAAAGAAAAAAAAAAATCTCTACAGAGGCTCCAGCTTATGCAAAATGCTGCTGCCAGGATTTTAACTCACATGAGGCAGATGCAGATTCAGAGTGTCACTCCAGTCTTGACGGAGTTACACTGGGCTCCCCTGTTAAAGAAAAAAATCAGACTGATTTTAAAACTGCAACAGCTCTGTGCCATGTGGGACTGTATCTGCTGGAGCTCTGTCCTCTGGTAAGCTCAGAAGCCGGCCTGGCAGCTATTCCAAATACACTTATAACTGATTTATAGAGGAGACACAGTTGGTAATCGTGCATCCTGCAGGCAAAATTCTGTCCTCATATCCACAAAGCAGTCTTAGATCATTAGCTCAGTGATAATTAGGAGGAAGAGGCTACAAGCACATTGCCCAAGTGACACAAACCCTTCGAATTTCTCTCAGATGCAGAGCGACTGGTTCAAGAAAGGGTCTCGTGTTCTTTTTGGGGCTTTGCCATTATTGTCCATTCCTCAGTTGGTGACAGATTATTCCTTTCAGGGCACTCACTTTCTTTCACACCACAAAATGCTTGCACATGTCAGCACAGGAGAGTCGGGAGACTGAGTCAGGAGCTACTCTGGGAATCTGAGAAGAGAATTTTGCCCTACATCTGAAGGCGCTCCCAGCAAGAGCCTCGCACACTGCATCAGTCTGACGTAGCACGTCTAAATTCAATCGTATACTTTAACACGCTTATGCTTGGGCTTTTACGTGCAAAGCATTGCGGGATAAACCGGTACCAAACCTGCACATAGTGCTGCACCATATTGCAGTGCACTGCTTTGCAAGCACACACAGTAAGAACACCAGACCTATTCTGCAACTTCCAGGTATGCACAGAGTAATCAGGAGTAACTTTGAGATCCAATTTGCACTAAATAACAAAGCTGAATGAGTTGGAATTATGTTGCAAAAAGGACTCACAGAAGTATGCAGACCTCCTGGAAGGCTTCTCTGAAAATAAGTGTTTAAAGCCTGTTTTGTTTCAAAATGAATAGCTGGGGAAGGCTGTAGTGCATGTGATGGCTCTGTTTAAGCTGTGGGGAGGAGAAAGCCTTTCAAGGGCTGCCCATTTCTTTCCTTGTTCCTCCACCACACGCACAAAGATTTCAAATTCAGGCAGGGCAGCTTCTCACTGAAGATGTAACATGGCTTCTTCCAGGGCTTGTCGACGCTTCTTACAAGCTAATCGTGGATCACAGGAGAGAAGCAGGAGCTAAAGTTACAATAACCACCCCTTTTTGCGCTGCTTCAGCCATGTCACATTTGTGAGATGCATCTGCTGTCTCAAACTGCACACCTGCAAGCCAGTCCTGCCTAGCCATTTTATTTCCGATCGCTATGGATTTGGTGCTGGTAAAAGCCCTGAATCGAGAACAGTGGCAACACGCTGATTTCCCACACCACTGAGGCAGCTTTGAGGAAGCAGCTCCTCATCGCCAGCACCCTGGTTTAGGAAGGGAAAGATGAGCTCAGGAGGTTACTGCAATAACAACAGAAGCCCGCAGAGTGAGCAGCTCCTCTGGGGAGAGAGGCAGGGCAAGGACTACTAAATGATGATCTGAAATCTCATTCACCCCTGCCTCCGGTTTTTCCCCATCTGTCACTCTTTTTTGCCAGTGTGCTCTCCTATGACATCCTAGCATCTCCTGAAGGAGTTTCATCCCTTCCATCAGCCAGCTCCTTGCCTGCCTTCCCTCCCAGCTGGAAGCCGAGAGCTGCCCAGGGAAAGGTGCTTGCGGTGCCCCCAGAAACACCCCCATATTGGCAGGGGACTTCACGGGAGCAGCTGCTTTCTGCAGCTGGTGCATCGCCTGCTCTGATCTTTTGGGCACATACCGGCTCGACTCCTTCCCCACGCAGGCGCTGAGAGCACTGTCCGCACTGTGGGCTTCCCCGTCCTTGGCTCTGGCCACTGAGAGTCTCTTGGGAATTGAAACACCTTAGTCTACCCACACTGTTTTGGTTGGCAGATGAAACTAATTGGCTTTTGACTTGCAGGTGTTCAGATAAGATCAGTATTTCTCAAACTAGAGGTGATGACCTCCTCCAAAGGGTTGCAAAAAGCTTTAACAAACACTCAATCTTCAGAAATTTTATCTGCTATCTGGGTTCACACAAAGACAAATAAGCCAAAAGGTGGACAGATAATGCAAGGGGTTTAGCCTTTCCTCTGAAGCACAGGAAATGCAGCCCAATTACTTTGTGTTAAGCCTTGAAGAAATGAAAGTAAAATAACTAGAAACAGGTTATTTCAGTTGCTGCTTATTCCCCAGTGAGTAAGGCATGCAAATCAGGCAATTAGGGACATATATGGACAGGTGGGTAGCTAGTATTCAGATTTATATACGTCTCAGGCACAATATGCATAATTAAGCTTGTGCAAATACATTTCTGAAATTACACAAACCTGACTTAAAAAGCAGGATCAAAGTGCTGCTCGTTTTAAATGTTGATCCATATTCTGAATTGCACCACAAATAAATAATGCAAGTATGTATTAGAAATACATTTGTATCAATGTTGTGCTGACGAAAAGTGCTTAGTTAAAGCCTTGAGGACTAAGATCCCCTTTTAGAACCCCATCCCCTATAACAGTACAAGTATCTATGTATCCTGCCTCAACAATGTCTATCAAATGAGATCCTAGACTAGTGTCCCAAAATAGGATAGATCTATCCCCAGAGCTCTCCATTCTGTCAACATCTCCTCTGCACACAGCCCCAAAGCTGGGCATTTAGTGCCAGCTACCACCAGGATGTCTGTGACAGTCACCCCTCCACGACCAACCAGACCGCTGACCATTTCACGCCAGCACCAAATACTCATTCCCTGGGACTTCTGATCATCCAACCTGCAACTCCAGCTGAGAATCTAGAGGGAAACAGTGAGTGACCAATCCTGGAGATGTTTGGGACACTGGACTTAATTAAAAAATAAACCCCACTGAAGCAACAATACCAATTAAACACACTAGTAAGTGTTGGGCAGGCATTTCACACACTGCCATAGTTTGAGGAAAGTTTGTCTCAGCTGTAGGGCCAGATGTCTAAGGATCCCCCGAAGTAACCAGGTAGTGAAGAATGCTATCTGACCTCTATATGCTGACCCTCCTTTCAGGGTATCTATTATCTTCATAACCCGTTAAAGAGCAATGCCAATTTTCATCTATAATTAGAAAGGAAGAGGATTTATGCTCTAGAATACCAACGACTTCAGCTTCTGTGTTACGGGGTCTTTTCTAGCCAGGGGAGGTGTTGTCAGGCACTGTCACTGAAACGGTAACGTTTCAAGCTATGCTGCTCTCTATGTTAAAATAATTCATTATTTACACAGGAAGGACTCTGAAATGTCATGTTTGAGTTTCACACCTGGGTGTTAGCTTCCCTTCGGTTTTGACAGCGGAGTCAGACTGCTCAGCTCCGATGGGAGCCCAGACTCACTCCTGGCTTGCACAGCCTGGCAGGGTGCTGCCATTTTGCACTGGAAACACAGCAGAAGATTTTCTTTTCCATGAGAACTGGAAACCCTGCAGAAGTACCTGTACTGCAGGAGCCTCCATAAAAACATGCTCAGCTGGCTTGGCAATCCCAGGAGCTGGGGGTAAGCACAAACCTCCAGCTCCCCTTGCCTTGCATTTCTCTTTCCAAAGACCCATCAGGTGTTACCTCAACTTCTGCCACAGCCGCTGCAGACATTTCACTTCACAGCATCCTCGCCGGACACAAAGGGAAAAACAGACAATCCTGTTTAAAGCCCTGGTTGCATACAGCACTGGTTTCAGTTCATCTCTGCCCACGTAAACACATGCCTGCTATGTGCCTCCCTGTGTGCAGGGCAATGGAGTCGTGCACGTTTGTGCTGTGCTGACCTGGGAGCTCAGTGCCTGTAAACAAACTGACGAAGTGGTAAACGTGCCTAATTGTAACCACAAAAAACCCCAAATGAAACCCATGGGACAACTCATATGTTTTCAATTAGGAACGTGTTGAATCACTGACTTGCCATTTGTTTATGGACTCGGCTGAACTGTGACCATAAAGGATTTGTCTACGGTCAAAACAAGTTGAAAAACAGCCAGGAACAGACCCCAGTCCTCTTGACTCTTGGGTTTTGATTTTAACCACTAGACCACAAATAAAAATGCACTGTATTATGCAAAGCAGAATTGTAGTATTTCAGCCTATATTTAAATTGAGTTTTCCTAGTACCAAACAAACAAAATGGGTAGCAACAGTATGTTTTGTTTCTTTGAATTCACCCAATTTTTCAATCTGAAATGAGAAGAAACTGCTGCCATATTGATCACAATTTTCATTTACCCAAAGAAACCTTTTCAAACACAGAAGTGTTCTGTGCAGTAAGACAAAGCTGAGCTTTAAGCACACTTCAATATTTAATGTACCTTTTCTATTTCACTAGAAATTATGTGTTTGTAGTGGTCAGCAAACAAGACCTTGACAAAACCTCCAGGTGCGTCCCAGGATATTTTCGTATGCTTAACACACAAGCTGCTCTGCCTGCGTGAACAGCCAGATCTTGCACTAAGCCTCTTGCGGCCACAGATGTTTTTGACAGTAAATCTGATAACAGGAAGCAAGGCAAGAGTCACTAATCATCAGAGGGTTGAATCTTTTGGATCTGAGCTTCAGTGGCTCCCCAGCACCCTTTTCTGACAACGCCAAATACAGGGTTCTGGGTGGAAACCAGCACACACCCACAGAGAAGCAAAAAGGCTCTGCAGTCCCCAACTGCAGCAGTGCCCATAAAGCAGCTATGCACCCACTCTGCAGCCTGAGAGCGATGGAAAATTCCTTACCTCTAATGCTCCTGCAAACATCCCCAAGTGCACAGCACAGCTTTCAGCTCTAAAACCTCTAACCTGGAACCGTATCAGCTCGTATTCTCCCACTCTGCATGCTAAAAGGATCTGTAAAGACAGGATTTGTTGTTGCTTCAAGGACTGACACAGTATTGCATGTTCAGCTTGGCGCTGAATTGCTGGGTCTACACTTCAGGTTGTTTTTAGTGCTGTGTTTCTACTTGTTTTTAAAACAAAAGTGTTGTCAAGTATCATCAGCTTTAACTTCCCAAAGCAGGCATATTAGTGCTCTCATTGGTAAATTCCAGATATTTTTAGCTTTCTGCTGCTGCACTTTGTTTGCCTTCGATGTAACAAAGATTTGGGCTGTTTGGATATGCCTCAGAGGCTGGCAAAACAGAGCTTAGTGTTGGAAAGATTTCTTCTGCTGAATAAAAATGCATGGCTTGAGGTAACAACAGCAGCACTGAGGTCACATTTTGCATGTTGAGAGAAGCAATTCAGACAGACTCTGCATTTCAAGGAAACTTTAGTTTGTCTATTTTAATAGTTCGCATAACATTCCTTTGCACTGGAATAATATTTTAAAGATGACTACACAGTCACCTGTTCTTTTGTAGGAATTTTTTATGGTTTCCCTGACACAAGAGAATCTTTTTTTGTGCTTAACAAGTGGCCTTCACAATTTACCTCTCTCAGATACAGCCCACTGGGAGTCATAATCCCATACTGGAAATATCCCTGCATTTCCATGGAAACAAACTACTGTGCCAAAATATGGGTTTAGCTCTTCAATGAAGACTTCTGAACAGGGAAGAAATAGTTGCATGGGCTTCATGTTCAAACACAATTTGCTAGCATCTAGAAATAAAAAGAAAATGACTTAAAGGTATAGTAGCTATTTATACACTATATCTAAGGCATTATTCAGGTGTATCAGTGTCCAAACAGATCCAGCTTCTTATTTCTCTCCATGTTCACTTAAGAGAGTGAGCCTCAAAAGCTACACATTTGTTTAACAGTGTGCACCTGGGCTTATATGTAGCACAAGTGCCAGTGCTGTCAATAAGCCACATACATAAGTTTTTCTGTAGTGTGCTAAAATAAGACATTCACAAAGCAGTAACACACATATGATCTCAGAGTTAAAGCCTTCTGTACTCTCAGCTTTGGTTCCTCCTACAGAGTAAGCTGTTTGCGTCATCACAAGGGTATTTGCGACTTAATAGTACTTCTGTTGTGGTATTAAGATTACTAGATAAGGGGGTCTATTAGAGTGAAAAATACCTCCATATTTCCATCTGTCTGGCAAAGAGAAGAACTGGCCATTGGTATACTAACAGCCTGCTGACCCAGCTTGGTGTTATTCTCATGTTTTTAAGCGCAAGAGAACAGAATATAGCAGTTTTTGAAATCATCCTTACACTGTGAAGACTTGTCCTTTCAGCAGCTTCTAACCCTCTTGATTCTTCAAGAATCCACAGATAGCAGATTAGCAGTGTGTCAGATGGTGATTTACTGGGACAGAGCAAGCAACACATGCTTTCTCCACTCCTCATTCCCAATGCCAGCATGTGAGATCCCACAGCTCCAGACCTCGGCTTGCTCGTTACACAGCTTTAAATGGTCAAACTCCGAAGAGCAGCAACACAAAGAGAGCAGGAACAATAGCCACTCAAGCACTGCACTGGTATTTGAAAAAACATCCAGCTCAAAGCATACTAGGAACAATTTAGCTTCTCCATCTGCCTTTAACTTCAAAACACTAACGGCTAAACCAGCCTCTGAAATCTGCAAAATCTGCACCTGTTAAACTGGAAACATGCAAATGTGAAAATGCAGACAGCAGATGTGCAGTAGTCAAGGCATCTCTCATTTTTTGTTAGGACAGTTTGAAGGCTACTGTTGTCACATTTACCAATTCCCTTCTCTAGCCACCATACTATTTCTGTATGACACAAAGAATTGTATTATCCAGAGAACTGGGAAAAAAGCAAAACTGCTTAGTACCACCCCAAAAGAGCCTCAAAGCCTGTAGTCCTTACATCATGATGAAACTGAACACAAACCTTTAACCTAAGCAGGAGAGCCTCGTTAGAACATTTGTATTGGGAGTCCAGTACCAATAAACATACAATAACAGTATCTGAACAAAACAAATATTTCTTTGCAGTTGTTTACATTACAAGCTCAGCAGCTTTTTTTAAGTATTCAGTTCAATCTTTCATGTATAAAACTCCCACATTTATACTTTGTTTTTCATCTGTGCAATCCAGAAATTTTTTATACAAGGTACAAATTCATTAGTCCCATTTCTCAGTTGTGGAAACTGAAACACAGAAAACTGATACAACTCAGCTATAGTAAAAATACTAGATCGATTGAAGAACCAGTTCTCAATTCAGCTGCCACCTTTTCTCCCAGATCACACGCAGCAACAAGCCAATTCTACCTTCTGGTTGAGTGTATCTTTTCCAGAGTCAACAGGTAAAGAAAAACATTTCAAAAACAAGATGTGGGTGTGAAAAATTTCCCTCTCCTCCAAACTGCAAGGATGGCTTAGACACAAACGCCTACTTGAGGAAGGGGCAAAACCTGTTTATGCATGTTGCACTTTGGAGTAAGTTGGGAAAGACTAAAGCTGTCTTTCCCATGTCTTTTCCCATGTGATGAGAAGGGAAATGCTACAGCTGAAAGCATAAGCAATTTTGCAATTAAATCTTCACAGTGCACCAAATCTTGCCATTAAGTTGGCAATGTTTCCATGACACAAGCTGTATGTATGTATTATGTTGTATTAATCATATTTGCACACAATAAACCCAGTATTTTTCAAGCCTCATTTCCGTTTCTTTTTTATTGAAACAGTTTTCAGCAGCCAATGATGATTTTATTATTGATTTCTAGAGAACGTGGAAGCAGCAGTGATTTAAGTACAGGAAAAGCATTCCAAATGAAAGCATCCTGCCTGCTGATATTACATCTTATCTACCTCAGAGATAGAAGATAAAACTTTCAACAAGGCTGTAACTTTTGGAGAACGAGAGTAGTCACAGAGGAATCTTTTCAAGCACAATTGAGTTTGTAATTCTTACTAATTCCCTCTCCATCTGCCAATGGCCCAGTGTGAAATTACAGCCAGTTTGAGAACCCCATTGCTTTAGCCCTGCTCCTGTCAAGGGACATCTATCCATCACCTCATTGTGCAACCTGTCCCATTTAAGACCTAGTAATGCCAAGGCCTCCTGCATTACTTGGATCCAGACCTACTAATTACAAGTGTAGCTCACACTGAGAAGGAAGCAGCCAAATAAAATGCTGTGTGAAACCAATCTCTGCTGCATTTCCAACAGGCACCACCAACTCCTAGTCTCGGGTGAGTGTTGCAGTGAAGATTCTCTACTAACACACCTTTATCTTTCTTCCTGCAGTTTGCAGTAAACACAAAACAGAGAAGGCTGTGATTCTTTTGGATTACATGCAACATTTTCCTTTACCAAAGCATGAGCAGTTTTGACAGTACTAGTAAAACAGGAAGGCAGACCAGAATTGTTACTGACTACTGGTCTTCTAGCCAGTCAGGATGAATAAGCAGAGATGAATCATTCAGATAATAAAAGAAACTGCTATTTAGCAAACAAAAATGCACTACAAAAGGACCCTCAAATATCTCTAACTTAAGGATTTAAACAGGAATTTTTCAAAAATTCTTAGTTCTGCCCTGAGAGCAAGTGCAGCCCTTCGCAGGTATTTGCAGATCCTGGTGTAACACCGTCGCTTTCCAAGGAGCAAGGGAACCCTGGGGAATCGGCACGGGCCTCGCTCCCTGGCTGGCAGGCAGCAAGGTCAGCGGCAGAGAACGAAGGGCTGCTGGGGTGACGGCTGCATAACATCACAGAAACTCGTCTTAACCTCTGCTAACAGCAAGGGCTGAAATAGCTGATGACTCTTGCTTGCGTCAAGCCCTCCAAGATTTTTAAGCAGAAACTATTTAACTATGCACACAAACCAGTCAAACCCTGCTGTTCTTCCTGCTCCTTCGACTTTCCTCCCAATAACATCTAGCTTAAAAGAAACATTCTTTTATGTACTAAATGTGATTCACTAACACAAGCGAACCAAATGGATTGAATAGGAAGGGGACAGTCAGCTTCATATACAACACAGATTTCTGAGCCTCCAGTATTAGTGTATCCAGCACATAAACCTAGGGAGACCTGGAAGTTTCCATACATGTAGGAGATCTTATTCACCCCATGAGGATGCAACAGCAATCCTTGATGGGAAAACAAGGAATCTAAAACCTGTGAGAGTTATTTCAATTTGCTTTCATTTTAATTTGAGCTCCCAGCAGTCAAATTAATTCTAGCTGTAATCACAGTGGCTACAAATTCAGCAATTTAATGTTCATAATTTCTCAGAAGAGAAGGCTAAAACCTTCAGGCTCTTTTCTTCAAGACAAAAAGGTTTGTTTGCCCATTAACAGTATTTCTCAACCCTATGCAAGGAAAGAGACAAACACAATGAGAGAACATAGACGTTATTAACAAGAATTCAAAGTTTAACCTAATTTTGACTTGAAAGCAAACAAAATCACTGTGACAATGCTATATCAGACAGCCTTGGATTTTTTCAATTCTGAGTTAAGTGGTCCTTTAATTTAATAAGGCTAAGAAATACTACCCTATAAAACAATGCATGAAATCGTATTTTATGTGCAATGTAACACGATGATACTAAAAATGCTGTCAGTTGGCAAGCTGACATTCTCAGTCATGCTAGCAATAGAACACATGATCACTGCAGTATGCGTGTAGTAGCTGGTACAATATACCTCAAAATGGAAATGCCACGTCCCTACCAAAATTAGATTCTTCTAGACAGAAAACAGCGTTGTTGTAAGTAGGTTTGTGTCCTTAAACTCATGAAGTACAAGAACAAAACTGACTCAGGCTTCTAAAGTTCAAAATAAGTCAAGCAATTCTGATTTCTCTGGTACTGAACCACCTCCTAATCAAGACTTTTGGTGTTACCAGTAGCCACTGATTTGGGAAGAAGGAAGAGAGAAGAGTGACAATGTGTTTTCTTTTACTGACACCACAGACTCCTCTTCACAAGATAGGTAAATTCAAGGTGTTCCAAAATAATAATTCTTCTGAGATGTCAAAGTGTATGACTGTCAGCTATGGGATGAATGTCATCAGTTTATTTCTGATGTGAAAGTTCACGACAGAGAGTGGGGAAAGGATGTGGCATATAGTTTTTGGCAGGATCAATGGCTCTGACTGCCTTCAGTCATTGAATATGAAGATTGTGCTTGGGATACTTTTAAACAACTTTACAGAAAAGTGACTTAGCAATATCTGAAAGTAAAAATGCAGAAAACCAGGTAAGGCGCTGATGACACTGGAGGTGCTTCCGTTCTTCTTCCTTGGTCTATTTATGTATCTTGAATGGTGTCCAAAAGGCTTCTGCTCAGCATGCACCATCTGGTATGCAGATACCAGTTCCAGATGTTAAATTACAGATAAACTAGCCTTTTACATTGTTTTTTCTTTTTTAATCTAGACAGTAGCATGTCCATGTGAAAGAGTGTGTAAGGGATAAAGTGCCCAGACAGAAAACATGACAGGGTCTAATGAATGCACTACAACATACTAATGTAATACTTCACTTGCCCCACTTCTTCATTATAATTTCCACTTAATTAAATAAAATCATAATCATATTCTACCACTACACTCTTTAAAGCCCCTGCAACGAGTAAGTAATTTTTCTTGTGTACGACAGATACAGCAAATGATGGTCAGATTACAAAAGCCCACATGGAGAATAAAGGATGACTCTGAGACATAAGAAGACAAACAGGTAATTTTGTATGTTAATTTCCCCGTCGAGTGAAAAAAAAGGGAAATAGTACTTACCAGGCATAATGCTTTTCATCTGCAAAAGGCTTTCCAACCTAATTACATTCTCACAACTCCTTGTAAAATGATCTGCAGCTATTATCTCTGTTGTACCGCAGAAGAAGTCATAGGACAGCAGCTTACCCCAGAGCAGTCCAGATTTCCAGTTTTCTGCTCGGACCACATCTCATTTCTTTTTCTGCACCATACCCTGTCACTCAACTCCCCTGAACGCACTGACTTTGCCTGCTTAACTGTAGCACTGTGATCTTCCGGCCTTGGAAGCGCCAGGTTTCCATGTCTCTGGGTACTGTTTTAGGATGCTTGAAACATTCGCATTTTTTCCTCTCATCAAACCAAGCATCGTTTTGTCGATAACAACACATTTGCTCTCTGTTTACAGGAATAAGCAACACTTGAGTAAAATGAACAGTTGGAGAAGTGAGGATAGTGCTGAAGCTCTCCTTCTGTCAGGATGAAAGTTAGCAACACGCTTCATGATCCACGCCAGCCCCACTGGGATCACCTGAGTCCTTGGGAAATGCCGCCAGTTTGCGAAAGGCACGGAAGTTTTTCCACTACGGAAGTGAAACCCACAACTTTTTTTTTTTTTAAGCATGTGTTCTTGAACAACTGTTTTGTGCTCCTTAAAGGCACTGCCACAAGGCTGTCACAGCTGGGAAACACAAACACTGAAAACACGCGCCTGCAGTCAGATCCAGCACAGATTAACAACAATACACTTCATGACTTAAAAAGTGGCAGGAACTTTAAACAGATGTATAAAAAAGGTGTTGAACAACCAAACCTTTTATATGTAACTACTGCCTCATGGATAACTGCTTAAAAGAACAAAAGCAAGTGATCTGAATATAAACTGCAATTACCTGCCACAGCCTCCAAAACTACTCCTTGCAGCATTGTGTTGAACTATGAGCACATGGAAACCTTCCGGCACTTCGCTTAGCCACTGACCCCGGCTCCTGTGCCCTCACACTGTCCCTAGCCACATTACTTATCTCTCATTCCTTCTCAGTAGACACAGTAACTAGATGACCATAGCTGACATGCTGCATTAACCTATTACTAGGTGACCCTGACACTCTACCTCACATTTTCGCAGTTTATATTCACAACAATTCTAAACTGAAATATCAAGGGTGATAGGAACTTTTTATCCACAACCTTGGAAGTGGTAATGAGAAAGGAGGCAGGACTGTACGTGACATCCTCGGTTACAGCCTGTGTGATACTATAACCTAGGAAAGTGGAAGTGGGCTTTTTATCTCTTCCTTCCTTAAAATACGTATCATGCAAGTCTGGTTATGCAGAAAATGGTAACTTTACCCCCCCTTCATCAAAAGTCTCAGAGAACTTGCTTGTCGAGTATTTGAAAAATGGAGAAGTCATGCAAAAAATTTTATGAAACTAAAAGGTCTTATGCAACCTCCCAAAGCCTATCTGCCATAAAGAATGGGCAAAGCTTTCTAAATTAACTTGTTCAGCTGACACGAGACACTCCCCCTGCCTTCCCTCTTCTCAAAATGAGTCACTGATGTGGCCAACCGAGGAGTGGGAAAGAGGAAAACCTGTTCAAAAATGACCCTCCCAGGACACAGGAGAACCTGCTAGCTGAAGGTGTAGCCTGCCATAGGCACCAAGGAGAAAAGAAATCACCTCGTTATTTAAAGCCAAGCTTGCACCGGGGGCAATATCAAAATATAGTGGAATCTAAGGAAGCAATTAGACTTATTAAGCTTTGGTTTCCTTGACACACATAATCACTTGAAACTGTACTACAGCAACATGGCTTGTGACCAAATACAGCTTGTAGGTAATAAATTTAAGGGAAACACCTAAAATGAAAGTGCAATGAATAGTGAATGATATATTTGCTAATAGAAGAAGCACCTGCTAACTGGAGTAGCCCAACCAGTAACTGGTTTTTGCTCAACAAGAGGCAATATTCCAAACTAAGTCGATGACAAAAAAAATTAAGAAGATACTCACCAGCAAGTGTATAATCCATATCAAAACCAAAGCACTTTATCTTTTCCATGGCTAAACTTCTGTTTACAAAGACCCTGTAAAAGAGAGAAGAAATAAAGCCATAGGTATAAGCATTTTCAAAATAATCACGTTTTAGAACAAACACATTCTGCCAGCTGTCAGGATGTCTGGCTCTCTTAGGTCAAAATCAGAAAATATACCTGAAAACAGAGGCATGTTTCACGTTTTGCCATGAGTTCTCCTGAAGCAAAGCCATGACTTTGCAGGATTATTCTAATTATTGGTATGCTGTCTAAAGACATACACGCATGCATGCACACACACACACGGCTTTGCATGTGACCTGCCAAAATTCCTAAGAATAGAAGTGCAAAATCTCCTGAAGCAGAATTCAGAGCTCAAGTGAGAGGAAACTGGAAGCAGAGGATGGGAAGCAATACAATTTGCTTGATTAAAACAAATTTTTACAAAGAGGTAACAAGGAAAGGAAAAGAAAATAACATTTCTGCGAATAAATTCACAGCATTTGAGCCTTCTTTGGAACTGTATCTGGAAATTCAAAGCAAACCTAAACAGATCCGTTTCCACATTTACACCAATAGCGTTAAAAACATTTAATAAAGCTCTGACAAACAGCGACTGAGATAAATTTTCATCCACAAGAATATGCTATTTCTATTGTGAAAATTGTTCTTTTTATTTATAAATCCCCTGCGGCTCCTCGGCAAAACTGCTATTTTTTAAATTCCACTGTTACTATTAATGCTTATTGCAATAAAAATCTAAGCTGAAGACTTCCAGGCCCTTTTTGATGACAACATTTTAATACACCATATTCAATTTAGTTCAAGTAAATAACATGGTAAAGAAATAGGTCAGAGAATACAACAAAAGCTTTTCTTGCTTCCTGTTCCAACTACTACAGTAACTAAGCTGCTTATGTTTCCCCAGAACTTTAAACCATATAGCAGATCTGTAATTCAACAGGACTTCTCTCCACCGTCTGTCTTATCTGAACTTTAAGAACAAGAGTCAAAACTCGGCTGCGGGATGGAAGCTGAGCTTTCTCAACACCGATCTCGGACAGAAATCCCACGTACTGCTCGAGCTGTGATGCCGAGACAAAACTCTCCTGTATGAGAAAAGTCCCAGAGCCTTCAACTGTACTCTGATTTCAGTACGTGAAAATTCTCCAAATATTTAATAAGTGCATTGCCCTCAGCAGAGTAATTATCCTCTTAAAACTGAAATCGGCAGCACTGCCGTGCAGGAGGAGTGGCGCAGGGACAGCGATACAGCAATGGAGACGGCAAGTGCAAAACCAAGCACTCATACGTTCTGAAAAGCTGAAAGAAACCACTGGGAGATTCTCCTCCACATGCACATTCTGGGCAGGTGGCCGGCATAACGTGCCCGTTTAACTGCCCGTGTCAATCCGCCACAGCTCACATTTTAACAGCAAACTGCTAACATCAAACTATCACACTTCTATGCGAGTCGTCTTACCTCATCTCTCACCGATGTGCTCCTTGTTTAGTTCGCAGCAGTCTGATTCATCTACTTGTCTGAATCATATTACACAATTCCTTTAAAACTTCCCTAGTACCAATGCAATTTTGCTTGGATCTGATTTGACTTCAGAAGATCATTATGTCTGAACCAACCCTTAAAGTACTGTATATCTTCTTGGACAGCGTTCTAGAAAACACATCTGTGGCTAATTTAACCAGTCACTGGATATCGTTGTTGTTCCACACAAATCCACTTGGAATACAGTTTCTCTGGCAATAGTATACTTTCCCCCTAACCTTGCACACTCTCTCTGGGAGTCACAGTTTCCTGGCAAAGTGCCTGCCTTTGACAATGGGGCTTGTCACTAAGGGGCCTCAGAAGTTATAGATGACGCTCTTTTCTGATAGATTTATGTATTACCTAAACAAGACAAAGTGATGGGAAAAAAACTGGAAACTGGTAAAGAAATGCCTTTTGGAAATATGAGATGGGATCGTAAATCACTAAAATTCACTCCTGAAATAGCTGGCTTTTGAGTAGGTGGAGCAAATTATCCGAATCTGCAGTTTGAATCCGTGTTTGTCTTTTAACATCGAGATAGCTCTGATTTACAAGAGGCCAACACTAAATGCTATTTGGTACTAAACACAGTCTCATACTTTGTGTAATGAAGATGATTACATTCTGTTGCTGCTGATGCCAGGAAGCATTATTTACTAGCTAATTCAAGCACACGATTTCTGATCTCATGTTTGTGCAGTTTGTTTCTGAAAGCGGAAAGCTTTAAGAAGGAATAACATGCCTCTGGGGGACACTAGCAACATTTTTTGTCCAACCTGCAGAGTCCAGTTTTGTTCCTGCCTTTAGGCTTAGCCCCCAGAGCAATAGCTTTCCGTCCTTCTGAACAGGACTGGAATAGGAAGGGAAATTTAAAGAAGCTCAGAAAAGCGTTTCAGAATTGCAACATTTGGGAACAGTTTCCCAAATGAGGACAAAAAACAAGCACTAAGACGGAGCTGAATGCGCTTATAAAAAGGGTAATACGACAGTGCCTGTGAAAGGCAAAAACAAGGGAGCTGTGACCCAAGAGATCGCTTCCAGTCCAGCCTGCCTATGTTTAGATGATGACAACACCAAACTGACCAAAAACCGTGGAAAGATCTCCAAGCCTCTGACATTTTTTCATCACTTGCTTTCGGAGTATTTACAAACTGAACCCTGGGATGAAAAAAAAAAACAACCAGCACACGTTGATACTGAAGATCTGGAAAAGTTTACTAAAGGCAATGAAATGAACAACATCTATTAGCATACTTTTGTTCCAAAATAAGTCTTATGACTAAAACATGAAAATTACTATACCAGCCCCCTCTTGGTAACAGCCGGTGAAGATCTCTCTCCTACAACTCATAAATACTGCCTGTGACCTACAAACTGTACGTGGCAGGGTCTAATCATGCCCCAACAGTGCACAGGACCTGGCAGATATCAAGGCATCCTACCGACTGATTTGACGTGGTAATTACTTCACCCACCAGTGCTGGAGTGAAACAGAGCAAATATTTTAAAAAGCTAAAGAAGGCTATTACACAACATGTTCAGGACAGGAAATGAGAACACTTTAATCAATTTAAACTTGGATATGCCTTGGCAGATTAAATGGCAGACTAAACAGCGGCAAAAAAAAATTCTCTTGTGAAGGCCCAGACAGGTACTGGGTTATTTTGTAGACACTCAGGACCTCAACTTTAAATCCTGATAAAGAAAGACGTCTCCCATGCACGGTGCCCCCATAGACACAAGGGGCTAAGTAGATACTTACAAATATTTACTCCCAGAAGCTGACCAGCTTAATTCAGGGGGTTTACTCAAAGTAGTAAATATCTGCAGTATCCTAGAAACTGAAGATAAAAGTTGAGATTAAATCACCACGACAGTTTCTGAGAAGAGCCAGGTGCTTCTCAGAAGCTGCAGACTTAGCCCATTTCAAAGCTGTGCTTAGATCCTAATCGAAGGTACGCTCAGCCTGATTTCAAGAATACTGGTCAAATGCGTCTGTTGGCTACAAAAATGTAACATCTCCACAGAAGACATGGTATAGAGAAATAACAAGAGTTATTTTTAATGACTATAAAGCAAAACCAACACTAAGACCCTAAGAACCCTAACCACCTGAGAGAAAAGATCCTCTGGTCTCTAAAGGAAAGGATGAAATGACAAGTTTTTTACAGCTCATCTAGATAAACAAAAATCAAAGCAGCTTCCAGATTACAAACAGTCAAGATAAAGTCAGAATAAGAGGAAAACTAAAATCACCCAGCATTTTTAGGCAAGGAAGTTTTAATCTAGAATAAGTTTTCCACTTCCCAGAATCAGAAGAAATCACACTTTCCCTTCCCCTGATTTTGTTTTTTTCCATTTAGAAAATAATCATTTTAACTAGGAGCACTGGAGTTAAAAATTAAGCTGATCTAAAAATTTAACAGCACTGGGCACTAAGACAAATCAAACTGCAGGTATAGCATGAGAACACCCTCTCCATTCCTTGTGCTGAGAGGCAGAGGTGTGTATTACCTAAACCCAACTCCCCAGCTCTACTCCTGTCTGCAACCAGAGCAACAGGACATTGCCTTTCTCTTGCCTTCATCTTTTCCTTCCTGATGAAAAACCAAGCTTTATACTTCTGTTTTGAGGAATATCCCTGTGAATCTCCCACAGTTTTGCATTCTCTGTGCAGTGTGGCTGGAGCGGTCCAAGGTGTCGGTGCTTGTGGGGAAGCCAGTTGAGGGACCATATCCAGCCCCATCAGCTCCCTGAGCCAGCACACGGTACAGCTGGGAGTGGGGAGGCAGCAGCCTGGACTTGGGGTGGCTTAGCCTGGCACAGATCCACACCTTTAGAGAAATGGACTTGAGGAGCTGTTTAAGGGAAACCATGAAGCACATTTCCTCCCTAATGAGTTCTCCCTCAAAGTTCTCCCTGCAGCTTGGCCACAGCAGAAGGCTCTCAATGATGACAGTATTTATTTTCTTTTTGAACTCTACGAATTGTGCTGGATAAGAGAAAAATGTGTTGTATTGCAAGGAAGAAGGAACTGCTGAGCATGCATAAAGGGAGTCACAGAGCCCTGATATCCTCAACACTGCAATTCACAGTCCTTTATATTTTTACAAGAGAACTGATCTCGGTTTTGTTACTGTTCTTGTCAATCAATTCCGAGGCAGGAACCTAAATCCCAACTCTTCTCGAGTAACACAGGAGAGGAGCAAATGCAGAGAGGGAGAAATGTTTTTATTTTATTTGTGCAAAATCTCAAAAGCATCCTGTGCCCTGAATGAAATTTGCATGTATAATATCCTTGTAATATGACCGACAAAATAAACAAAATGCACAGAATTATACAACTAAGGAGGAACTTGGCACGTGGCTCACAACTCCTCATAGTGAGAAAATGAAAATGAACAATGTGAGGCGAGGTTTCTGGAACAGAGCACTTCTATAATGATTTTCCAAATGCGTCTAGAAATACCTTGCAGTAAGAAGCATTCTTTGTCAGGAGAGTATGTTTCACTGGAAATTAAATAAATGCAAAGAAACTTGCAACAGTGCTGAGTGGAACAGCAAATACAGTGGGAGCTGGCTAAGCATGACCTACATGTGTGTTTAAAAAAGACTGTGGTGGACAGTTGGGTTCGAGCCAGCCACGCAACAGGGACTAACTAGCCAGAAGGCTCAGGTTCCTGCTTCCTCAAAGTTTAGGCACTTTGGTTAATCTTCACTTTATGGACAACTTCCATATTTTAATAAGCTAGAAGAGTTAAAAAGAAATAAGAGGGAACTAAATGGATTAGCTTTTAAAAGCCTCCCATGTCCAAGTTCCCCACGGCCTCTTTAAAAAGGCTAATAATGAAAAAAAATCCCACTACTCTTATGACAACTGATGTTCTCGGTATTACTAGGTAGTCCCCAGATGTTGTGTGGCTGGGGGAGATGTCTCACTACATGACGTTATAGTTCTGGTTACAGGTGACTTCCACCAACAGCAGTGAACTCAGGTGAATCCCTCACTGACCTTACTTATCTGGCACAAATCATGTAAGCAACCTTAAGAAGATACTAACATATATCAAAATGCTTGCCTTTGGGTGCTGGATGCTTTGGTACCTGTCTTAGAGGGGATAAGAAATAAACTGCTTTGAACTAGTAAAACCAATGTAATCATTCTTTTGCTGAGTCTTGCCTCTTTAGGCAGGTAATGACCATTCCATATATTACTATTTATCATACCATTTTGGTCTTTTTTTTACAATGTTAGATTTTCAGAGTTCCATTTTATTCTTTCTTCAACCAAAGCACAATATTCTGACAGGTCAGTATGTTTGTAATTGTATTTAGAGATAGTGTTTGGGCTCGAGATGACTTTAGGCAGATGAAACAGTATCAGACGGGGGAGACAGAAAAAGGGCATCAAAATTTCCTGGCCACTTCTAGTAACATTTCCAACATAGCGCCTGCAATTTCACAAGACTAACCGTCCTTACACAATTATAGTGACATAAAACTGGAAAATCATGTTACGACTGGAACTTAAAAGTCTGATGAGGCTGTCTCCAGAAACACGACTATGAGCACTTCCCTCTGAAACTCAGTAGGAATCAGATGGAAGGAGATAGCCTTGGCCATTTCTGTTTCCATTGTTTGGGTTTTCTTCCCAGGCAACAGCAAAGTGCCAAGAAGCTCACATATGGATTCCATCCCAAAATAACACCCGTCTGCTCTGTGAAACTATTAAAGCTAGGGATCATGGCACATTTTCAATGTAATTTCTTTATTATTAATTTGGCAAGTGTTCTGCTTTCTCATAAGCTCGCCCATTCTGCCACCTTAACACCCCCTCTCCCTCCTCTATCCAATGTCCAAAGCACTAAAGCAAAATAAATACAGAGAGCCACATGCTGCCCTCCGCTACACACATGCCACTGCACGAGTCCAAGGAGGCTGCACAAAGACATATGAGGACAGACCATAGCCAGCACTGCCTACAGAGCTACCTCATTTACAGTTACATGAAAATACCACACATCGCCTATCTGAACGTGTCTGATGAAAAGAGCATTTTCAGACCGGTAAAGATTTTTTTTCTCATTTGCCACCTCCATTTTAAAGAGACTTTATATATAGCTACCCAAATAGATAAACAGTTTCAAGCCTCATAGCCTACTTTATATAACATTTCCACCTGTTTGTAATCATGATGATCCAGTATCAATAAAGTGAAGAAACAAGATTAGCAGTGAATAGCCCAGAGTTCACAAATTCGAACAAACTAAAATACATCTTTAATCCTAGAAATCAAAACAACCAATTGGTAATCCTTTTGCTTTGTCATTATTAAAGTATATACCATTTTTTTTACCCAGGATCCCAGTGTATATTAACAGCTTAAATTACTTAACTCATATTACCACCATAAGATGCTTTGAAAGCAAATTGAAGCACAAAACTATGAAGCAACTTATTCAATACTCTATGACCGGTCAGCACAAGAATTAGGATTAGGAATCATGATGCCACATCCCCTGCGTTAGCCAGTAAACAACAGAGCAAGAAAACAAAACTAAAACAACAACAGAAACCCCATGTTCAGAACGAGAAATCTCAAATTACTCTGATGCAAAATGGTAAAAGCATCCCGAAGTCTGCATGCTTAACAAAAAGGCCATCTCAGCCTTACTGCCCTGTTAAGCCAAAACCACAGAATAAAAGTAAATGCAAATACCTGTTTCCTGGATCTTGGTAACTGTCAGTAACAAGAGTGGATGGAACACCAACTTTTTCCATTATTTGCTTTAACTAGATGTGGTTGCTATTTAAACCCTAAAGAGCTATGTGAGATAATCCAGAGGGTGCCTAGAAGTGCTCACTCCGAGTTAAAAAATAGACACTAGGGCAATTTGGTGGCTCAGAGTCAACCTAGTTCTTGCCTAATTACAATCACGTTAAATGACAGTACTCCTCCAGAACAAATGACCTAGTGATTATCCTCTACCCGGAAAAGTCAACAAGCAGTGCGTGAGGGAGGTGGCCTCACAACCACACACACTAAGGAAAAGCCACCTAACAGCTACACATCCATTTTATTTCCGAATTAAAATGTATGTTGCCAATAGCACAGTAATGCAGTATCCTCTTACCAGTGACCTCTGCTAGAGAATGAATAACATCTAGCTTGTATATTAATTCATCTTTAGACCTCACCTCCAACGGGCGCCAACAATGTTGTATAACGAGGTTTGTGGCTGATAGTAACACTAGCTAACTGAAAGTCTTAGTTAAAGTCATCAGAAACACCCTGAAGATAAAGCCCCACCAATTCTCCTCCCCTACAGATTTTTCTGGTTCTTGATGTTGCTTTTAAGGCCCTTGAACTCTACAGCGTAGCATACATGTTCATATTTGCAAGCTTTGCTTAGTTCATCAATAATCTCAATACTCTAATTTCTTAAGCAGCTATACAAACTGACCTAAACACCAAGCAAAACTTTTGGGAGGAAAACAGCTACAAGAGGAAAACAGCTATAAATATTTGATTTTGAACATTCTTGCCTATGGCATTCAGACATGATTATGATACAGTCATCATACTCTGAGTCAGTACGCATTACACCAGTTAAACCAGTCTCAACTGGGATTTCTGCCAACAGTATTATATGTTGAACATCCATCCATCAAGTATGATACAATAAGAAGCGCAACACCTGAAAAAACACATTCCTAGTATGAATGACCACAGTAAAATATGACTATTAAAGTGGCATCTTTGGAGCTAATTTTTTATAATGTTTTTTAAAAGTTTCATGCCCACAAGAACATTATTTTTATTTTTTAAGGTAAATTATTTTCCTTGGATTGGAAACTTTTCCCCTTATTTTATGCTGCTTCAACATTTACAATTCAAGCATATCAAATCTGGCGTAGTTCATGAGAACCAGAAAGTTAAATCAATTGGTCTAGGTATCTCCACTGATACGTAAGTAAGCATGAAGTAAACAAATAGTGGAACAAGTTTTTAAAATTTCACACTTCAGAAAACCAAGCATTACTAGCAGCATTTAGAAAATCCCAATGAATGACTTTGAGCCCAACTGGGCTTCTGACATTGGTATCAAAAGCTAGCCCCAGTTATGCTCATCTGTAAATGTGGCCCAGCTGCCAAGCTCCTCCAGCCTTCCAGATTGGGCCCATAAAATCACTGGAACCAGCTTTAAGGTAAAAAAAAAAAAAAAGAGTTTTAAATTCAGTGTTCTTTTTTATTGTTTTTGTTTCTAAGTCGCTTTAGATTCATGTTTTCAACTTTTTTTCTTTAGCTGCTAGAGTAAGAAGAAAAAGAGAAAAAAAGAGAGACTGAAAGAGAAAGAAAAAGAGAAAGAAAAAGGAAGGAAAAGAAAAGAATCTTGACAATGAATGCCTTGTCTTTTATATCTCTCTTTTTCATAAAATTGACAGTGCTTCAGCAATATCCAAGAGTCAGAGCATACTTGGACCTCACTGAAACAAATTTACATCCTAGAACTGATGGCTTTGACCAGCACACATATTCTACATCTGAACAATTATTAAAATACTAAAAAATATAATATAAAGCAACAAGGGGAAATAACTTCAGTCCTACCCTGTCATGTTAAGTCTGCACTTATCTTTTAAGTAACATCACATCTGTTAACACTAAGATCACAAAAAACACCAGAAATAGAAATCTGACAACACTGCCTCTGGAATGAGGTTGTTTCAGATTCTTACAATACTGGATTATCAAAATAACTCCCATGAAACTGGTACACCAAAGCCATTAATAGCACAGATTTATACTACAGTCTTGGCATCAGGTTCTCTCATCCTCTCCTGTCCCCTCCCTCTCTCTCTCTTTTTAAGAGGGGATAGTAATTTCAAAACAAAAATGTGCTTCCCCTTAATGTATTTCCAGTGTTGTGCTTTCCATGAAAATCTGAAGTGCTAGCAACGTTTCTGCTCAATATGTTTTGTATAAGGTATTTCTAGATTCTAAAAAGGGGTACTTAAACTGTACCACAGACTAATTTTGGACTACCAGATCCCAGCTCCTAGTGGGAAACTCTCCTTTATATGAGTGCACTCTGATCTTCCATAAGGCAATTCTTTCTGAAAGTAAAGATTTCTTACATGAGTAAGGGTAAACATGATGAGGACTTCAATGTGTTAGCTCTTAAGGACAAGTAGTGCTTCCTTTGGATCTTGTACAACACTTAGCAGACTGTCAGCACCTAACCATAACAAATGTTGAGGAAATATTTAGAAAAAAAAAACCCAGGCCTTACTCTGACTTCATTTCCATCAGTCTAAACCAGGAGTAACACAACTAAAGTCACAGGTAAAATTATGACACAAAGGTAAACCTGTCAATGACTTCAACAAGGTGAAGGTTTTTTGCCAGGGAATGGTATAAAATCCCTCTCTTTTTACGTGCTATATATAGTTACATTCATCAGATGTTTCCATATCTGACAAACCAGCTGACACAGAGAGACTGAAATAATGCCACCACTTAAGACATGTCCCCAAACATATTCACTGGAAATTGGAAAGCTTCAGAAATGCATCACAGGATCCATTACTTAGCCTTAGACATTGCAACTTGCACAACCTGGCCTATCATATGATGCTAAGGCATTTTTCTCTAATTAGGTTCCATTTAGAGAATCAAAAGATATCTAACACTTCCAAAACACTTCCTCAGAAATACCACCGTATATGAATCACAAATGCAACGTGGCATTTAAGCATGAAGCTGGGAAACTTGACTTCTTTTTCTGTTTCTATATCAGACATACATCTCCCCAGCTCCTGCTGAATATACTCTGATCATCATACTGCATGACTTCGCAAATTAAACAAGCTAAACTTTGAAGATACACCTCCCACAAACAGAATACTGACAATTACTCGATGCTGTTGTTTTTAACTCCGTAACAGTCCAGACATGTGATAAGGATACAGACTGCATCCATCTTTTATGCTCTATGCCTGGAACCTTGGGAGCTCTGGGCTAAATTGTTGGCTCAACCAAACCTCCAATGTGATCTTGTGAAAACAATCTAGTGTCTGTACTTTAATTCCCAAACCATAAAATGAGAGTGATAACATTTCTTTTATTCCGTATTCTATCTTGTTTATTTAGACTGTAAGTATTTTACAGCAAAGATGGTTTTAGGCACACCTGCCACAGAAACGGAGGCTGAGATCTTGCCTAGTGCTTCTACATGCTCCTGTGGTGCACATGATTAATCACACTAGATACAATTCTCAAACACTTAATTTCTGATCCCATTTGATTTCCTCCTTATTTGTATTTGTACATTCCAGTGTCTAAGGCTATGCTCTCCCAGTGTGAACTGTGATAATTACTGTAACACTTCTGCCACTGAGTATTTCTTGACTTGAAAGCTTCTATCCCAAAATCTAACTTTGATTAATCCTCCAACTGCATTAAGAAAGCATACCCTCACTCGCTCTAGCACGTTATCTCCATTCTACTGTTTGTAAATTCCTGCAGGCCAATACTGTGCTATCTTCTAAGTTCTCTTCTACTAACACTTCTGCAAGGAAGGTGAGAACGACCTTTCTGTTTTACCAACAAGCAAAAACCAAGAAATGTGGGGTTTATGCTTAGTTTATTTCCCTCTGTCTCAGCACTTTAGTTCTGGGGTTACGTGAACAACTTACCGATGATAGGCTTCTCGGCGGTACTTTTTCAGAGCATGCCCATCCATGTTTGCAGGGAGATCTGCTGCATTCTGGAGTCGGTCGCTCCATGAGGTTGTCATCTTCAAATGCTTATTTATTTCTGAAAGAGGCAGAAGAGAAAAGCTTGCTTAAGTTCAAGGTTTGTTTCACCAGAAAGTTGTCTGTTTCCTGGTACGAAGAAATGCAATGCCACTCAGGAAGTCTTGCAAAGTACTCGGTGGAATGATCTGAGTTTGCAGATCAAGTAAGATGCTTCCCTCTGAGATGTTTGATGAGATAGGGTGTTAAAACAGAGAGCTGGGAAGGCTTTTCCACATGGCTGGAACTGCAAAGACATTCCTATCCATTGTGGTGAAAACGCATTTAGAAACAGAAACCTTGTTTTCATTGCTGAAAAGGGTTATTTTTTGACCCTAGAGTTACTAATATGCGTTAGCTATAGGTGATAGAAAACCTACCCTTCATACACAAGATAAATTAGGCAGGGCAAATCCTACAAAACCCAGTGGGACTGACCTTGCCACTTTTACCAGACAGTAAAAATAAAGAGCCTTGTCCCTGGCCATTTTATCTCCAAGCAAAGACAAAGCTTCAAACTGATGCTAAATTAGCAGAAACAATTGGAAGGAAAGTAGAAAGATGGTCTTTTGTCCTCTGCAGGTCAGCCACATTCAGGCAGAGCAAGAACATGCTGCAAACCTGTAACACTAGCAATGCAAATATTCACCAGCAGATCTTCACAAACATCTGCACCCCTTCACGAGTACTGGTTGTCAAAACCAAACCACCAGACAGTCCTCGTCAGGAAGGCCCTGCAGTGAGGAGACAGGAGTACCTTTCCCAATTGTGTTATTAGCACACTGGGGCAATCCTGCTTGCCCCCTCCTCCAGCCAGACGCATGTCCTGCTGCGTCCCTGGCACCAGGTGGGATGATGAAGCAGCCCCACGGTGAGTGAGTTCAGCTCACCAGTCCAAGTCCTCACCCATCAAAACTAACCGACCAAAAGCAAACAAAAACTGGGTAGTTCGCCACTGGTCAGCAGGCTGAACCCAGCTCAACCTGCCACAACTCTATCATTAGAGCTGGTGCGAAGAATGGGGTGGGAGGCGCATCCCACAGTTACACCAAATTAGGTATTACATTCTTGTGTAACCCACACAACTGCTAGACCTCAGGGCTTGGCTTGTTTGCTTTTCCTTAAAAGAAACAAAACCACCCACAAGCTACACGGGTAATGATACAGCAACCATTTCTAGACACCTTTAAAATATGACTGCCCTCATTTTACAGAAGGGAAACTAGATGATTTCAGCAAAGTAGAGAGTAGAGTGAGTGTCCAAACAAGCATTAGAAGTCATGGCGCTTTCGGTGGTCACATGCATGCTCGCTCTCCTAGAGGAAATCTGTATAATTTTTTAGTTTTAAATTTGATTAAAGAACAACAGTTGCAATTGTCACAGCATTTGTTAGTCTATTTACCTACTAGTTGCTGGTCATAAAAATCAAACAGACGGCAAACAACTTGTCTGTAAAAAGTATGTTCCTCCCTCCCCCAGCATTCTCTGCTTGTCTCCCAGTTACTATAACCAAGGTTTACAAATGCATCTTCTGCCACATCCTAAAGGTCACCAAATTTAGGCCCTGGCAGGCAGCCCAAGGGACCGCATGCCAGAGCTGAGAGCTCTCCCCCCCGAATTCCCTGCAACACACCCAGGAGAGGAGGTCACCGCAGCGAGAGGGCAACGGGCCATTCCAGCCAGCTGCAACTTCCACAACAGGGCATGCAGGGAGAAGCAGCTTCTAAAATAGCCCAGGCCCTGGCCACCAAGGGCTTATAAGTAATTACCAGCTATTTAAGCCGTGCCTAAAGGCAGATGGAAGGCAGCACAGGGCACAGAACCAAACAGCCCGCAAGCAACAACCTGTTCCACTCCAAAGGCAGGGCACTGCCTGCAGCAATGCTTCTTACAGGCAGCAAGGGCTGCAGCAGTCCTGATGGAGGAGAGGGGACTCGGGAGAGGAGCAGTGCCCATGCAGGAATGACAGACTCCAGTTCAGCAGCCGAGAGACATGCAGCACAGTGAGGGATCAGGTATGACCCCAAGACTGCAAACTACAGAAAGGGCTTGTGTCCCCCGAGGGTGGAAAATCATCTACCCCACGGACATTTCAAGATGGTCCAGATCATCACCACCTTGGTCTTACCTGGAGATATTTTAAAGCTACTAACCTAGAACTACAGATTCAGATCCAAAAGGCCTCTAAAAGGCAATTAAACAGCTCTGAAAAAACTGTTGCATGGCTGGTCTTACGACTCTTAGACAGGTCTGGGTATAGGTCTTCCAGCTGAAACAAGTCCAAATCTAAGCTTCCTGCCATTTAGAAGGGCTACACTATTCTGCTTACCCAGCCAGACACATAGCAAGATTCGAAGATTTACACCCACAGCCAAAGCCAGAGACTTTCCGTTCTGCCAGCCTCTTCTTCCCACTTCATCTGCTTCCCATCACCATCACACCACATCAGAGATACTGACACAGGTACTAGGATAGGACTGCTCCCAATGGCCATCCATGCCGGACATCTGATCACCAACAGTACTGATCACCAACATACTGTTCACCAACAGTATCCTACAAAATATCCTAAAATCCAGATGGCAGAAGAACTTTAGCAGGTTACCTTTAATAACATCCTTTCTAAAATGAGGAACCAGTGATGCAGTTTGAGCTCCTATGTGATAAACTCTCCTCTACAGTAGGAGAAACCAGACTGCATCATTCCGTGTGTGCTGGGATTCAAAAAGCTGAGACCTGAGGAAACCACAAAAATCTGAGTTTCCATACTTGAGCAGGAAAGGCCTGAATTATTTTAATATTCCAGCAGTATTTTGCTGTAGCTGTGATGAACAGAGTTCACAGGCAGGACAAGGTTTGTAGACAGAGGCAATATCTTTTATTAGACCAACTGGTATGGCTGGAAAAAATAGACAAGCTTTTGGGCACACAAGCTTGTCTAAGTTTTCAAACTCTATCAGTTGCTCTAATAAAAGATATTACCTCTATCTTCAGGCTTTGCCCTGATTTATTTATTAAAATCTTTCTTTTAATGTTCACACAGCATAAAATAAAAAAACCTTATGCTGAAGTTTTGTATTACGTGAACTCAAAGGCACTCTTACAGCTTAGCAGGCTCCACTGGCACTGTGACAATAGCTTACTGCTCTGAAATAAAACAGTAACAACCGACAAAAGATATTGTGATGGATGTTCCCCACCCAAAAGTCTTACTCACACAAAAAGTCTCACGGACTTCAATGAAATTGTTCTGATGCTTCAAAGGTGTAAAAATCAGCCTACCTGCGTGGGTAAGTGATATGGGACCTGATCCCTGAATACAAATTCCTTCTTCCAAATAGAGAGAGAAAAATAAGAAGGGCTGAATCACTCCATACACTTGTAAGCCAGTGATCTAAGAGAGCAGGCAGCCAGCCAGGCAAGATTCTCAACTCCAAGCAACTGAAATACGATGCATCTTTCTTTAGTTACAAATCTATTTTTGAAATCAATAATCTGTAAATAGCTTCACATAAAAATAGAAATCTTTACATAGATAAAGCATGTCAGAACACCTCCCCATAATTTACTGCAAACATGCTTCTTGCTAGTGCAGTCTTAATTAAGCATCTGATAGCATTTATGGTACAGGGTTAATTTTGAAAAAGTATTTAAAATTTCAGCTTCAAAGCTTTGATACAGAGCTACTATCCAGCACATATGCTTTGGTCCAAAAGAACATGAAATTTTTAGCACATATTTTGAAGTAAGTCCATTTGCATCTTTTGTCAGGTTTTGGCTGATTTCAAATATTAGCCATAGTGTATTGTTTTCAAGTACTCATGCATATAAAATAACATGTCCAGAAGCATTCCCCTTCAAGTTTTACTATTATTTTTCTTATCTTTTTTCGCCAACAAACAGTTAGAAATTTCTGCACCTGATAATACTTGATGTGTTCAGGTTAAATGCACTGTCTGTATTTTTTTCTGAGTTGGTTTTAACACTTCGATGATGCAATGCCAAATCAGAGGCACACGCACTAAAATGTAGAGATGAACAAAACAGCAGTGACAATCCCACTTTGTCCAGGATATTGTCCAAGAGCTTATATAGCACAAAAGAAAAGCATCGCTAACCAATCCCAAGGTTGTAGTGTACTCACACTGATTTGCCATACACTTTATCTGCCTCTTCTCACATGTTCTGCTTCAAGAATCCTTAATAACTTGTCAGTACGACCCACACATGTACGTGCACGGTGGAAAGCGAACAGAGAGAAAAATCATCACACCTAATGTCAGCTACTTAAAAGCTTTGTGTCTAGTCGGAGGCTGTGGGTGTACAAACGAGTCTTGTGGTGCCCTTGCCAAGCCTAGAGCAGTTCCTGGCTCCCCACTGCAACACTGCTCCATCTCAAGTGGCTTTGTGGGGTCCCAGCAAGGGAGGAAAGAACCATGTTAAAATCCTGAGAAAGGGAAAAAGCAAAGTGAGCAGGATTGAGGTTGGCTTGTTCAAGACTCAGATCAAATTCCTGGTCCAGGTCATGGCACGGCCTCACAAACAGGGAGGGGAAAAGCAGGTTTTTTCTGCAGCTGAGAGGACTGTCCACGTAAGGGTGATTAAGAAAGGTGAATGACTCACTTTCCAGGAGCGTCCCTCTCCCTCCACCAACGGCAGAAGTAACTTGCGTCTAGTTTAGGCTAGACAACTGGGACAGCTAGCATCAGGGGAAGTGAAATCCACTCAGGTTAGCATCATATCCTCTGATCCTCTGACATCCTGGGATGGACTGCAGAAAGTGGCCAGGACTGTGCCATCCCCCTCAATAGCATCTCCTACTGCCACTGTGCCATCAGGGGCTGGGCAGGCTTCTGGCCTCACCCAGCATAACAGTTCTTACGCCTGCGATCCCAAGGCATTTCACAAACTCTCGTTCACATAATACATTTAGGGGCAGCAAAAGCTGCTGTCCCCATTTTGTCAGCTAAGGATAGCAGGGCACAGAGAAGGTAATAACACAGAGCAAGTGGAAATCAAATGCCCAAGTCCTAATTCCTCAGTCTCTGTGCTAATAACCAGTCTGAGTTCCCACCACTGTCAGGATGAATCACAGAGATACATTGCATCTTCCTTGCACAGTATACTTCAACACAACTTCAAATTTCAATATTTAGCATCAACTGGCAGATGCTGAGAGGTCAGCTAAAAAGTATAGTAAATATAATTTCATGCTTAACATTGCCAGCTTCATAAATATAAGCATGCCTTGATATATGTGCCCTGCTTGAAACTGCACAGTAGGAATAATACCTAGACTGACACACCCTTAGCAAGCTCCAATCTCTACACTTTCCTAAACACACTTGACTTCTGCCCCCTCTTCAAACCCTACATTGACCCCTGGCTCTCCCATGTTGCACCCACACTCTCAAACTATTTACTTGTTTGCTGCGCAACCATTTCAGCCTCCTCTTCAACACCGCCACTCAGGTACTCGATCTCACCCGCCATGCCCACACTGAAGCTCTCTGCAAAGGCAATGAATCAGTTCACATATAAATACCAATAGTTACTCCTCTTCCCCTAACGTGCCGGCCCTTCAATGGCTACCTCCCCAGAACAGTCCTTTCTGTGCAGACTCCCATCTCAGCCAAGGGGTGACTCAGCTAGTATCCGGGAGGGAAAAGCCCTCAAACACTCCACAAACCCCAACTTTGTGTGTCACAAACTCACTGAAGGGATATGGCAGACAAGAGACAAGGATGAGACATCTTAGGGCTGCTAGAAGGCAAGGTGACATAAGACTTTCTTGAACTAAAAATGCCAACTAATGAGGAAAAAAAGTCTGTTAACTGGCATTTCTGAAGCCCAGGAGAACTATTCATGTGAGCTAAATACCGAAATCTCTGCTCATGCTCTGCTTGGGAAGAACAATGCAGAGAGAATGGGTGGGGGACTCCCCAGTCCACACTTTAATGTTCCTGATAACTCAGAACTACAAGTCCCAGATGTACATAAATCAGTATGGTCACAGAATCCAGGAGTACCATCAAAACACACTGGAAAACAGGACAAACTACTCCTTTAGCTCCTACCAGTGCAATGGAAAAAGAAAAAAGTCTTGTGATAAACCAACTTGCAAAATTTGGCGGATCTCCCACTTTTGCAGAGCTAAGGACAATAAAAAGGAGATTTTTTTAAGTATGGTAGGAACAAGAGAAATCCTAGCAAGGGAGTAGAGGCATTACTGAGCAGAGATGAGGAATAATGCTGAAGAGGTAGAATTCTTCAAGAAATATTTCTAGTTCGCATTGAAAAAAAAGGACGATAGTGTGTTAATCCCTCGATGATAACAAAGTACATCCCATTCAATTTGCAACCAAAGAGAATGTTACAGAATCCACATCAGAGATGAGCATGTTTAACCAGCCAGTCTGATGAAGTCTCCCCAGGAATCCTAAAATAATTAGCTGAATATATTTTAGGCTACGTCAGCTTTACCTGATGGCAAACCTAGGAAATGTACTGAAAATGACAACACTGGATTCAATTAATGAAGAATTAGAAGACAAAAATACAGTCAGTCTTGGTCAAGGTATCAGTTACACTAGGTATCTAGATCACGTCTACAAATTCTTGAAGACTGAGAACTACCTGTACTTACACGACACAAGCCCCAAAGCAGTAGGCTTCTGACTTGCTCCAAGCCACAGGGATCGCATGGATGCCGAACGACGCCCCGATCTTACTCTGAGTTGCAGCCTTACACACCAACTCTAACTGTTATTTCGCAGTTCCTCTTCCCTCCCCCACAGCTCTGGCATGACAATAAAAACCACTCTGTGTTTTTACTGCCAATGCTTCTGCTTAATAGCCAATAGCAAATTGTTTCCAAAAGGTGTTTTCAATTAGTGATGCTTTTGGAAAATTAGTATGTCCATGACTTGAGATCTCTGGCAACACTGGAAAGCCCACAGTTTCCAAACATAAGCAGTGAAGCTTGTAAATGACCTAAACCAGAAAATTGACTTTTTTTTTATTTCTCCTTGTGCCTGAAGTTAAGTTCTTCACTTGAAGAACTTCCACTTCTGGGTGGCTGCCTCTCTGACAGCAAGGCTTCAGGTTCATGATGGCAGGACGGACAAAATACACTCTTCCTATTAGAATATTAAATTACTTCCAAGAGACACTTCAAAGCATACTCTCAGCTCACGATAATTAATACTTGAGGTTGGCTTTAAGCAGGATAATTCTGTATGCCCATTACAGGGTATTAAAGAGGTAGAGATCTGCTGTTAAGAACCTGTTACGGTTAACCACAGACACATGTATAGAGCTCACAGTAGGTCCCACTTGCAGTATACAGAGACCCACTGGATTACGTTAGATCGATAACACTCTCCTTGCTCCATAGGTTGTACTAACCCTCCCATCTCCAAGCTTGCAATCTCCAACGCTGGCTTTGAGTCCCCCCATAGGAAGGGGGTAGCTGTTTCTCTTGGGCACCACCGCAGTGCTGACATCAATGAAGCTGCTTTTTCCAAAAGCGTGCTTTTAGTGAAATTGGTAAAGCACTCCCAGTCATACATTTATTTGACTATGGTCTGACTGACAGACGATGGTAACTCAGGGGTTATTTCTGGATGAGTAAGGTATAAGAAGGGAGAATGCTACTCATGTGGCTTATTATAGGATTTGATTTAATTTCAGGCTGAATTTTATCTCTGTCATAAAGCCAGATGCTAAAGTAATGGCTATATATCAAATACGTCGTAAAATATATTTAACAAACCCCTGCTTATTTTACATGGATTTTTTTATCAAACTATTTCTACTGAGAACCACATCCACAGAGTGGCTGAACAGTGCCTAGAGCTCCAATAACAATCCAGGACTCAAATGCATTAGACGCACTAAAAAACACAGACAGATAAATTTGGAGTTTTTTCGGGTGACCATCCATTTCTATCCACGGAGTTCTATTCATTCAGGAACTCCAAGGAGCACTAGCTATTTAAAATATTTTAAGCATTATTTAATTATCATCAATTTTATGGATGGTTAGAAAGGAATTTGGAAAACTATGAATTCCACAGTGCAACTCTGTGAGGAGCAAACCTCAAATCTGACCCTCTCTGAGTACCATGAGACCATCCGTTCTCCTCATTTATCTGTAACTGAGTTTACTGCCTTGAAACGGGAACCACAAATTCTCCAGTGAGCTAATTAGCATACTTTCTCGTTTCCAACATACTGCTTCTTACACAGTTTCTTAGAGGTAATGCTAGTTCTCCACTTCTCTAAGTCTAGTGTTCCCCGTATCATCCCACCGCTAGGAAAAAAGGAGGACCATACTTAAGGAACGTGAGACCTGATCCAGAAGAGCAAGAGCTATGCCACAGAGAAGAATCAGCGAACATGAGCTCTCGAAGAAATGCTGCGACTGCAGGTCAAATATGATCCTTGGATGTACAAGGCTACCAAGCAAGACTCCATGTGCCTATCTGTCACTGCTACAAACACTGCTGGAAAACTGTCTTCAGCCAGCTGTCCCCATTCAAGAACGATACTGATTATATTGCAGAAGGAATAAAGCTGTGAAAGAGAGTAAGGCTGGAGTGGAACATTGCCAATTTACAGAGAGCAGCTCTGCAGGTGATTTGAAAATAGTCTAGAAGCATTTACAAGCAGGAAAGCAGCGTGAATGTGGAGGGCTCTCAGTCTAGCAATGACAGAACAAGAGCTCATGACTAGAAATTAAATAAATCCATACAAAAAATATTAACAGAGAGGACAGTTAATTATGAAACAACAAATTTCTGAAGCAGTTTTTCCATCACCAGAGGGCTTTAAATGAAGGGGAGGGGGGTGATGTTTAAATCAGCCTTTTTTCAGACAGTCAAGAATTAATGCAGAAAAGTCAAACAGCCTGAGCTACCCAGCAGGTAGCTGGGTCAACTCAGTCAAACTGAGTATCATGCCTGAGGTGACTCTTCCTCACCTTATAAATCAATGTATCAGTGAATAAGAGGCTGAGGCACAAGCAATATTGGAAAGAAACCTCCAGAGAGAGGTTTCACCTGGAGAGAAAGTGAATGGACAAACAAAGGCTCTTCTGAGCCAACACCAGCATGAACTGTGCACCCTAAAGGCCCTGGGAAACTCGCTTCCTTGGGAAAAGGTCTTCAGCAGCCTGCAACAACCTCTGCTGCGGAGGTTCCCAAGCTGCTGTCCAACTGAGTGCCTGCCAATAGCAAGCATAGACCTGGCTAAGAAGATGCTGTTCTCACTGCTTTTTGTTTCCAGCTGTTAAATTCCAGTAAGAAACCCGTAAGATAATTCAAATATTTTACTCACACTCTTTTCCTGTAAGCAATTACTCTGGTTGCACAGGGTCTTGAAAGATTAAAAACTAGAGAGTAATTTGATCCCTCTGCTGTAATACAGTCTATCCTAAAGAAAATATTTAAGAGTTCCTATGTATTTGCTTTAACTGAAAACCGGGAGGTAAGGTTTGATGCAAATGCCCACCACAACAGGAATTCAATGTTTGACTGATATCTGCAAATACTAATATCATTGCTAAAAAGATGAAGCATGACAGCGTGCTAGCCGAGCTGCAGGCTAACATAAACAGCATGAAAGTCAGAAATGTCAGCATGGAAGTGAACACACTGAATTCGGCAAATCAGAAAGGAAAGTCAAGATAAACTCTTCTATTCCAACTCTGTTCTTTTACATGAGAACAATCTGAAGCGTCTTTAGCAACAAATAAACTTGCTGGCAAGAATTGACAAATGTAACCCCTGGCTACTCAGCAGCCAGAGCATTACTCCCCCTTCTCAAAGGAGACTGCCCGTTTCTTCCATCCCCTTCAGCTTGTTACCTCTAAGTAACACACTTGGTGCTCAAACCTGTGCGAGGATCTATTACCAACTCAGGATAGCTGAACACCTCTGTGAGAGTTACAGTTCCCAAAGAGAGAGAACAAGATGAGACGTGCCATCCCCGGAGAGAGAAATGGAAAGCCATCCTTCCACATACCGATTTCAAACCAAGGAACAACTGCCACTCTAACCTGCTATTAAGGATTATACAACAGTAGCTCTTTTGGCAGCAGACCACGGTGTTTCAAAACAATGGCACTCTTCATTAGATTCCACTGTGTTTCAGGAAGCAAATACAGACTTAACGGGCCTTTCCAGAAGCGCAGTAGCAACGGACAAAGTATTTGAGATGCACAACTCCAATCAGTAGCACAGTCATTCTGAAAGCATGCAACTGGGTCAGCTTGGATAACGCAAACAGCCAAAAGTCCTCTTTATCTTCTAGACACTGAAGGTGAGGGAGGACATTTTTATTGGCTTTCCTTACTGACTGTACTTACTGGTAAAAAACCCTCTTGTCTTTGAAGATCATGGTCCCTGCTTCATTAATATTTTATAGAAAAAGCAAAGATACTGAAAGCTTATTCTGGCTTTTTTCTAATCTTTGAAAGTAAAAGGAAGAATAAGGATGATTTTTGAAAGACACTTCAACCCTCTTCCATGCTGGATGGGCCCTCTCTACATGTTTATGGGCTACATAAACAGATGTGACAGCAGAATCAGCATCTGAACCATCTCCGCAGGATGGAAACATGACTTCACATCTCCCTCCAGCCTTAGTTGAAAGCAGTCCCTGCTCAGCGCAGGTGCGGATAGCCAGCTGGCTAGTCAGTGTGAGTCCCAGGGCTCTGGACACAACACTCACCAAGGGACATGCTGCTGAGTAAAGAAGCTGGTGTACTTGAACTGGGAAACACTGGTTCCTCCTTCATAAAAGAAGTTACTGAAAATAAACACAGATCAACAGCTGAAGACAATCCAGTAATTCTGAGAGCTGCTCTATCAAAACCAATGAGAATTTTTTTTTCCTGCTAAGAGTTATCTTTCCCAGAGCGATTCCCTTCTCCTCCCACCCTCTTTAAGGAAAAAGCTTACAAAATGCTCATATACTAACTTGGTCTCTCTTCCTTTTGAGATCTTACCCACCAATAACAGACAGATCATTGACAAATAAACCCGTCTTTCCAAAAGAAGGATGAGCTGAGGACTATGGAACTAAGCCAGACACAAGAGAGAAAGCCTTAATACCCAGCAAGACCACAGACTTCATGTGCAAAACTCAGCTAGTTTTCAACTTGCTGTTTGTCCACAGAACACAAACCAGATAAAATAATGATACTCCCTTAGCTATAAAGGGCACTGTGAAGATAAATACAGAAATCATTTAGCAAAGAGGATCTTGATTCTCAGTTATCCTAACATATAGGGCTCCAGATGCATACTAGCCTACTACAGATTTCAGGGGCTTCCTACCCTTGTCCTTAATAATGGTTACCCATCTCTCTTCCAAGAAGCCTTCCCTGAGGCTGATCTAGCCTTTCAGGTGAGAACAGCATGAGGTCTTCTGCATCCAGGCTCAGCTCATCAAATTCACTCCTGGGCTGGCTCTAACAGGGCCAGAAGTACAACTGCCTCCTTCTCTATGTTCCTCCTAGTTCAGTAACCACCAGTACCCCTCACCTAAGCCATACAGAAATCCTCTTTCTCCCCAAACCAGAGGTTGGACATGTACTTATCACTCATCATGGAGATCAGAAAGGTGTGTACTCAAAACCGTTCCTGCACTCTGTTCTTAGCAAGCAGTCCCACAGAGCAGCTCCTTGCCGATGAGAAGCAAGCTACACAGACCTACCAACTGAGCGAGCACGATGGAAAAACAGGGAACGTGAAGTCTGTAGGTGTTCTGAAGTGCTCTTACAGTGTGAAGTTCCCCTCTGCATACAGAGCACAATTCATTTCTTTTCTGACCTGTTTTTTTAATCAGAGGCAAACATAGCAATTATAGTCTGCCTGATTACAAATTAAATTACAAGTCTGTCCTTAGGGCACAACAGTGACCCCACCTAGGTGTTATCAGCCCCCAAATCTCATTTAATCTTGACAGATGTGTAGTACTGAGGCACCATTGCAGGGAACTCTACAAGTAAATTAATTTTACAAATACTTTCTCTGCAGTATTCCCATGCTCTTCCAAAAGACTGCTAATTCATAGAGCATTTCTTAGGCAACCTACGTAACTTAATTCATCAGTAAAGTAACTGAACATCTATGATGACTTTGAGCTTTTGCTAAGTCTGGCTTCTCTTTGATAACCTAACTGTCTCAGCTTTATCAAGTGATACCAAAGGCCTACATTATACTGTTTTCCAACTGTATCTTTTCTTCGGGAACTTTTTACTACCCCGTCCAAGCAATACACAAACCACCAAGTTCATTTGAGGAACACAAAGTCATCTTTCCATGGCCCCTTCAGCCCACTGTTTTTTAATAGGTTAAATCAATCCTGCTGACATAAGACTGTTCCCTGGCAGGAGCTGAGGATGAGAGACATAGTGCTCTCTCTGTACTTGTCTCAGCATAGACGGTGCTCAGAGGGAACACACATGAAGTGACAGACCTACTCCATCAGCTGTGACCTGGAAGAAACCTGTAAGCCTGAAGGGTGAGAGAACATTAACAAACAACTAAGAAGGCATTGTCAGCAGGTCCCTGTTATCCCAAAACCAGGGCCGAGAGCTCCCAACACTGAACCTTCCCTCTGGCTGGGACTCCTCTCTTCAGGGAACCTCAAGTATCTCGTCAGTGTAGACTTAAAGACTTGTTCAACAGCACGGTCTTGTGCTCCTGCTGCGGATGAGCGAACAGCTTGAATCCCCTGGGTTCTGAGATGCCTTTAAAAAATGTTTGTCCCAAGCAGAGTAGTATGACAGCCCTGATTCACTGAGAACAACTTATTTTTCAGCATGTTACCTGACCTACCGTAGCCACTATAAAAAAGCTGAACACGCACCCAGCCAGCACAAAGCCTCCTGTGCAGCCGCAGAAATGCCTCCTTCTAATTGCTTTCAAAACAGCAATTGAAAAAAATCCCAGCCTGGCTCTGAGCGTCACAACACAGGAAGACAGTTCTCTACGTGTCCTAACCTTTCCAATATTTGTTCCTGACCCCACCAGCACACATTGATTTATGAGGACTGAAAGTGCTTTTTATTGCTGTCTTTGTTAATATCTACTCACTAGATATTCTGTGAAGAAATCTGAGTGAAGAAAAATGAGTGGTAGATGAGTAAAACATTGTTAGTTTTTCATCATCCATTCCCTCCTGATTGCTCAAGTCTAGCAAGCAGAGTTTTTTGGCCCTGGTTCATAGAACTGCCAGTGCAATATTGCGAGAAAGTTACAATACATGTAAAACAAAATGTTAAGAATCTACCTAATCTATTATCACGTGAAAAAAAAATAGGAAAGGTTAGATTACAAATGTGTTTTTAACAAACTCTTAGAGAGGCCACAGTGTTATTTCCCTGGATCAGAAGTGACAAAAGTCCCCAAATTATTGAAGGCTACAGATGGATATTTCATCTCAGATCACAGCAAGTAAAGCCTTTTCCAATTTGTATAAAATTTGCTCATAAAATATCACGTACATCTGATGATGATTCCAGCACTGGCATTTTTTAACACACTCACTCTCTATAAAATCATCCCATTTCAACACCACTATAAGGAGGATACTAACAAATGCCAGAGCATGTGTGAGACATGTTCTGCTCAGGATGTCTGCAGTCACCACGTGGTTAATGGTACAGGCAAGCTAATGCCTTCTAGAGGCTAAATTCCTATCATTAACTAAAAAGGACTTAGCAGAAGATCGCCTGGTATGCTAGCCACTGCTTAGCAGCGACACTTTCGGGTAGAGGAAGCATTTTGAAGAATAGAGAAGAGGGGTTTTGTGTCTACTTACTTGAACCACTTACAGCTTTAGGTAGCAAATGTTCATTTTTATCATTTTTCCCTAGCAGAGCTCTATCCAGTCCTGCCAGCTGCAGCCCTGCTTTTGATTACAGGTGGAAAAGGTCTGCTGACCACTCCTCCCTTCAGAGAGACCCGGTTCACATGTTTGTACTTACCTTTAGGCAATGTTTTATTTTCCTTTTTTTAACAAAGGAAAGCAATGTGGAAATGCAGTATCCCAAAACACAGAAAGATTCAAAACAGGCACTGCCTTGCTGACCTGTCTGCCCTTAAACATCACTGGTGCATCGACTGATGCTTGCGACATGAAGCGGAAAATGACATCTGACTCCTGCCTCAGTTTCCAGACAGCAGAACTAACAGATGATTTACCAGTCTGGCCTGCTTCTATGTTAAATTCCTCTCTCCAGCTTCACTCAGCCACTTGTATTCAATGATGGGAAAGCTACAGGAACTGAACTGGAAGAGCAGTTTCCAGGGTCAGCCTCAAGCTAACTGGTGCTCAGAGCACCTGCAATTAATGTTCAACTGATCAGTTTTTCTTTAGGGAATGAACTCATCCCGACCTAAAAGCACACACAGAGAATAATATTATGAAAGTGGAACTGAACAAGCAATGAAAAAGAAACAACTATGCAGCTGTTATGGGTACCTGTTCTTAAAAGGTCTCGGTGAATACTGCATAGGATGTCAGAAAGGACGTGACTGAACTTGACACTCGGGACCAAATCTTGCAGACCCTTCCTGTGACTTCAAAGGCCACATATGTCTTTGCATAGTCTTGAAATGGAATTGCTGTGTAATATCCAAAAAGGTGACTTGAAAAGATCAGAAAGAAACATTTGAAATAGCTTTGCCAACATGTTCAGCTCTTCCTTTGAGGGGGGAAAAAACAAGGCATCTCAGATGGAGATGGAGAAAGCAAAAGAAATCAACATCTAAAAAGATTATTTCTTTTTAATTGCAACCGGTTCTATTTATTGACTTCCAAAATTACCTAAGCAGCCTACCTTTTACTAGCACTTACTCTTAGATGTTATTATTGGTAATTGCTGTTATGGTTACACAGCACTGGCATAAATCTCACTCAGCACCTCTCTGGGTTTCCGAGGGCAGAACGTTCACATGCTCTTCTCTGACCCCATGTTCCTAATTATTTGCCGTGCATGCCTATGTGCAACTCATCACCAACTGAATCAACCCAAACAGCTGAATTCAGCTGGTCTAGAGATTTTGGTATGCTTTATACTAAACCATCGGTCTTCAATCTTTTGAATTTACCTTCCTTTCTAGGTTACTTTGGAAGCCGACGAGAAAGTTTCTCTTGCTATATGCCATGGCCAGATGCACTACATTTGATGCAAATGCCAAGAGGAGCACGGTCCAAGTAGCAAAGTATGAGCTGATTCCCACCCACGGCTACCATTCTCCAAAGGAGATAAGGAATACTGATTTCAGCAGCAAACACTGCCTGAACAGCTAAACGCTTCCTCCTGAACCCAGCATACACAGCTGGGATGCAGCTGTTGCTACTGCAGCAGTGCAGGCAGCAGCTGCTGCCAGGGGAAAGGCAGCAGCTCACACAAGAAAGGGGCAACCTACCCAGAAGGTCCCACAATCCAGATCTGGCCACCACAACTGCCAAAGCTGGACCGCCCCAGTGGGAAAGTATTCTGGGGAAGCGTACCTTCCTGGAGGGTTCAGTGAGAATTTGCTTCCTGAAAATCTAGCAAGAACATATCTTAAGTGTTTTATGTATTATGCCAATGTTAACAGGGAGAACTACAAGGCCTGGGTCAAAGCCAGCTAATCCAAAGGCCTGTTCTTAAGTAAACAGTGGAAAACCACTCTACTTCAGAGCCTCCTGCAGAAACCCATACAGGAAATCTCTGTTTTACCCTTTCCTCTGAACCAATTTTGCCAAGCAAGGTTAAATGATAATCTTGTAATAAGTATATATGCAAAATAGTAAGTCTTTGTTTGACAATATCTGGAAGGCAGCTGGGAGCTGTGAATACCCTATAACTAAATTAAGCTAAGGTTGGACCGCATAATGCCTTCAAGGAACCTTTGTTTTTAAATAAATCACTTGTGGTGAAAAGAGCTGGAATGGTAGTTTTGGAGACGGAAACTGTCGTCTTATTTACGGGACGGGTACCACACAAGCAGTACTAGAGTACATTGTTCCCACACATCTGTTTCTACTAACTTACTTCACTTTGGAGCCACCTTCAGATATCAAAAGAACCACATCTCCTTGGGCCTCCCTTTCTTCTTCCATCCACCTACAGAAGCTGTGCCCACACATCCTTTAATTTCAAAAGAGAAACCAACAGGTTGCTCATGTCCCAGCATCATTTCTATAGGTATCTCATTACTGTGACTCCTGCTCTCCACATTTAACGGGCTCACACCTTTGCAGGATTTAAAGCGGTTTTAGCTGGTATGATGCACAGGGTAGGAACCCACTTGTTTTCTTGCTTACATGTTAAGAAAAGGTAGCATGCAGATAATCACAGTGGGGCTTCCAACCTCCTCAGTTTAATCAGAACTTTATCTCTAATGAAACTACCAAAAGAGGGCTTGCTGTGCTGGCAAATCCCACATCAGGTATTCATGCCCAGAGGATGATAAGCTAAGGTCACCAGCAAGCAACAAGTTTAGCCTCTACCATCCTGTACCAGACTTGAAAAAGTGACAGGACTGAGAGGGCTGGCACACAGCCGTTCACTACTCCTACGTTTGGGGACCCAACTGTCCGGGAAGTAAGAGCAAATCTGCTTTTGACCTTATAGTAAGGTGCACACACTGTTACACGTTCAGGAAGTAGTAAGATTCGACATAGACTGCTGTGGGGTTTTTTAAGGCTGAATTACTCAGGCTCCCTTCTTAATCTCATGCTGTCATATAAAAAAATGTATTTATCCTAATATGGCTTCATACAGGCAGGTCTCCCAAGCACCTTTTTAGCCCTGCAAACACATGCATGAGACTTAATGGCTACCCTTATGTAGGCGGGTTTAGATTATCAATTGCTTACAGTGGCTACCTTAAATACCTATGCAATTTTTTCCAGATGTTGCTTAAGGCCTATTTACTGTACATTAAGTCCTATTTATTGTACATGCTGGATTCTCTCTGTGGTTAAGAAAGCAGACTCATGTTATACATGCTCTCTATGTAGAGTACACAGTCCAAAGTTTTAGGAACCATGCCAGTTAAGGAGTCATAATGATTAAAAAGCAAAATACAGCTCATTGCTATGAGCATCATAACCATGACACATAATAATAATTTCTTTAGTAGCACAAAACAGACATTTTACAATAGGAAATATTTATACGAATGTGCACTTTGGAGATGCTCAAAGAATAAGGTATGCTTCAGCACAGAACAGCCAACTTTTGAAGACTCAGATCGTGGCCATTTCAAATATAATTTCAAATGGTATTTGTGCTGCTGATACTATAAATAAAATTTGAAAAGTAGGTGCAGTACAGACAATAAGTGAAGAATTCCCATGCGCTGACTTGGTAGCATATCTCATCCCAAACACATCCTGAAGAGCGAGACAAGGCTTCCACTCCTGGGCATATTCTGTTCAGTTTTCTGTCCTATTATTCTCACTGCTAAAAAAGCCACAGCTGTTTTATATCAGGACACCCAGCGTTCGTGAGCCACCCCGAGGCAAGGACACGGCGTAGAGCAGTCACTGCGAACTCATCCCAAGGTACATCACTCAGGCTGTCCCCTGCTGACGTACAGTGCTGTCCTCAGTTTCCCTTGGGGTACAGCTGAAGTGTCTTGCTCTCTTCATGGGTTTACGCTGGATGGCATATGAGTATTTCTTATCCTGAGGTGATTAGTTACTGAGGTGTTCTTTTAAAAGAGTGAAGACAAGGCACAGCCCTGCCAAACAGCAAGCTAGTTCCTATGACAACTTTCCACTGCAGCCTGGTTGGAGACTGTTAATCCACCTTCCCCAGGCCAAGCAGCTTCTACATGGTAACGTTACTTTGGGTCATTACAGACCTCTGTAGGATTTTCACCAGTGGCCGAGCAACAGCAGGTTGCGTGGTACTGAACCACCCAGATCCCACAGCACTCCCCAATTTCAAATTCCTACAAAAGAATGGGTTCACTGAGTGCGACTGCATGACCCCGCTTTTGTCTCTTGCCCAAGATCTTGAGGGCAGAGCTGCAGTCAGCCCTTCTTTCTGCGCCTCCTTGTGAGTTGGTATCTACAATTTCTTAGGATTCAAAGGTTGCAGATCATCTCAGTTTGTCCTGGAGCACCACAAACCTACTCTGCAGCCAGCCCAGGGCCATCCCCAGATAACGGCTCACGCTGCAAGCTAACCACCCATCTACCAGTTTTTAACTGAAGCATTATTTTATTAAGCTGAACTGCAAATAACATGTATGATGTGAGCAAATAAACCTATCTGCTTTTTCAATAAGCATCAGTTAAACATTGTATTTTAATAGCTTGCTTCCCTTTTACTTTAGACGCAAAAATAATATACTTGTGTATTTTTAAAGGAAATAAAACACTCCTTTCAATGTTTCCCCAAAAAGTACAATACCACAGTATTTACCAGTAAACACCACACTAAGGTTTCTGTTTTTTCAAAAACAAACATTCCCCTAGAATTTTAAAAAAAAGTCTGGGATAAATATTTCTCGTGATTTTAGGAAGTGTCTATTAACTTTCAATTCAAGCTGTATTAGGAATCAAACATGACAAGGAGTAACAATTCAAGGGGGATTTTTATTATTATTTTTTGTTATTGTTGTTATTATTATTATTAAAAATTGCCTGCAAACTGGAAATTTGCCTGGGAAAATTTCAGCTTGCATCTGATTTTTACTAGCTTATATCCTAGAAACAGTGTATAACACTAATGCTACCAATGCAAATATACTAACAGGCTGTTAATTTCAAACCTCAGCTGAAAACATTTCTCCCATCCTTACAACTTTTCTCCCCATTTATCAAACATGACGGAGTAACAATTCAAGGGGGATTTTTATTATTATTTTTTGTTATTGTTGTTATTATTATTATTAAAAATTGCCTGCAAACTGGAAATTTGCCTGGGAAAATTTCAGCTTGCATCTGATTTTTACTAGCTTATATCCTAGAAACAGTGTATAACACTAATGCTACCAATGCAAATATACTAACAGGCTGTTAATTTCAAACCTCAGCTGAAAACATTTCTCCCATCCTTACAACTTTTCTCCCCATTTATCTCTGCAATTGTACTTAATTCAATGGAGCATTTTAAATGTAATTCGGTGGTGCATTTTGCCATACAATTTGTTTGAATGACGCTATACAGAGTAAAGGTTGTATTGTACTATATAATGAAACTACGTCTATGCTTGAACAAACTCCAACTGCTGTTAATCAAACCAGCAAGTTCCTGAATGATCTTTTGGACTCCAGACTAATGGCAATAGATTATTTTAAATAGCAGTTCTACTCTAAAGTATGTTTAGGTTGACACGGGCTGACAAGGTCTGTGACAGACTTCCAGAGCTAAGCTGATTGGTTTGCAAGTAAAACACCAGGGTTTTTCCCTCACTGCCAGAACTACAAATTCAGCACATCAACCAAAGATCAAAATGTAGTTTTGAGTTCTGTTTCTGGTTTTCAATAAAGCCACGTAGCACCTGAAAGGACCTGAAAATCTTCATATTTTCGATTATTCACTAGTGACAGGTATACGGATCAATATAATGTATTTCAGTCGGTGACAAGATGTTATTCTACACAGGGCACCATTTGGATAGGTAAGAGGGGGACATTTCTAAGTGACTATTTAGAAAGCATTTTGCAATCTTTGAGGTTCAAATGGTAAATCTTCCAGAGTTAAAAAAAAATAATCTTTTAAAACATAAGTGATTATGCCTTGGGAGGAATGTTCTCAAGACCATGTCAGAGAGGATCCTTAGTATCCAACTTGGCAGCAAGGGAATAAACTTGAGGGTTTCATAATCTCAGTGGTTCCAGGAATTTTTAAAACTGCCTGTGCTACAAGAAACAGTACTGCCCTATTAAGTCATCTAGTCTATCAGAAACCAATGTAGGTTTGTTTCTGCCACACATTTTGCAACATTATTTTTGGCACAAAAGGAGCGATTAAAAAAAAAGCATAAGCAAAATGTAAGCAAAGCAGTTTTGCGTTGTTTTTTATTTATTTATTTATCTGGCGCCTCGCTCCTGTCTTTAGGTTATCAGCTCAAGCCCGATATAGCGGGACTGCCAAGAGCAACTCAAACGAAACAGAGCAGTGACAATGAACCCTCGCCCTGATGCAAGGCTGCCCGGGAAGTGTTCTGCCCAGCGCCGGGATCGGGCTTTCCTCGGCGAAGAGGATCGCCTCTACCCACCTCCCCAGCCGGGGTGGCTGCTACCCCAGGGGGAAGCTGCGAGCTGGAAGGTGCCGCCAGGACCCCTCCGGCCCACGTGGGACGGAAGGCGGAAACGAACACACCGGGTGCTGGCCCCAAACCTCAGAAACACCTTCCCGACGGCTCCTTCTCCTCACGCTGCGCCTCGGACGGCAGAGGGGGGAGAGCGCTCCCCGCAGCGGGGCGGCAGGCAAACAGCCGCCCTGCCCCAGGGAGGGGGTCAGCTCCGGGGCGCGCCCCGCCGGCCACAGGGCGGGGGCAGCTCGGGGCCCTGCCTGGGGGCGCGGTGGGGAAGGTGAAGAGCTCGGGGGCTCACC
>NW_008795129.1:12771678-12778526 GCF_000699145.1 Aptenodytes forsteri
CTGAGCCCCCACAGTTCTGTCAGCCGGCCTCAGTGCCACGCTGGCTGAAGGAGCCAGAGCTTTGGTTAAAATAATGCAATTCATTATCGATTTTTTGGGGAGTGCATTTGCAGCACGGGCTGGGGCAAAGGGGGCCAGGGTGCACCCCATCTGCTGTGGGAATGATGGCGAGGAGGTCCCGGGGAGCAACTGTGGATGGCACGGAGGGTGATGGCCAGGGGCTTGGGGGACACTGGCCACGGTGGCAGGAGGAGGGGGGTCCTGCCTGCCCGTCCCGAGCAAAGGTCCGCTGCCACAACCAAGCACAGGCCTGCGCCCATCACACCTGCGGGCATGGCAGTCCGGGCTGGAAAGGCTCAAGGAATGGTTGTGCAGAGCAAAAAATACCCATTGGTCCATTCCCAGTTGTACCACACTGGGCCAGCAATGCCCCAAAAAGTGCTGGGCAAAAAACCTCCCCGGCAAAATGAGCCTCCCTTTTTCTGCCTGTTTTTCCTGACCCCAAGGCCTGGAAAAGGCCGCAGCCCCAGCAGGGTCCTGGCCACCTCAGGGTGGTCCCCGCCATCGAAAAGGGTGATGGCAGCCGTCCGCCTGCCCCAGCTCACCCTGGGCCCACGCGGCTCTGCCAAACCGCTGGCACCCAGCTCTGCTCTCCCTTCCCATGCCTCAGGTGGTGGCAGGAGGCCGGGAATGCCTCCGCTCCTCTGGCAGAGGCTTTTCCAGCCCCGCCGCTGCGGTGCTTCCTTTATCTCCCCAAGGACGCTTCCCTCAGCTTTCCCTATAGCTCTCTGCTCTGCTCCGGGTGATAAGGCACTGCCGCCACCCTCTGCAGCACAGGGACATGCCACCGGGCAGGGTTGTGCCGACTTGGGCACATTTGGCCCATCGTGGCTTGCTGGGCTCTGCGAGCCTTGCTCCGTCTCCTTGCCAAGGGGAAGTACCGAACAGCACCAGCCTTTAACACATGCCATTAGTTCTGGCTAAAGCAAAGCCCGTTTTCAGCGCCGAGCCTGTAGCAGGGCAGTGTTACCCACCCGGGAAGCTCAGCCTGCACCTCCCAACACCCTGGGACATCTCACGGCACCTGCGCCAGGCACCCAAGCGAGGAGTTTCACTTGGAGATGCATCCACCTGTATTCGGGAGCTCATTTCCATGCATCCTCATGGTGGGGCCCATCCTGGAGTGTGTGTGTGTGTCTGTCTGTCTGTGTGTCTGCGCATCTTTCCAACACATAACCCCAGAAGATGCACTGAAGCCAACAAGAATGACTAAAAGTGCGAAACAGCTTTTCTATGAAAGAAAATTAAATAGACAAAAATCCTTCAGCCCAGGAAAGAGACTGAGGGAGGTAAGGCAGAAGTCTGCAAAATCCTCCACAGGGAGGTGGGTGGGAAGGAACCGTGTCCCAGCTCTTCCACTGTGTCCCACAAGCCAGGGGCATGGAATGAAATTACCTGGCAGCGACTCTGAAGCGCAAACAAAGATGATGTTTTTTCATACGGCGCATTATCAAACTGTGGATTACAGAGCATGGTGGCATCCAGGACGTGAACTTGCACTGATTAGATAAGGGCCAGCAAACACAGGGATGTGACTGCTGCCCAGGGAGCCCCAGAGCCGCAGACAGCCAGAACCAGAGAAATTATACCAGGGAAGCATAAATCTGCCACTGTCAGAAACAAACTCCTGAGTCAGAGGGACCCAGTACAGCCATTTTCCTATTTTTATCAGTGTTTTTGTGTGTGTGCAATTCAGTGAATGCGTCCTTCTTTCTTATATATCTGTTTGTCACTTATATATGTTTTCTCCCTGATTTTGCTGCCCTTACTCACAGAGCTCTCCCTCCCGCAGCGGGTCTGCCCGCCTGTGCCGCAGGAGATCTGGCAGCAGCCTCGCAGGAGACACTTGGATCTGCCTTTTTCCCGCTGCCGGGAAGCATTTCCCTTTTATGTGGCTGCCGCAGTGAAGCCGGGTGGCGAAACACCTACCCAGAGCATTAGTTTAATGGACTGTGCTGGAAACCGGCCGGAAGGTTTGTGTCCCATCGCTGTGTGTGCACAGCTCAGAGGACGGCTTTTTCCTCTGAATCACAAGCCCAGGCAGATTGCAGCTCAGGAGATAAATTGTTTAATGAGCCCCATCAGCAGGTGGCTGCTGTGCAGAGAGGATCATGGAGTTTTAAGGACTCCTCCTGCTGTCTCACAGGCATTGATTTTTGAAGCAACTGGGAGGTACGGAAAGGTCCTGGGCAACGCACTGGGTTTCAGCACTGCAATTCTGTTATGGGACTGTTTTTCTTGGTTTTTCTGCCTGTTTTCCGGCCAGATAAAGATCCCCCTGTGACCACATGTGTGTGTCCCAACAGAGATCCGTGTGTTACTCAGGCGTCAAGGTTTCCGGAGCCTGAACGCAGCCCAGGCACTGCCCTGGTTTCAGTTTGTGCCCACTTCCAGCTTGCCGTCTCATTTCAGGTCTGACACGCTGGCGTTCAGCTTGTCTCCAGCCTCTGAGCTTAGGATAGGATAGGATAGGATAGGATAGGATAGGATAGGATAGGATAGGATAGGATAGAATTTGATAGGATAGGATAGGATAGGATAGGATAGGATAGGATAGGATAGGATAGGATAGGATAGGATAGGATAGGATAGGATAGAATTTGGGGAATTTTGGGGATTTGGGTCTGGGTCTTTCAAGGACTTCCTTCCAGTCTGCTGGGACATGGTTCCTTCTCCAGGACGCGGCCACGCTGCAGCTCTCCCTCTCACTGGGAGGGCTGTACAGGTTTGTTCGCCAAGTCAGCCCCTGAAAGCTGGGTCAGGGGCTCAAGGGGCTCACAAAGGAATTGCATTTGGGTGCCAACCATCTGGGATGGGGCCCTGCTGCAGCTGCCTGGAACACTGGAGCACGCCCAGAACTGGCAGCTCATGCTGAGCTGGATCCCAAGGTCTCAGCCACCCCTTGCTCCTCTGAAAGAATAGAATCATAGAATCATAGAATCAATAAGGTTGGAAAAGACCTCTAAGATCATCGAGTCCAACCGTTGACCCAACACCACCATGCCCACTAAACCATGTCCCTAAGTGCCTCATCTACGTGTCTTTTAAATACCTCCAGGGATGGGGACTCAACCACGTCCCTGGGCAGCCTGTTCCAATGCTTGACAACCCTTTTGGCGAAGACATTTTTCCTAATATCCAATGTAAACCTCCCCTGGCACAACTTGAGGCCATTTCCTCTCGTCCTATCCCTAGTTACTTGGGAGAAGAGACCGACACCCACCTCGCTACAACCTCCTCTCAGGTAGTTGTAGAGAGCGATGAGGTCTCCCCTCAGCCTCCTTTTCTCCAGCCTAAACAACCCCAGTTCCCTGAGCCGCTCCTCATAAGACTTGTTCTCCAGACCCCTCACCAGCCTCGTTGCCCTTCTCTGGACACGCTCCAGCACCTCAACGTCCTTCTTGTAGTGAGGGGCCCAAAACTGAACACAGTATTCGAGGCGCGGCCTCACCAGTGCCGAGTCCAGGGGCACGATCACTTCCCTACTCCTGCTGGCCACACTATTTCTGATACAGGCCAGGATGCCATTGGCCTTCTTGGCCGCCTGGGCACACTGCCAGCTCATGTTCAGCCGGCTGTCGACCAGCACCCCCAGGTCCTTTTCCACCAGGCAGCTTTCCAGCCACTCTTCCCCAAGCCTGTAGCGCTGCATGGGGTTGTTGTGGCCGAAGTGCAGGACCCGGCACTTGGCCTTGTTGAACCTCATACAGTTGGCCTCGGCCCATCGATCCAGCCTGTCCAGGTCCCTCTGCAGAGCCTTCCTACCCTCAAGCAGATCAACACTCCCGCCCAACTTGGTGTCGTCTGCAAACTTACTGAGGGAGCACTCGATCCCTTCGTCCAGATCATTGATAAAGATATTGAACAAGACTGGCCCCAGTACTGAGCCCTGGGGAACACCGCTCGTGACCGGCCGCCAACTGGATTGAACTCCATTCACCACAACTCTCTGGGCCCGGCTGTCCAGCCAGTTTTTTACCCAGTGAAGAGTACACCTGTCTAAGCCGTGAGAAGCAGCCCTCCAGCGAGCTGGAGCCACATCCTTGTTCTGCGGGACAGCAGCACTTACTATCATTTATTGACTCCAATTCCTTGTGCTCATTCAGCTACAAGGTCCCAGCAGTCACATCAGCAACTGACTCGGGTCCCACCTGTTTCATGCAGTCTCCTTCCGTTTGTGTAGAAAGACTCCAGAACAGCTCAACCCATTGGAAGGCAAAGGGATTCGATCCCAGGGTCTTTACCCATGGACATCAGCAGTTGCTGCAGAGACCCTTGCATCTCTTCTGCTGGAGGAGACTGTGATACTCCTAACTCCACTGTTAGACTACATATGTATGGCAGTGCTAAAACAGCACAAGAGGGGAGGCCAGGATAGGCTGCACTCCACTTCTCCAAGACAAAAGAGAACCACAACAGCTTCCACCATCATCAGAGCATCAGAGCAAAGTCATCAAAACAATGCCACACACATAACTAAGCAGAGCTGGTAACTTCTCAGTTATTTGATCAGTTATTGCCAGTAGCAGAAACCTGACTTAGGATACTGTAATGCAAAGCAGTGGATGTCAAGGCAGCGGTAAAACACACTTGTGTGTGAGGAGTATGTGAAAGACCTGAAAAAAACCCAGACCAAAGAGAGGATCAGCAGTGTGAGCCAGGCAGCCCACTCCAGCGCCAGGATGGCTGGCAGACCCCAGTGTGGGCTGAGGCTGTCTGCCCGGCCTGCTCTGCCACCAAAACGTAAGCTACTCAGACAATCCAAGTGGTGTAGCCTCGCAGTCACTGACCTAAAACAGGCTTCAGGAAAACTGAGTCCTTCCAGGAAAACTACTTGTAAGCAGATCTGAGTCCTGGAAAAACAAGGCACAAGCCAGGTCTCTCGCCCAAGTGTGTGCATAGCTCCTGTCTCTTTCCTTTGCCTCCACTGACCGACACTCCTCATTCCTCCTGTGCCCTATGGGACAGATGGACAGGACTAAGGTGGGGTATATACATGTGTGTGTTAATCCTACCACCAATGCTTCACTGCAGGCCTAGGACCAGCCTGCTCCCACAGTGGGGCAGTGCTCCACCTTGGGCTGGGCTCACCTCACTCCCAAGTGAAAGGGATGTTTTCCCCATGGGGTTTCTGCCTCAGGCAGTGCCCTTCTAAGCATGGCTGCAGGGACGTGTGCTCCTGTGCACTCCAGCCAGGGTTGCTGCCATGCTTGCAGGGCCTCTCCAGAGCCACTGTTATGATTAACTTCTGATCCCAAGGAGATGTGAATCCCAGCACCGTCTCTCCCCATTTGGCTGGTCCCTTTGGAACAGCGACAGCTGTTTTGGAAGTCATGGCTCTCTCCAGTGCCGGCCCTGGCTTGCTCGTCCTCCTGCTCATCTGCTGGACCTCCCTCATGCGATCCCCTGGTCACCTGTGAGGAGAAACGGGGACAAGTGGAGTAGAGGAACTGGGCATCAGTGCAGAGCTCAGTGGCACAGAGAAGTACGGCAGGAGGCAGGATCTGGTGGCACATTTCACCACATTCCTCACACCTGTATCACAGTTATTTTAAGCTGTTTTTCCATCTCACAGCCACATTTTGTGCTGCTGTTCCTAGAGACCAGTCACTTCCTGCTGGTCTCTTGGCAGGTCCTGTTATGGGATGCCGTGTTCCTGGGCGCGGTGCTTGGCCTGGAGGTGGGGTGTGTGTGTCCCCTCCCCGTCAGCTGTGCAACCCTGGGTACTCCCAGCAAACCCCTGCCAGTGGGAAGGCCCAGCCTGCTTGCGTGGACAGGAGAGAAACTGAAGTGGCTCTTTCAGTTCCTGGCAAGCAACCTGGAGGCAAAATCCTCCCCTGTGTATCCCCTGCGGCACGGCTGGACTGATGATGAGTCTCTGTCCTGGGCACGCTCTCCTCCAGGCACGTCCCCACCCCTGCACCCCCACTGCACTCCAACCGCCCGCTGCCCCATCCGGTGGAGACCCCATGCTGCCATAGGCACCCCGGTCCCCACCAGAGGAGAGGGGCTGGGACCAACCCTGCAGGACACCTTCACCCCAGGCACAGGCCTACAGCGCGGGTTCCCATGAGCATCGGCGGGGATGGCTGGGGATACCCCAGCAGGAGTGATATGTGTCTGTGCGTGTCTGTGTCTGTGTGTCTGTGTGGCCGCCTGCCTCTTTGTCTCTCTGTGTGTCTGCCTGCCAACCCCCCGCTGCCCCATCCAGTGGAGACCCCATGCTGCCGTAGGCACCCCGGTCCCCACCAGAGGAGAGGGGCTGGGACCAACCCTGCAGGACACCTTCACCCCAGGCACAGGCCTACAGCGCGGGTTCCCATGAGCATCGGCGGGGATGGCTGGGGATACCCCAGCAGGAGTGATATGTGTCTGTGCGTGTCTGTGTCTGTGTGTCTGTGTGGCCGCCTGCCTCTTTGTCTCTCTGTGTGTCTGCCTGCCTGCCTCTCCACCTGCCCATTTCTGCCTGCTTCCTTCTGTTTCTGCCTCTCCTTGCCCGTGCATCTGCGTGTGCATCTGCGCGTGTCTCTCTGCGCGTCTGCTTGTCCCTTTGTCTGGCTCTGAGCACGTGTGTGTGCGCGTCTTGCTGTGAACGCGCCTGTCCCTTTTCGCGTGCCTGCGCGTCCGTCTCTTTGCGCGTGTGTGACCTTGTCCATCTGCCCGTGTATGTTTGTGTGCTCTTTCTGTGTCCGTGTGCATGTGTCCGTCCATCCCTACACACATACATCCGTCTGTCCCGCCCCATGCCCCCATACATCCGCGCCCCATGCCCCGTCCGCCGTCCGCCG
>NW_008795129.1:12779907-12790796 GCF_000699145.1 Aptenodytes forsteri
GGCACCGGGCAGCGCCGGGCAGCTCCTCCCCGGCGCTCGGTACTGTGCGGCACCGGCACCGAGCGTCCTCCTCCCGTGCAGCCTGCCCCAGCGAGCTCCCCCAGTGCGTTGTAGCACCGGGCATCTTCATCCCACGCAATCCCCGCCATGCAGCGCCGGCGCCTGCGACCCAGCACTCCCCCTCCCCTGGTCCTGTGCAGCGCTGAGCGCCTCCACTGCATGCAGAATCCCGCAGCGCAGCTCCAGCCTCTGCAGCAGCCCCTCCCGCAGTATCGTGCAGCGCTGGACGCCCCGGCCCAATGCGGTGCCCCCCCGCACCGTGCAGCACTCGGCGCCCCCGCTATCCCGTGCTGTGCTGCACTGCATGCGACACCCCCGCCTCCAGCCACCAGCACTGTGCAGCACCAACCCCCTCTGCCTTGTGCAGTGCCCACCCATGCAGGGGCAGTGCCCCCGCAGCACTGCGCAGTGCCAGGCATCCCTGCAGCCTTCCTCCCCCCCGGCATAGGGCCTCTCTGCCCTGCACAGCAAGTCCTGCCCCGCTGCTTTCATCCTTTATCCATAGGCAGAACCCCAGAGGGCAGGTTTTGGGGGGACAGGCAGGGCCAGGACACTCCCTCCAACACCCCCTTCCCGCAGGGGAAAAAGGTCTCCCTGCACAAGGCAGTGCTGTTCGGGAGATCACCCCATCCCTGCCCTGTCCCTTAAGGATCAGCTCCAGAATTGCCCACACGTTCCCCATCATTGTGGGTAATTCCTCGAAGCCGTCTGCCCAGGCTTGGCCCCTCGCCCTGTGGCCTGGCTCTTGGCACCTGCACTGCAGAAATCAGAGCTCTGCAAATGTTAAGGCTGAATTTGCAGCCAGATCCCAGCATCTCTTATGTCTGTGGAAAGACTCATGTGGAGCGGACACTAAGTGCTCCATATCTCTCATTCCATTATGTAGTATTACCACATTTTCTTGCTACAGGGAAACGTTCATGATTTATAATAAAATGAATTCCGAGACTGTTCTATTACATGGCTATTAAATGATCTGTGGTTTCTAAATCAAGCGATTTCCTTCTAAATACTGAAACAACTGCCTTACGTCATAGCTGAAGGACATTGTTATTTCACACCCAAGTAATGCCTTGTCATTTTCAAGGCCAAATTTTGCCAGGCTCTCTAGAATTCGTGACTGTAGCTCCAAGCTGCTTGCAATCTTTCTGAATAGTTCAGGTCGTCTTCGACAAATATTGTGGTAATAGGGAACATACAATATTTCCTTTAGTGGGTGAAAGGATTCACACAATAATCTTCTCAAATAGTCTTGATGCCATGTGAAAAGAGGGATTCCAGGAACAACCTATCAATTGGGAAAAGGAAAAATAATGCAACTGGATTAAACAGCACCATAATTGAAATTGCTTTAGTGGCAGCACAGCAGCTTTTTCCTACATGACGCTCAGGATCTGCTTTAAGTGTGGTAATACTTAGGAGTCTTTTGGACAATGTACATGTGTAGCAGCTAAATAATTTCCCTGGCTACAACCAGTGGAAAAGGATGGAAGTCTGTCTTAAAAGAGAATATTCCTATTGTTTGAGCTTTTAAAATGTTCCTATAGACTGCTAAAGCAGGGACATGTCTTTATATTTGTAGTCTACCAATCAAATCTGAACCAATATGTGAGAGCTTTCCGTTAGGGGAAAGGGTTGCAATGGTGTGGGGAGGGGGGTTTATTCAGCTAGCTGGTAGAGCTGGGGTGTGGAAGGGAGGTACAGACAGGGTAACAAGGACAGCCCATTTTTGAAGAGCATTTTGTTCATGTGAGCTGCAGGCAGAGGGAAGGGGGCTGTAGGCACGGAGGGTCAGAGCAGCAAGAGTGGGGCTGTCCCGGGGTAGGGTCATGCCGAGTCCCTCCCTCCTGACATGGCTCGGTGCAGCAGCAGTCTGGCTGCATCGGAGCAGAGATTTTAATCTGTACTGCAGCGGCATCCATGCACATCCTGGAGCTTTTCAGTTGATGTCCCAATGGTCTCCTTGAACCCTTTCCCATTGCCCAGTCCCATCTCAGAGGCACAGCTCCATGCAGCTCTTTTGCTGCAGGAGACAGTCAGGGCAGCACAGGTCAAGGCAGAGATCCCAAGGATGGCCCATAAATGTCCCTCAAGGTGGGATATGTCCAGCTAACTTGCCCGTGAGATGCCCCATGTCATGTTCAGGATGAGCTGGCACTGCTTCTCTGAGGGTCTCAGCTCAGACTGGGCTCATTGCATCAGGCTCACCGCAGCTCCCTGCTCCTTGGGCAGCTCCACGTCTTGTGGCTGTCTCTGCATTGTGCACAAGGAAGGTTATGCGGGACACGAAGGAGGGGACAGGATGGGAATGAAGACAGGGACAAGATGGGGATGAGGACAGGGAGAGGATGGGGATGAGGTCAGGGACAGGATGGGGATGGCTGTGGGAGGAGGTGCGGGAGACCAGATGTTGGCAGTGGCCATTGCAGGGCTTTGCAGGCAGGGCTGCACCACCACTTAAATGCAAACTGCTTACTCATTCCCGCTCCAAATCACGCTCCTCTGGTGGCACAGTGGGGCGGCCAGCAGCGGAAAATCATCTGATTGGGAAGATCCCTATAAGAGCGGGTTTCACTGCTTTCAGGCTGCTGCTTAGATACCTGGGTGCATGTGGGGAAAAAAACAGGGCTGCTTGTTTTCTGACAAAAAAAATAGAAAAAAAGATTCAACCCCTTTGTTAGCAGAAGGTCTGGCCTCGGACTCTTCCACATCACAGGTAGAACTGGATGTAGCAGCCATGGCACGGCAAAGCTGATGGGAAGGATGCTAGAAGGACATTGTCGTCCAGCTGAGCACCCTGGCTCTCACAGGGCAGGGCCCTGACTCTGTAACCCCCCCAAATCCCTGCGTTCAGAGCCCCGCAGCCTGGGGTTCCTACACATTTTCTGGGGAAGATGTCAGCCTTCCCCTCCTGGAGCCAGCTCTTCCCTCCTGTCCTGGAAGCACCACCCCAGATGCATGTCCCAACCTTTCCTAAGCCCCCCAGATGCAGACTGCAGCCCTTCTCCAGGCAGCCGCTCCAGCTGTGGGCTGCTGCAGTGCTGGGTGCTCTTGCTTGTCCCGCTGAGCCACCACCCCTGCTTTGACAATGTTTAAGCCCAAAACTTAACTTCCCTTCCCTTCCCTTCCCTTCCCTTCCCTTCCCTCTTCCCTCTTCCCTCTTCCCTCTTCCCTCTTCCCTCTTCCCTCTTCCCTCTTCCCTCTTCCCTCTTCCCTCTTCCCTCTTCCCTCTTCCCTCTTCCCTCTTCCCTTCCCTTTCCGCCTGCCTTGTCCCCCACAGGACTGGGGGCTCCACCACCATGTGCTATTTGCCTACGCACCCCCATCTCACAGACCCTGCTGCAGATGGGAAACTGTATAAATCCATCAATGTTCAAAGCCTCCCCCAGCTGCACATACTCACAATCCATGCCCGGTGCTCCAGCTTTTCCATCCCTGTTAGTGTGAGATTTCATGATCCCAAGCTCCTGGTGGGATGTGCCATCGTGGACCAACTACCCATTGCAGCTTCCCTGTCTCTGCAATGGCAGAGCAGAAAACCCGCAGAAGTCCCTGCTCCAAAACACGGTCCTGAGCACCCTTGCCTTTGCAGGACACCATCGTGCAGCTGGAGGACGACCTGCGAAACACCAAAAACGAGATGGCTCGGCACTTGAGGGAGTACCAAGACCTGCTTAATGTCAAGATGGCACTTGATATTGAGATAGCTGCCTACAGGTAAGGCTGCTCTGATCTGCTCCGCCCAGCTGCCTCCCAACCCGAACCCCCAATCCCACCAGGCTAGGGTATTTTCAAGGGCCCAGAAAATACCTGGGTACACACTCAAGGGAGCAACACCATCGTGTTGCTCATCCTCCTTGCCTGGACCTGCTGTGCTCCTGCCTGGGGAGCAGCCATGGCTCCATGTCATGCCTCAACCTAGCAGCCATGAGCTGCATCCCCCAGCTGCCCCAGAAGCAGTGGTTTTTAACGGGGACAGTTGGGGCTGGAAACTTGTCTCTCTTGAAAAGTTGAAGTAGATGCAAAAGGCAGAGTCCCTCTGGTTTGGGGTTTTATTTTCCTGGGGTTTCTGTAGGGAGAGGAGGGAGCTGGTCTCGTGTACCCCATATTGCAAGTGCTCCAACCAAAGCATATGATTTTGAACCAGTTTCATGGTGCAGTGTGACCTGAACCCATGTCCACTGCAGGCTGGGGTGATGGCCTGGAGCCCTCGGACTTGCTCGCAGGTCACAGCACACCCTCAGGCTTTGCAGATGTTTCACGTGAGATGTCCCCAGACTAACCTCTTCCCTTGTGATGTGCTTGCAGGAAGCTGCTGGAGGGAGAGGAGACCCTCTTCAGCACAGGAAGCGTCGGCCTTTCAGCGCTCAATCCCCTCCCCAACCCCACTTACTCCTTCCAGCCAAAAGGCTTTAGTTCCTCTACTCTGTCCTTCAAGGAGGAAGAGCAAGGAGAGGTTATTAAAGTGACCTCTAAAATATCATCCAGCCAGGCTGAGATGATTGAGGGGACCATAACCTCTGCCAAGAAAAGAGGGAGATTAAACCTGCATGAAGGAATCATTGCGAATGCAAAAATGTAACCGTCAGAACCCCGTCCATTTTGCATTTGAGGGGGAACAGTCTCCACTTGGCCTTTAAATTGCCCCTCCAGGCAGAAAGCTGCGCTGGGCTCGTGGGAAACCCCCCTTAGAAACACGTAACTCCCCCCGGGGACACTGACCGGGGCTGGCTTCCTCGCGGGTCCTGCCCTGCAGAGACCAAGCTTGGCACATTGCTCCCTTTTAAATGGGGCGGAGGTGCAGGCAGGTAGCTAGATGCATGTTGGTCGTTGTTGTGGTGGCACAGTGGACTCATAGCACCCACCATCCCTCCCTCCCTCCTCCCACGGCGGGCGAGGGGGAGCTGGTTGGGACCGCTGCTCAACCAGCTCTCTGGGGAGGGAGGATGAGGCAATCAACTCAACACATTTGCTACAACTAGCTTCAAGGCTACAGACCTTCAACTACTATCCAAATCCACGTATAGCTAAACTCCTCCCCACTCCTCAAGCCGTAGCCATCCACTTTTAATCCCAGCAGCACAGAAATAGCCATACTGGACTGTAACCACACCTGATGTCTGGTCTATGAGCCACTTACGTTTTAAGCTATAAGGAATGTTCTTTTTTTTTTTTTTTTTTTGTCCTGACAACTCTTGTCTGGTTTTTGGCAGCATTAGTCCAGCCAGGCACGTGGGGTTTGCTAGCAGCAGGCGTAGGGCAGGGAACTGGTGCATCAGAGGTGAAGGCACCACCACGCTGTGGGCGCAGCACCTCGTCTGGTGTCACTGGCTCTGAAATGTTGGTGTCTGCAGGGCCCCTTGTTTGGCTGCACAGTCGTCACATGAAAACCCCGTGCTCACATTAGCATCGTGCCCCAGCTGGTGCTGGGAAGCTGCAGGACTCCTGAACACCAGCCCGCAAAGCATCCTCATCTTCGGTCTAACTGTTCCAACGTGTGCCAAATTTGATATAGGATTTACAACCATAGGTTTCCTTCAATGCCTTAAAATTGCCAGCAATCGCTTTTGCAATAGCCGGAGACTCCGCGTGTGCGTGTGTTGCGTGTCAGTGCCCTGGCAAGGTTATCATCACGAGATCTTACTGCCCTCGCGGTGGTGCCAGAGTAGTTCCTGGAACCAGCAAATCGTTTGCTCACACTCTTTCCTCTTCTATTGTAAGGCACAAGTTAATAATTAAAAAGAAAGAAATAGTTATGTGGATCAAACTGAGCTGTTTTGTCTTCTTTGCTGCTGCTTTGCCTCGGGAACATACTGCGGTGTTTGGCCTGCAGCTGGTTCAGTCCTGTCCCCAGCAGTCCCTCCGGTCCCCTGCAAAGAGCTTGGTGTCGGGGTGCAGCTGCCAAACTCTGCTGCTGGGCTGCAAGGCAAGGCTGGTCCCACCAACGGCAGTAGGGCATGTCTGGGTCTCACCCCCAAGTGCCTGTCGCAGTGGCCCTGCTTGGTAGAAGAGTTCATGACCGGCTGGCCAAGGGAACAAGGTCTCCCATGGCCGAGCGCACCCTCATTTGCCCAGAAAACGGACTCTGAGGCTTTGATTTGCATCACACCCCTGACAGTTCAGTCCCAAGATACCTGCCGTTTCTTCTTCCACCCTGCCTGCCTGCTCAGGGGTTAAAAATAGCCTATTTGTTTGCCTTCACAAGTGAAGATAAAGCGATTTACACAATAGCAGATGGAAGAAGTGAGGGTGCACTCACCTCCCAAGAAAACCCAACAGTCAAAGGTGCCCACAGAGCTGGCGTGACCAGCGCTGGCTTATATTCAGAAGATGCCCACACTCTGCCTGAGATGTGCCTGTAGAGGGGCAGACGGGAGGGCAGTGGGGCACAGAAAGAGCATGGGCAGGCTCCCCTGCTGGGTGGCCCTGCCAGCAGCACGCTGTCCTATTGCCTTCCCGTTCCTGCCTTGTCACGCCACATCACGGCAATCTGCGCCCCAGAGCCCCAGGGGCACAGTGTGACAGTCACAGGCTTCTCCGCTACCACTGCAGGCCAGGAGCAGCGTGGCCACTTCCCTTGACCCTGCCACGCTGATAACCTCGGGGATGACGCCCCGGCGAGGCCGCTCACCGTGGGGTGATGCAGCCCTGCGGGTGGGTGAAGCAAAGGGCACCTTTTGGAGGCAGGGGAGGGGTTTCAGGGCATGGCCAGGGCAGCGCATCCCACCAGCAGCCCCCCGCAAAACAGTGTGGAGCAACTTGGGGTGCCTAGGCAGAGCTGGGGGGGGTGGGGTGGGGTGGGCAGCACACAGCACCTGCAGAATTAAGTCCAGAGCACTGGCACATAAAGCAAGGACTGACCTCCCAACACCTCCCAGCTCAGCTGTCAGTTAGGAAATGCAAACACACAGCATTTCTCCCAACCCATAGGGGTAATAAAAGGCAGATGTGACTGTGCAGCTAATGTAATATATTCTGAACCTCAAATACCCTCCAGCGCTGCTTTCTTTCTGCCCCTTGAGTATAAGCAGCCTGACCTGTCCTTTACTCCCAGCAGCCTGACCTGTCCTTTATTCCCAACAAGCCTCTGTTGGGATTCCTGCTTGCTCAACTGGCTGGGTGCTAGCAACGAAGCTGGGAATTTTACTACAGTGATACTGAAGCAGAGGGGCTGCGGTCGTGGAGGAGGACAAAGGAGTCGGGGAGGATGAAGTGCTGTTTTGGAAACTGGCTTCTGACCAGAATTAGCTCTTTGCAAGGGCTGGCTCCAGAGATTTCCTGCGTTTCTGGAGCTCTGCAGGGTTTTGGTGCTGTCTCATGATGTTAAGCTCCAGTAACGGGAGGGGGGCAGCAGGCAGGGAAAGGACATGGGCATTTAGGATACACCAGAAAGGACCAGGCTTGAGTTTAGATTACATTATGACTTTGACAGCCCCGCTGCTGGGCTCTGTCCCTGTGATCTTACAGGGTCTGAGCTGCCAAGCTTTAATTACCCTGATAGCAGCAAATGACCAACCCCACAAATGCTCTCCCAGGACTGAGGGTGAGCGAGAGCCCTTGCAGGAGGGGGACATGCTGCTTTCCTGCAGGACAGAGCCTGACTGGGAAACCAGCAGCAGGCTCCCAGCTACTCATGTCCAGCCTCTGGCTGCAACACTTGTGCTGCGGCAACCATGGAGGGGAGCTGGTCCTCCAGTGACATCCTCTGCAAGCACAGAACCAGGGGGAGCAGGGAGAGCTGCTGACCACGAACCCCAGAAAACCCAACCCTTTCAAACCCCATCCCACAAGCCTCTATTGGCCCTTTGCTAAGTCCCATCTCAGAAAGTCTAGTCCCATGAGGGAGACTTTGCAGGAGATTCATCCCCTGTCCCAGTCTCTCCCAGCAGCACTTGCCCAAACGCACCTGGACGCAGGAGAGCGGTGACCCCACAGGCACACATGGAGAAGGCAGCCAAGGGCCCTGGTGTCCCAGTGCAGACACAGCCCCTGGGGACAGCTTGCTCTGGCCACTTCCCGGTGCCCACATTTCAACTGCAGAATCAGAGAAGGGACTGCCTAATGCCCAACTGAGGTGTGCCGAGCCCCATCTGCTCAACTCCTGTGGGGCCCCCAGGTGGCTGCCACCATTGGGCAAGAGGGCTGAGCTCCCCACTGAATGTGTGGTGACATGTGGCCAGGAGGGCTTGTGCCTTCACTTCTTACCCTAAGGGAGCCCCATGCCCTCACTCTTCTTGTCTTTAGGAGGAGAATGAAGACAGCAGAGAGGGATGGGCCTGGCTCAGCATGTTACCAACACTGACCTCCAGCTATCTCCATCCAGGCCTCCTTTTCTATTGCTGTCTTTTCTTCAGGGTGACTCCTTTCACCTGCCAGCTTATATGCACCAGAAGGCTTCTCCAGCGAAGCACTAAGGTGGAACAAGGAAATAAATCCTCCTTTGTGGTCCCATCTTTCTTACTGAGTTAAACACTAAGGCTGCCAGAGGAAAGGAGTGAGTCACACTGCAGATGCTTAAAGATTTATACCTCTGCAGAACCTCGACCTCTCAGATAAAAGGCAGCTGTGGACACTGACTGTGCCATCAGCTTGGGAAGAAGCAGAGAGCAGCCATTTCTCCACGATGCTGCGTTGCCTTCATCTTTATGCCGGGGAGAACTCCAGCCTCCACGCAGCGGTGCGAGCTCCCACCCCAGGGCTGGGCGGTTGTTTTTTTTTCCTGGATGGAGATGCTGGCCCGTGCACTGTGCAGCTGTGCTTTGGGGCTGCCCGACTCTGCTCGTTTCATTGCCATGTAGGTGAGATGGGACAGTCTATGCAGCCTGGGATGTCGGCTAGGGCAGGCCTGGGTCACGCTCCTGCTGCTCCAGTGATGGAAGAGCCTTGTTCCCATCATGATCATGGAACCAAGGGTCCTTCAGCTCCACCAGAGGTTCCTGCAATAATGGTCTGTGCTGAGATGTACAGCTCCTTAAAAACAGAGAGAGTCACTGCACACAGAGAAGTTTTGCTAATGACGCTTGTCCGGATGCTGGAATTCATTAGAGTAAACTAAAGAAAAAACAGCCAAAGAAAAAAAAGGCCAAACATTTTCCTTTGGCAGGAATGCAGACATCTCCTTTTCCAGACTGGGAAAGAACCCTGTTATTCAGCAAGAAGGAATCAACAGGCAATTCAGAGCAAACTCTCTTCCAGCACCTTTGGCTGGATCCGTCCAGCTCTCTTCTTGCCAGCTCTAAGCACAGAGACCTCATAGAGGAGAAGAGCTTCTTCCCCAAGTGAGTGACCCACGCAGAGCCCTAACGCCAGCAGCCGAACAGATGCATCGGAATGATCAAATGTCCACATCAGTGGGGCCTGACACTTTAAAGCAAAGTTTATACCAAAATAGCATGAGCAGTGTAAGCTCATCCCTGCAAGTCTTCGCAGGCATATGGGAATAAGGATCACTCGGCTAATGCAGTGTAACATGCAAACAGGGCGCTGCATGGAGCGCGGTGAGAGAATGCTCATCAACTCTCTTCTGTCCCAGCAGATTCCAGCTGAGCCAGAAGGGCTGCAGGGCTGGGGTCTGCAATTATGGGGACGGGGGGATGCACTCCTACAGCAGGGCAGTACAGCCTGTGCAGGGGTCTTCATCCAAAACCCTGCAATTCACCCAGCTAAAAGAGAGAGGAACCTGCAACTCTGTGATAAATGAGTATATCCTTGTTAAAGCAGGATGTACCACCAAGGACACTGCTGCCTGGAACGGACCACCCTGATGGAGCTCAGCTGTGTCCACCGTAACACAAAGAAGGAGCAGTGTTCATGATAAACACAGACACGCCTGCTTAGATGGAAGGGAAATACCCAGAAAATTTCAGAGTGCAATTCCAGAGCCCCAGGCACGCATCCACATGCTGCTCGTAGATGGGAACAAAACTCTTGGGGTGCTGTAAGCATCAGCTCTGAAACAACAGAGGCACCAGAGTCCGTTCCTATCACAGCAGGGCCAGCTCAGCTGCTTTGCCTTTCAGCAGAGGGGCAGCTGCTGGCTGCCTGCATCCCGGAGAGCACAGGAGACACGGGCTCCTGGCTTCCCTACACTCGGAGCGGGCTTGTGAACACACTGACACACACACGTGGTCATTCTCCGGGACGGCGTACGCGCCCAGACCCGAGTGTGGTCTGTAAGAACGAGCTGTTTGGAGATGTCATTTGGAAAAGCTGAGGTCAGACTGAAAAACTCAGTTTGCACTGAGGCTTAGAACATCGTTAAGTTTAAGCAAATTTTCAATGGAAATGCAAAAAAACCCCAAACCTCAGACACAAGGCTCCTCATTAGCAAATTCCTAGTCTAGCAAAGAGGCCTGAGAGCTGTATGAATAAGAATGGCTGGCAATGCTTGAAGCAAGCCAAAATGTTTCAGCAAGCCAAAATATTCTCAGGCTAGATTCTTAAGGAAGCAAGGATTATGGGATTATACTGGGACTGCATGTCCCCTTTACCCCCCAGACCCTTCCCCAGTAATTTTTTTTTTTTATGCTCATCAGCTTAACTTCAGCCACATTTGAGAGAGCTGACGGTCTCAAAGATACCAAATTCCTCCAAGTTTCATGCACACGGGTATAGGTGAAATACATTAATTGATTAAAAAGTTGAGCTTCCCTTACTAGACTCCAGAAAACCCATTCAGAGCGCAAAAGTTATGAATGCCTCAACACACAGAGGCAAGCTTCATTGTGGGCTCATTTGCAACCAAAAGACAAAGTTGTAAAAGAAAAAAAAAGCCACCCCAGAATGGAACAAGCATCTTTTTTTTTTTTTTTTTTTATACTTTTTTTTTT
>NW_008795129.1:12790889-12821518 GCF_000699145.1 Aptenodytes forsteri
TTTTTTTTTTTTTTTTTTAAGCTGTTCACCAACTACTTGTTTCTTAAAACCAAGTTTTTTCTGTTCCTTTTGGCTGAACTTCTCCATATATAACCGAATCAATCCACTTGCAGCTGGAACAACCTGCAACACAACAAATTCAGCCCAGATGTTTATCATTTGGCAAAATTTTAAACAAGTAAAAGTAAAGTCTTCAGAAGAAACACACTTCATTGCTTTGGTAACAGGTACTGTTACCAGTCCTGTTATACCTGCATTCCTGAAGGGGATCTCAGCAGTAGTCTGTTAATTGCCTGCCCTCAAAAACCCAGCAGTAGCGTGGGGTTTTCCATTCACAGCACTTTACAGAAATTACTGCACTAGATGGACAGAGCTGAGAAGTGAAGAAATCTGTTCAAGGTCATACAGCAAGTCAAGGACAGAGCTGAAAAGAGAATGCAGGTGCCCCTGCGTTCAGCTTACCTGCTCACACAGAGGAAGACCACCACCATTCCTGTTCTGTATGTTGTGGCACATAAATAATCTGCTATTTTATTGCCACCAATAGGTGAAATATTTTCCCATGTCCCATGAGGAAGAAAAAGGAGATTGCAGGTTCTTGTGAAGGGCGTCAGGCTTCTCACCCGGGGAGTTCTTACCTTTCAGTCCCAGGTATATGCAAGAAAGGACACAACGGTTCATCATTTAATAACTGCTTCTGTCAGCACAAGCTACAGAAAAGCATGCTGCAAGCACTGTGCTCTGAGCACATCGTGGTATCTGAGAACGACTGGTTGCCTCCCAGCACCACATGAAAAGGACTCCAAAGCAGCTCTCCCAGGAACACACTGCTTTTCTCAATCTTTGCCGAGTCCACACCACCCACTTTTCTACCATTAACGTTTCTCTTGGAAGAAAACAAACATTTTAAGATCTCATTTCCAAATAGATGATTTTACCAAGCAATTAGAAAAATATAAGCTCTCTTTTCCACTTTGGGAAATATTTCTTTTGCAGATCGCTGCTGCTTTGATACAAATGTATTGTTGCTATACTAAATCAAAACCCAGTAAAGATGGTGATACAGCTCCAGCAAGAATTTTGCAGCTCCAGGGCAGCCAATCGATATTGGCATTTCACCTCAGATGAGATTACCATTTGTCTCTCAAAACCAATAAAGTTTGACCTGTTCAGTGATTAAACTTGTACCTACGGCAATCTTCTGAAACCTCAGCAAATGTAAGTATCTGTTGGCTCGTTCAGCAAGGGTTTCTTAAAGATGACATGGGTAAAATTCAACATATGATCACATCGCTGCTTCTCTTTGTGCTGAACTAGTTAGGGTTACAGAAAAAAAAGGAGGTAGAAAAAACAAATAAAAAGCAAAAGTGATGAGAATGCGCCATTTGCAACATTCTCTCCATCTCTCAGCAAGTACCTATCACAGCAGAACAAGGGTATTTTAAAGTACCTAAACATTCAGGCTGGCACCTGGTGCACTCTATTGAGCATGCAGCATATTAGAAGATTCAAGTGGACAACTTGACCATCTCCCTTTAGAAGAAAGAGATGTAATACATAAAAAACGCCTATGCCTCTGTTAATAGGCTCTCTCTCAACTGCTGGAGTGAATCCTCCCCCACCCCCATTTGTAAGGAGCATAAATTTCATAATAATGATACTCCACACTGAAGAAAAGTGAAAACAGAAATGCCAGGGATGTAATTTTAATTTGTTAGTGATTGTTAACATAAATCATCGCACATAAATGGCTGATGATTCCCTGAAAAGAAATTCAGCACAGACTAGTATTAGACAAGCTTGAATGATTTTTCAGTAAAACTCATTGGTTGTTTCACATCTATGGAAGTCAGTGTTAAGGGTTCTTCCGGGCTCACATGTGCCACAGTCTGGCGGCAATGCAGATCAAGGCTGGGTGCAATAGCGGTGTTCAGAACATAAATGATAGTTACACATTGCCATCGCGGTGCCCCTCCATTTAAAGAGAGCTCAGCTGCGCATTTCACTAGTCTCTTGTCTTCTTATTACACTAAATCTGTATTAAACACAAAAGAAAACAGGCAGAATGTAACCAACATGACTCAACGCTCATGACTGGACTGTAGCTTAATTCTGCACTGGGCCTCACCATCTCCTCCTGCTGGGAATTAGCAGATCTGTAAAGCAACTCAGAATTACACTGTAGTACAAGTAGTATTTAATTAGGATCTGTGTTAGCCATGACATTGCTAAGTAGGTAACCAGAAAATAAAACCAGAATTATTTCATCAAGCGAGGAAACAATGATAGCATCTGTAAAATAATGAACGAGTCCAAGCACACCTACCCTTCACTTCCAGAGCACGAAGCTGGCTCATCTCCCATGAGGGCAGAGACGCCATCCCATAGACGGCCTGTTACGGAAGCTCTTCTATCATCAGGACCAAAAGTGACTGGAGGAAAGCCAAGGTTAAAAGGAGACCAACAGAAATAACACAGCAGCAGGAGAGTTGAAAGAAGATTGGCACATTTTAAAGGAAGCAGACTGATTATCTTTATGCAGGAAACTGCACAGCCCACAGATCAGCCTTGGCAATAGCCAAAGGTCACCCCCGCTGCACGCTGATGTGCCAAGCGGAGCCCCAGGGGGGTACTGCAGGAGCTGGAGAGCAGATAAAGCATCAGTGCCTTCAGGGTATACTTTAAGGTGAAAGAAAGCAGGATGTTCAGCCAGGAAAACTACGCTAAGAATATGCTTTCTGAAAGCAGATGAGGAAGAAATAAAGAGAGAAATGGACAAATGGGAAATAAGAGGTCACTAAGCATTCATACCAAAATATCGCAGGCAACAGATCTTCAATCCTCCTCATTAAGCCACTGAAAGAATGAAGTAGGAAGTCTTGGCCTTCTGCATTTTAGCTGGCATGTGATTTACCCTACAGAAAACTTCTCTTTAAAGATATTGCAGAAGCCCTTTTATTTTAAAAAAAAACAACCAGAAACTGACACTGACGACAGAGCCAGTGGCAACATAGTCATCTTGAGGCTATGCAAGTCAGCAGCATCCTAGAATGACATTAATTTGAATTAACTATCAGCTTCTATACAGCTGTTAAACCTTGCAAATGAGACCGTCTGTAGACATGAAATTCAAGCCTGGATTAGGGGAGAATTTGCAATGTAAATGTGACTATACTGCTTTTTTTTTTTTTTTTTTTAAGAATAGAGCTATGCATAGAAAACAAACCGATGAGTGATAATGAAACAGGAAGTGGCAGTACGAAGTGTACGAGCCAGATGCCTTGTATAAAACCAGGACGATCACCACGGCAGAGGAAGATCCGGTTCACAGGGGACTTGATAACAACAGCCATAAACATGAATGAAAAAAATCTAGAGGTGGCTTTGACAAAAACATGTACATATTGAGGAAAAAAGGGGTTCTGTAACCACACAGGATTATTTCTCCTGTATCTGTGTTGAAAAAATCATCTTGACTGAGCTACTTCTCACTAAAATCCTCATTAAAATGAGAGTCCCAGAAATTCCATGTTACTCCAGCTGAAAATGCTGCAGTTAGCTCCAGTGGAGATTCCGGTATTAAACTACCCTTCACCATCCAACCTCCTAATTGAAATTTGTCATTCTAATAACCCCAGAGCACATCCAGCAGTTTCAATATCTACTGCTATAATTTTGAGGCTGACATAGGGAGCATGGCATGGAAATACGAGAGCTCAATTTTAAATTGGCTAAAATAAAGTTTATTTTACTGTTATAATATATAATCTCTTATCAACACAACTCACAAAGTGTTTACAAAATAATCTCATTTTCTGCTGCATTTTAAACACTACTTTTATACAAACTTTAAAGGTAAAATAGGAATTTGTAGCTAGAAATGTTTTTGTTACATTTTTTTAGAAGCATCACAAGAATGACTTCAAACAAGACTTTTTTCTTACGGTGTCATCTTCACAGACAAAACGGAACGTTTATTGTAAAGACCTGAGGAAGGATTCATGAAAGCTTTCTTTAGACAAAGGATGCCAGTCCTCTTAGGTTGACAGCGAGCAAGTGCATTTGAGCTAACTTAGGCGCTCTGAAACGCTTTACAAAGGAATCTCCTCCCTTTCCCTTCACTGACTCTAGGGAGGGGAGGGAGCCTGGAGCATAACGGTAGCTTTCATGAATCCCCACATTGATGACCTCGTATGCAGTGAGACCACAACACGCAAAGCTCTGGTCCTTAATGCTGCGCAAGAAACCATGGAAATCTTAAACCGAACAGAATTTGAAGTATTACAGTTGTCACAAAACCTACTATTCAATATGTTAAAATTAAAGTTACCTAATGTCCTCTGTGAATCTGGTAGTAACAGGCAAGTATTACATTACTCAACCCCGGTCTCCACTACAATGCGCTAATTAATACACATTAGAAAGAGTGGAAAAAGCTACCATTTTCACTGCTGCTAGAAAGATATGTGCTAAAGTGAAAGGATTTATGCTCCTGCCAGTCAAGTCAGTTGACAGATTTTACATGACAGCAGAGTCAGGCTGACAGTGATTATTTTACATACAGCAAGCAGGTAGAAAGAGGTGCTACTTTTTTTTTTTTCATGCATAGTTTAACCGGCTTACAGCCAGCTCATCTCCATTAAGACTAGAGATGCATGATCCACCATTTGGTATAAGCCAAACTACCAGCAAATATATTTCCAGTGCAAACAAAATTGTTTTTCTTCAAGAAAAACAACTAAATTTAATGCTACTTCTCAAAAAACAATGCTTATGATGTGTCATTTTCTACCCATTTTGGTCTGCATTTCTAAAGTTCCCTTCCTCTCCTCAAATCACATCCAAAGACAGATGATCACAGTACACTTTTGTTTTAGGCAAATGACTGTCTCCTCCCCAGAATAAGTTATACCGCCCACTGAAGATCATCCCTGAGAGCACTGTTCTAGCTAGACACTTAGAAAGTAAGCAATATCTCATAGCTTAGAGGAAAAAAAAGGCTGTTCACCCCGTGAGATCTTGTGGTTTTAGAAAGTAAAAAAATGCAGCTACTCTGAGCATTTAAATTCCCTGAGCTGAGTGAAATCTGAAGACAGTAATTTGTAACACAAAGCATAGCAACATCTATAGCTGTACTTACAGAAGCTGTAATTTTTTACAGTGGTAAAGTCAGACATTAAATTACAAGCATACAGCAGTTAGTGGTGGTTCCTTTTACTTGCTTCCTGTCACAGGAGATACGATGGCCTTCTTTGGTGAAAAACAGCAGTGAAGAAGCTTGATGACTCGGATACTTTTGCCTTCTGGTATTCTAGCAATCGTTAAGTTACAGTTAGCGGAGATACTACCAGGCCATAGTGCAGTACAAGTAAACCATCCTAGAGAAGAGAAAGAAACAGCATCATCATACTGCTTCACCTTCTCCATGAGGCATTTCCGTCACCGCCTGGTACGACAGTCACTGCGTGGCAGAACCTCAGCTTCAACCTCACTCACCATTTTATACCATGTCACTTCCATATGGCAAATACAAGTTTTGAAATATCAAGGCAAATAATTATATTCCCCTCTCCTCTTTGAGATGGAGAAGCATGTTAAAAAAAAAAGGTAAAATCTGGTACTTTGCTTTTATTTTAAAGTTATAATGGAATTAGCTCATCTTCATACAATAGGCTCTCGTTTACAACTCATACTGCTTTCCACATGATACTGTGGGGCAGAAACAAAAAGTGATCAATTAAGTAGTTCTAGAAGGTGCTGCCAAAAGCTGTACTGGAAGAGCCCGGACTACTACTACACATTTATTAAGTAATGAATACAAGGGATAAAAACCCCCCCCCCCCAAACTATTAGCTTACTAAGTCATGTTTCTCCTCTTCTGAGGCTGCTCCACATAATAAAAAAAAACCTTTCACCTGTGAAACAGGACACTTCCTGACTCATTAGTCTTACTTATGTCACTTAATTCACACACAGCTGGTGAAAGGTCTAGCACTTAGTCTGCTTCCACCATTGATCCACTGGGAATCTGGATTGTTGCATTAGACCTATTTATATGGACAGGCTTTAATAAAAGTTTTCTTTTGAAGAGAGAACTGCATTAATCACAACTGACATGTTAGAACTTCTACCATATTTTGCTTCTGATGTTTTTGTCTATTAACATACGGGACCTAAGATAACGTAAGTTCCAGAGCAGTTACGCAGTTCCATGTGAGGGGGTATACTAGCACATAAAACCCCCAACTTTAATTAAAAAGTTAATGACAAAAAAAAAAGTAACAAGACTGTCACCACTTTACAGGTTATGTATTATAATACAGTAACAGTAGAAAATACTGTATTAGTCTAAACACAGTGTTTTGGAAGAATATGTATTTTTTTAAACAATAATTTATTATCTATGTAAAAATGCTTTTGACTGGTTGGTGTAGCCTCAACTACTCATAAAAAAAGTCTCTGAGCCATTTTGCATTGGAGGAAATTTAAGATTAAGAAATTGATCTCACAGACTCAAGAGGACAGAATGTGCTTCTCCATGCCTCCGTGACATGCTCTTTTTCTTCCTTTGGGAATTCTTTTCAGACGGTGCCTATCAACACCTCTATGTTCTGTCTGGAAGATGACCTCTTATTAGAAAAATAGCCTTGTTTTGCCTCTAGTGCCATGAAGCTCTTTCAGCAGAAAACCACCCTAATTGCTGCTGTATATAATTATTTTTACTCTCTCTTCTACCATTAGTTTCTTTAACTTTGTGGGAAGTGCAGTATGTTATTTTCAAGGGAAAAAAAAAAGTGGAAGAGCTATTGGAATTTTCAAATGTGATGGTGAAAGAAAACAGGTTGATAACGAAGGAGAACAGGTCTGCAACAGCAATACTTTAATCAATTTGGCCAACATGCTCATTTAGTGAGACCTGAAACTCTGCTTCTGGCTACAGATTTTGTCATTTACTTAAAGACACGATTAATATTCTAAGTCAGGAAAAGAGGGCACCAAAAAAGGAGCCAATTAAAAAAAAAAACAAAAACAAAAACTAACCTTAAAAATGTAAGGTCCTAAGAATGGTCATACCAGGGCAGACCAAAGGGCTCCAGCCCCATGGTGAAAGCCTAGATAAAAACACATGAAAAGGGCAAGTATGCTACCTCCCTATATAATTTTCCAATTTCAAAAGCCTTTCTCAGGAAGTTCCTGAGCCCTAAGTCAAAGTAACTTTGTATCAAGTGTCTTCTGATGACTTTTCTTCTATGAACTTGGTCTGTTGCTTTTGAATCTACAAACTTCTGGCATCCGCAAGTCAAATCTAAGGGAAATCAAATCCAGATGCTTTGCATCACTGGACATGGTGATATCAGTCATAAGATCAGGACTGAAGATATGATAAAAGGGATTAAAATGCAGGCACTGAGAAAAGCGGATCAAAGTATTCTTTTATAAGAACCATCAAAACCAACCAGAAGGGTCATGCTGAGAAAAAAGGACAGCACATTAAAACACCTATAGGAGAGACTGTGTTCAGGCTACAGCAAATATACATGTTCCCTAACTCTACAGCTACAGGTGATACAAACAGCTTCAGAACAACAGCAAATGCGCTCCGTGAGTCTCACGCAGCTTCACTTTCGTTTAAAGGATGCTTACGATGACAAATGAAGGCCTAGTGTAGAGTAGATGCCAATCAACCTTAACTTCAATGGACAGGAATGAAAAAAAAAAAAAAAACCCCCATATTTTATTCCTGTGTTATTAGTGCCAGCTCACTAAATTTCCTTCATCATCTCATCCTGTTAACAACCAGAAATCCATTGCTAACTGCTAAAAGGATACAGGAGGAGACAGGAGCTTTAACTCACTTATTCAGTGCCTAGCATAAAGTGGGATGACTGTGTTGCAATATGAAGATAGGATCCTGATTGTCCTCACTTCTTGTTAGGTAGAACAGGTACTATAAAGTTACTTATGAACCTCTTGGCACACAGTATGTTGTTACACCTTCACAAAGGTATACTTACTCCTTGTGCCTGTTAGCTACTTCAACAGAGAAAATAAGACACATTCAAGCTTCCTTTTTTGGAGAACTGTGGTCAAAACCAGTTTTTCCTCTATGGCAAGAGTTTCTTAAAGGAAAGCAGTATCTGTACAAGAAGAAAATGCTGCAATGTATTCTTTGATGAATGAGTCTTCAAATGGTACATTTGGCAGTAGGACATTTAAAGAAATAATCTATCTACACAGGAAATACCCCTATTAAACCAAAGCCAAACCCACTGCAATTCCTTCTGTACAAAGAGAAGCTGAGAGTTAACCCAGTACCAGCACTGCTTACTCTGCAATTACTCACTTTTTAAGTATTATACATTTCTATATATTTTCAGCTGCTTTCTCTAGATACTGTTCTTAAAAGGAAATCCAAACAGAGAATGAGCTCTCACTGCTTATTACAAATCCCAAATCAGGCTAACTCGGACATGCCCAAAAGAAAAGCAAAATAAAATATGATCCCTTCTTACAGCAAAACTCTCCACTGTTCTTTGCCACACATTTGTGAACCTGACCTAAAAAAAAAAAAATGGAAAGGATCCCACTTGTTACACCCAGCTATAAACTTTAGAGTGGAGCTAACAGACAGAAACACCATAGTATATACACCTTTTGATGTTTTAAGAGCAGTAGCAACAAGAAGTGCCTCCACTTTCCAAATTCAATATCCTCACAGCAGAGAGTAAAACACTTCCATAGCAGACGTGTGCTAGAGGGTCACAGTAATTAAATTAGATCACAGCTCTTATGGCCTAGCTCAGGAGAGACCAAAAAAATGCAATGGCATTGGGTTACAAAAAGGTGAGAGTTACAAAGAGAGCATTATAATCTGCAAGACCTCTGTGCCAAGGGCCAGGGACATAAAGGAAGCTACTCTTTTTAGCTTCTCCCATGTGTGAGCTCATTATATCCATCAGTGATGCAGAGCTCTGAGGAGGCCAGTTTCAGAGAAGTGAAAATAACTAGCAGCTTGGATCATGTTGCATTTGTGCAGCAGAGGGGAGAAAGGTAATACAGGGAAGAAATTATATTCCCATATAGTTAATAACCAAGCTTCCTTCCTCAGCTACTTGATCAAACTCTTAATTACAGGCAGATCTCAATGCTCGGTAACAAAATTGAGCCTTTTAAAAATTTCTATCACTGTCTTCGATCTCTCCTTGCAGTAAATTCCACAAGTTTTACACTGTTTTAAAAATTAAGCAAAGTTGCTGCTTTTTATATAAATTCTGTGCAGCAAATTTTTTATGGTTTTGCCCTAAACAGAGTTAGAAATCCTATTTCCAGCTAATTAGAAAGATTCAACCAACCACCCAATTTCAGAAATGTTAAAAATCTTGAGATCTACAAGATTAAGCAAGATTTATTCCTGTTTTTTTTTTATCCTTCTATCAACTACATTCAACCACTAAAATTAGTTACCTATTTACTCCAATTAAAACAACCCAAACAGGTTACTACGAGGCCAGTATCAGGAATATTTTACCATTAGATCACACTTGATCTTCCCACACTTGCTGGAAAGGCACATAGTTACTCAGAACAGCTAAAACCCTGCTAGCTTGCACCTACAGGAGACTAATTTACCAAGGCTCTAAGGCATCACTACACGATGATACTCAGTAGGAAAAAAATCCCCAACACCCAAAATCTTCACAAAACAATCTTGAGCATTTAAGAACCATTCAGGAGGAGTAAAAGCCCCTAAAAAATTACAGTGATTATTGCCCAGAAAAATAAATCACACATAACATATGTTATGCTGCATTGTATTGGAAGAAACTTCCAATGTAAATGCTGCCAAAGAATGCATGTTAAAATTAATGCCTCTGGCAAAGAGAAACTTATCTGCATTTTTTAAATCACTTTTCTCAGCAAAAAGAATAACTGGTGACATGAATGAACTTGCAAGTGAAAAATGCGATTCAGAAGAGCAGTTATTTTTCTCCTCTAACAGTGACTGTACTCATCTAAAAAAACCCAAATGTTTATTCCTTTAAATGACTTTGTATTGCATAAGTAGCTACTGAAGCCATTTTCTTAGCATGAAGCATCTACAACGAACCTCAGAAACTGATAAATGACAACAGCAGTTTTGAAGAGAGTTTCAGCATCCTAGTGAGAGCTGTTAGGGGCATTCCAAGCTCCAGCACTGGTTTGGAAAGGCTGGAAGGTTATGATGGCACAAGATGCCCTTGGAGCTTAATGTAAAATCCATCAAATGTTCCTTTGTAGTTGTAGTCTCACTGGGCCTGGACAATTATGCCCCTCATCGAATTTTAGGCCTTGGTGAAAAAGAAACAACCCTTACCATTTTTAGACTTGACCCATTCATCTTCTTTTTCTGGCTAATTATCTAAAAGCATTTTCAATTTTTTTTAATCTTAGAAATGCATCCTCTTGATTTCTACAAAATTATATAATGTGAGACTATAAAACATGAAAATGTCACAATTATTTCAATATCAAAAAAGAAGCAACTATCGTTTATTTGCAGCGATTTATTTATTTACATTCCTACTGTAACTATTTGGCATCCTAAGAGGTTTTGTAACAAAATGAAGAAAAATTAAAGATGAACCTGATTTTTCAAATTCCCTGCCAAAAGTGACTATGAAAGCACAAGACTTCACAAAAAGCAAAGACCTTTTTGTGTTTGTTTGCCCAAGAGAGCAGGCTTGCAAGAATTCATCACTAGCATACTGATTTTGTAATAACGAGACTTGAAACATCACTGGAGAATGTATCCAGAGACAACTGTTCTCTTTCTGGAGCTGCTGACTGGTACTTAGCCACTAAACATCAATCAGGCAGACCCAATTCTGACAAGAAATGAAACCAATGCAGTTTTCCTTAAAATGGCTTCCCCAAGAGCATTTTTCATACACGAAAAGCTTTTGTGCTAAGATGAAGTCTAAAAGCATGTACATTTGACTATACCCCTGGACTGAGAAATAAATCATCCCCCTGCTATTTACTGAAGCTTTTAGTAGAGGGCACTTCCATCTCTATGTGTTGATTGCTCTATTTACTTACAATGAACTCATTACATCAGAAGCAAATTTGTTACCAGTGCCGCTTCCTCCTGGTTTCTATCCCCTGCTCCCAAAGCGGGTTAGGTTACATTTTCATTTTTTCTTCATGCTATTATATAAACAGCTAAGACATCAAGTATGGCATTTATTCCCTTTGACTGCAGAAACTGTACACACCACAAGCCTCAAAGATTTTTAATGTCTGCCAACACTAGCATTCCTATTTGCAGAGCCAGCAGCACTTAAGACAGTAAGTTATCAACAAGAAATAGTTGGCTATACACTCATGCTGTGATCAGGACCGGTATAATATGCATCAAGCATATTAATTGCATTCATTACTCTGTATCTTTGGTTTGTGCTTTTATGAGCAAGTTCACTCCCCTGACCCAGTCACAAGGCTAGCCTTATTTGGTATGCTTCAGTCCTTTGATTTCTTGCAGAGATGCAATCACCAGGGAGGAAGACAAGGAATGTTAATTGAAAGAAAGGCTGGTATAATTTATCACTGATAAGATAGCAACTTTTTTCAGAATAGAAAAAACACACCCACAAAAACATCATATCCAGAACATCATCAAACCATCAAGAACACTCTTAGCCCACGGTATACTTCTCAACTCTACTTAAAATATAAAAAACATTTTGCATAAGCTGGCGAGATTTTCTAAGTGACTTCTTCAGACAGGTTGGTGCTACCTGATAGCTTAAGAAAGTCTTCTATTTTAAAACAGAAAAGCCGGCACAAAGCCCCAGCTGCCACACGTACCTGTACTGCACTCTCTCCTATGGCTTGACGAATTTCCCTCAGTGTCTGGTAGTGTTCTAGCAGGTGATCACCACATATTATGTCTACCTGTGAAAGAACACAAACATGGTGAAGTTCAACCTACCTTTGGATTAGCAAAACAGTATCTAAGCCCTTTAAATATGATTAGAAGAGTTCAATTCTAGCATGTTAGACACTAAAGCTATCTTTACCTTTGTTGTCCAAATGTATTTAGCATGCATAGCACTTTTGCACTGCCCTAATGCCTCCCACCCACGCCCCTGATGTGGGGCTCACTGCTGGAACAGAGAGGACAGTTTACTGTTTCACTCCCAGTTTGGTGCGTCTGCTGAAAAAAAGCTGTTTAGTAACAACTGTGATGAATTTAATGGAAATTCAGATCATGTATTAAAACGATCCCACAAACATCGAGTCATTTATCAGTTGCAAAAGAGGGCAAGTTGGTTGTGTCACTGACAGAAAATGAGCCATTGCTAGCCTCATTCTTATCTTGAGTGAGAAAACATGAATAAGTCTGCTTAATACGACTGTTTGGAAGAAGTGTTTTAATAGAAAAGAACAGCTCACTGTATGCCACTGTCAGCAATTACTTCACACAGTCCTTCTTCAAAATGCAATCAATACTTCTGTGAGGCAAGTGAAGGGCATACTCAGCAATTCTAAGCAATGTCCTCTACTGCAGCTGAACTATGTCAATGATGTCTGCAATTCTGGAGGAGGCACTTTTGTTAAGTAACTGCCCACAAAAACAGTAATTTTTTGGGAAAAAAAAAAAGAAATCATAATGAGATATTCTGAATTCCTTGCCTTGACTATTATGAAAAATAAGCTTCTTTATGAAAAGTTACTATGAATTTACTGTGCATAATGTAAATCCAGTCTCTAACATTCCAAATTAGAGCAGCTAACACAGCACTGTTTCTCTCTCAACTGCAGCTTGGTTACAGTTTCCTTATGAGCAATTTCTAGATATGGAAATGAGAGGGCTCTCATCTGCAAGTAACAATGACGAAACCTCAAAATTAAAGTTAAAGAGCATTGACAATGAGCTGTCCCACAGCTTTCTGCAAGGAAACCGTTTAAGCTCTGCCACTGCAGTAGTCAGGGAGCATACTGCAGTATCATTACGTATTCTCTTATATGGTCACTTTCCACTATAGGACGCACTCTGTGCTTCAGCTATTCAGTTCCCTTGGATTTATGCTCTTCTGCGTGCTGACCCACTACCTCTCTCTTGTTCTTCATGAAAAGATTTAGGAAGATTTATGCCTCATGCTGGCAGACCGCATTGTTCTGAGAATCAGGAATGTGGGAATTCTACTCCTTAGGGGCTCAAAAAGGGCTAATTTACTTCACTTCATCTGTATAATATGAGAACGATGTAGAATACTCCGTTCACGTTAGGTTGAATCTTAATGTGCAGAAGATGTAAACTGCTTAATATTACTTCTGCTTTTAGCTTCTAGGAGGAAACCAGCAAGTAAAAACTAATCTGGACATAACATTAAATATTGATTAGATATTGATCCATGTATATGCACACGTGTATACATTTAACATCACCATTTGATGTATTTAACACAGAACCTGGAAGAAATATATTTATTTTTCTTTTTGAAAGCTGGTTACAGCTATTTCTGCTGTTTCCTATGCATTCTAGCCTCTACAGTTATTACTGCAGGAAGACAGACATGTCTGCTTTGCTTTCCAGTGATATATGGAGTTTAATTACTTCTGCTTTATAATTTTACTTTTCTAATTTTTATACTATAAGGCACTGAAAACTCAATCCTGCTCCCACTGAAGCATATATACATACACATTTTATATATTCTACAGAAACAGAAAATCTAATCTATTTGCCCAATAAACGATGCAAACAGACACAGTGACAACTGCTGACAATCTTTCAAAATAGAACCAGAATGCTTGTTTGAAAATGTCCCACTGTTGATCCTGCTGCTCCAGTTTCAAATGGTAGTCATCAAAGATACAGTGTTTTCTAATAAATTGGGAAGAGTTTTTCACATTTACCACGTTAGAGTGCTCTGAATACCAAATGCCTAATCTCCTCATTCCAGCACCAAAGCCTGAATTTCTGCCTGCAAATTGTTATGCTAGGATTCATTCTATAAGGACAAGAGAATAAAACATACAATGAAAAAAAATACCAGTTCAGCGTGAAAATCAGTTGCAAAATGTGTCTCAGAGGAATCCTTGTGCCATACAGGAATTAATATATTCCATTACAAAAGAGTCACCAGCAACACAAGTGCTATGAATTTACTACAATTTCAACCGACTGGTAAAATTGAAGCCAGCTAGTACTGATAGCTAGTGAGACAGCAGTAAATATGGTTTGACGTTTTGCTGAAAGGAAACATGAAGGTGTAGCTGCTGAATACTCAGTCACTTCTGTTAAAATTCTTATTAAAGTAGCCTTTCCATTATGCCATTTATTTTCTTTAGGTGGCGTGTTTGCTATTAGAGCTGTTTCTCTAAAAGCCACGATAACAGACAATTACAAATTAATACTCACCAAGTAAGACAGAGATAAAAATGGAAGACTTTCATGTAAGGGACATCCCACATAAGATTCATCCCAAGGGGGAATTTGGCCCAGAAAGCAGTAGACCTCAATCCATAGTTTCTATGCCAACCCATACTATCCAGGGAAGGACAAGGAAAACACAGTTTTAGAGATTGACATGAATATTTGGGCTAGTTATTCAAAAAGCTGGCAAAGCTTTCCATTTCCTCTAGTTGCTATTTACTTTTCAAGGGTACCAGATACTTCTATTCCAAGGTCTAAGACTGGCACAAAGAAACTGCATCAACAACTACACTGTACGAGCACAGACTTTCTTCCAATCTTTCCCCAGGCTGCAGTTTACACACGCTCTCAGGAACGCACATCTGATTATGGAACATTTCTATTCCATAGGCTACATTAATGCATTCAGACCAGCCGAGCCCCAAGTCTTTCAGCAGTCTCTCTTGTCCTTACAGAATGAATGGCAAGAAGGGATAATGCTGCTGCAAGATGGACCTCAAAGGAAGTAACACTTTAAAGAAAACTTCTCATTTTCTCCCCACTCTTCAGCTGAACACAAACTATACAGATGTGCATCAGATGTCAAAGCCAAGTATCTAACGGATTCCAAACACCACAGCCTGTATTTAGCTCAAATTAAATGATACCTACTTAGCTCTTACTACCAATTACAGTTGCTCAAAAATTATTTTCACAACCCCCCCCATAAATTTCAGCAAGAATATTCGAGAGACCTTGTAATTAGAAATATATATAGACACATTCAGAAAATTAATCGTTGCCCAAAGCATAGAGATCAAAACAAAGCACCAGAAAGAGTAAACTACAGTCTGTCAGCCAAAGTGATAGATAAAAATAAATGAAGCCTTAACCTTTCAGATAAACTAGGAAATTTGAATCACAATCCATTTGCAAACTCAAATACAGAAGTCTGAAAATAATTTGAGGCCTCAGACTAGGAAAAGAGAACAAAGGCAGTGGCTTCAAAACTGCTTTTTAGACTTTTATATATAATGTCACACAAGTCAGATGGCTTATTTCACATTTTCATTAACCTCAATCCAACCCACTTGCGCAGGTCAATGAAGAAGGGCAAACTAGCTAATATTCCACACAAACAAATTAAGTCAAAGAGGTCTAAGTACAATCAGTAGTTCAGGAGAATGGGTAACATACTTTCTATCACTTGGTCACCAAATCAGCTCTAACAGGGAACAAGTAAAACATTCTCGAATAATACTTTTGCAGACTGTCAAACTAAGCTGATATTCAGTAGGAACTGATTGCATTCACAAAATAACCACACCTAGCATCCTTACTGGAAGTTTCAACAAGGAAACCAAGGATGCGATTGATATATGGAGGAGAGAAAGGAGGAAAGACTGTTCCCTCCTTACAGTCAACTCTTTTCAAGTTCCAGGTAAGGCACAGTTAAACACTGTGGCAGTGTTTTCTGTAGATAAATGTGGGGAAAAAAATACTGTGAATGTAGTGCACTTTAGCTCAATAGTGCCTGAAACGTGTGTTTCTGAAAAGAAATCTCCTAGCTTCCTAAGGGAATCTAGTTCTTAGACTCTAGTCCCAAGTTGAGTGCATCAAACTCATGACAATTTATATAAAAATCTATTAATTTAGGTAATGAAGAACTGGAGAGAGTTAGAAATCAAGACTAAAGAATTAATATTAAAAAGAAAAGCTTGTCGTCCTAAGTTAGTATCTATTTCTTCTTTAACATACTTTGGGGAAGCCTACAGGAAATGAACCACTGCAGTCCTCAACTCTCTTCCAAATTTCTACAGCAAACTAAAAAAGCAGCCAAGCACCCTCTACATTTATATTCTCTGCACATACGGTTTACAACTTATTTCCCTAAATTCTTCTGCCTGTGCTAATTTATATTCAGGTTCTCCTTAATTTTGTTTTACAGTTTCTGTTTTATTAGCCATCCTGGGAAGTTGGAGTAAGACATGATTCATTAGGCTTATTAATCTTTAATGACATATCTGACATCTCTTTTGCTTTCTGCATGTTTACCAACAAAACATCAGCTTCAGTTCTGCATACTACAATGAGAAGGCAACAGCTTAGTACATACACTCCTTTACTCTTAAGTCCCCATGTGACAAAGAAATGCTCAATCAGGATAGGAAAAATACTTTCTGCTTCATTTCCCTAATTCCCTAGTGTTCTAAAAATAAGCCTGAATATCTTCAAGAAATCAGTCATGATTTGTGGCATGAAAATCAACTACAAGTTTCCAGTGACCAAAAAAAACACTCACTGAAAAAAAATGGGAGCAAAGCAGTTAAGAGGGGGGAAAAAAAGCAGCCAAAGGATCTGACTGTAGAAGAAAGTAGGTTTAACATTTCCTCCAGAAGGCAGGGCTTGCACAGAAGAGACCAAGAGATTAGAACTAGCCAATGATTGTGCCTTACTCTAGAATGGCAAACTGGATACTAGCAGAGGTAAAAGTGACTGGGTCAGCATCAAACAACATCTTGAGAAAGGAAGTCTATGAAATCATCAGCTTTTGAGACACAGTAACATTTACCCAGTAACACTGGATCATATCCTGTCTGGTGAAGTCCAAGCAGAAAGTAACTAACGGGGGAAAAATTCTCAAGTTATCTCTATTAGATGATCTCGAGACTGCAAAATCTGAAAGACATCCAACACACAGGCCTAGCTTGATTTTGAAAGATGGGTAACTGCAGTTTCCATTACAGATGCTCAGTGTTCCTGAAAATTGAGATTCTGATGTACTAAAGAAAACACAAACAAAAAACCCCAATTCCTTCCCCTCAAATAAACAACTCAATTAATGCAAGAAGTTTCTCTAGTCTCATTTTGAGGATACTTTTATTTGTTCAGAGTATCAAGTCACCATGACCTAAAAGCTACAGAGACTCTCACTGAGAGGAAACCAGCAAATGAAAATACATTACTTCCTCAGAATGATGAATAATTCATATCTGATTGTCACCACTGAAAAGCTAAGTGGCATGAATAAATACTCATTACTGAGGCACACAGTCATGCTGTATTGTCTCAGATAGTTACCTGCTGCATGAAAACACAGCCTTAACTCCAAAGCCAGTACCTAACTTCAACCATTTGCCTATTCACATCAGTATCAGCTTGATTTACCAATAACTGACAGCTTTAAGAATCATTTACACATTATGGAACTCCTGCACCTTCTCAACTGAATGGTTGCTGAAATATATTGAAGAATTGAAAACTGGTTTTGACATGCAATTCCTATCAAAATGATTGAGAAATAGTAAGTTAAATTATTTTGTACCATATTCTGCTCCTTTGAATTCTTATTTGGAGGCACGTGCCTACATTTGCATTCATCTCTTTCATTTCAACACATCCATCCACAGTATCATTCTTTCTTAGCCCTTGTTTGCTTCAGTTAAGTTTTACTGTTATTCAGCTCCTACCTGTGTCTGCCTTCATATCCTCCCACACTCACACACTTTCCTGTCTACATACTCAGTTTTATCTTTGAAACAGCAGTATCTTTTGGTTTTGAATTTCATCTGCTGAAATCTTACATGGCCCTTCAGAAACTCTATACAAATAATCAAGTATTATAATGAAAATGTAAACATTGCAAATGAGTTGGGAGAGTCGTTCCTCGCAGATCACAACATTTCAAACATTTCATTCTTTAATGCTTGCTGCATTAAAAAAACCCTTAACATTACTTCTAGACTCTAATAAACAATGCAAATGTTCTGCCTGAAGCGAAGGCGCTACATTGATTGCAGATCACAACATTTCAAACGTTTCATTCTTTCCTCCTTGCTGCATTAAAAAAACCCTAACATTACTTCTAGACTCTAATAAACAATGCAAATGTTCTGCCTGAAGCGAAGGCGTTACATTGATCACAGTGAACTTGTAAGTGCCTCTACAAGTGGCATACCTGACAAGTAGGGTCCAGATCCATTTTTCTTCTGAGGAATTTCTCCACATGTCCAATTGTTGCCTCCCCTGAAACACGCACAAACTTCTTTTCCAAAGGCTGCAAAGAATAAACATAAGATTTTAAGACAATGTACATTTTCAGCAATCATCCCTCGTAAACCCCAAACCCAAGTTGAAAACCCAGTAACAGAGGGTGACAGCTTAAATTTTTGGACCCTTCCCTGCTCTACTTCCAGATTACCTCATAGGGAAAGGACTAAATATGTATTAAGACTCCAGGTTCAAACTTCCTGCTGTTTAAAACAACCTTTAAAAATAACCAACTACTGACTTCAGTCCTATTTCACTATTAAGTACTGGAGAATGATATTTGCTGTTAATTCTGCACAGAAATTAGTATTACACAGCATTTTAAGAACTTTTCCCCCCACAAGCATTTACTCATCAGAAGCACATGAACTATTTCCTAAAGTTTCCTTATCAGGCTTCTGTACCAAACATGATTCAGATAACTAAGCTCCTTGCATTATAAAATGACATGGTTTAAGTCTTTTAGCATTCTAGAAGTATTATGGCTTGGGCTGGAATCAACTTAATAGTCCATGAAATTCCAGAATCAATTAAAATATACTACTATGCAGAACACAAGGGCAAGACTGGTCTGAAATATTTTTTTATCATTTCTAAATACTTTCACAGCAAGGACTGCAACGACAAGACATTTGTTATGCCAGCCTCAAAAATTTTAATGGGTTTCTCTTCTACGGATAAAATTTTAAACGGCTGACTGGTGATATGGGCGGCTAAGCAAAGAGGCACAAAGGCAGAGCAGATAACTGCATTCAGTGTGATAAATGGATTACCTTTCGTGTCAATTAATTGGATTTTTATGTTGATGTCTGAACAGCTGTGATTTACTATCCAGGTTCATCATATTCTTTCAATTTGAAAGAAGGGTCAGAGGGTCATGGACTACCCTTGAATTCAATCATGAATTTAAATACGTATCCATGATAACTGTGGTTTTGGAACAATAGTTTGATTTATTCATGTACAAGAGCTAGAAATGACAGTCAGACCTGATCTAGGGAACCATGCTGCTGCAAGCTTGATGATACTGAATTTATGCTTGCTGCATGTATAAATCACAGTTTATGGCCACGGACCTTGTAACCTGTTCTCTCCCCCACATTCCCACTTAAAAAAAAAGGTAACATCTAGTGCAGAAAAATAAGACAGATGAACAAGTAATTGAGGACAGAGCAACGCTAAAAATCGATCAGGGTATGTTTTGTGAAAAGTGGATATGAAAGAGGATTTGGAAGGTTGATGAGTAAACCTCTTGGTCATGAAGTGGAATAAAAAAGCATGAAGATATAAAGCGTAGTGAAGAAAATAAGGATAGAAAGGAAGAAGAGATAGAGTGAAGCAGGGGGTTAGCATACAGCAAGGAATTTGAAAATGTTGTAGAAAAATACCAGTTAAAAGATGTGATATTTCGTAGAACTCCCATAGATGATATAGAAGTCTAAATATGCACATAAGCTGAGTGGCACTTTAGTCTATGGATAACAGGATTATTTGCAGCACAGAACTATTCACTGTGAGTAACGATGGGCAGCCTTTCATCTTTAACTCTAGTGTTCTGAGGATGTTGAAGTGAGCAGGAATATTTATGGCTTAAAAGGGAAAAAACACAACCCCAAAAAACACTTACACAAAAAAAAAAATCCTTTTTCTGAATCATAAGCACTCCTTAATGGTGTTTGAGCCAAGTATCTTTTTTAAAAGGCAAAACTACTCGCATTGGAATGGCATGTTTCAGAGGAAATAAGTGTTGACACAAATTTCAATATTACAACACATAAGTTAATAAAATGGTTGAACTGCCCTACAGTCATTCTTGTGTGGCCCAAAATAAACAGGATAAAAAACAAAGCAGAAAGAAGTGCAAATATGAGACAGGAAGGATGGGAGGTGATACAAGGGCAAGAAGATGAAAAAAATAGTGTGAAATATAAGGGTAAAAAGAAGAAAAAATGCTGGGTAGGCGTGGGGGTGTAACAGATGAAGAAAATTGACTGCAGACATTTTCAGGAACATTGCCTCCGTTCTACAGATTAATTTTGTTTTATGAAACTACACTCACATTTCAACTCTTTGTGAAAATTCTTATTTCTGTATTTGAAAGTTTGAAATTGCCTCCTAAGCTCTGCCGTAACAAATGTAATTACTATTAAAAATAGTATGAATAACTGCAATCAAATCTAACAGTTCAGATTTGTGCCTGAAAATACATTGATTAGAAATCAACTCAGCTGAAAACATGAAGGAAATTAGTAAAATGGTACAATCAGGACAATGCATATTTAAGTTACTAACACACTTTTTTCTCAAATTCTTCAACAGTAAAATTTTCCTGCTAACTGTACCACTTAGGTGTCTCTTATATTGTATTACTCTGTGCCATTCAATCTTTTGAGTCCTACAATTCCAATACAATGAAAGATTAAATGCAACATATACTGAGTAATTTTAAATTAAATCTCCTTCTTGCCCTTGAATAGTCTTGTTTTCTAAATGTTTAGCCAAAATAGTGGAATGACACACTGAGCATCTCTAACTACAGCATATGAAACCATGAAGGCAGCAAACAATGTGCAGTTCCTCTGTGAATTTGTACTGAAGCAGCTCAGTAAGAAGATCTGTAATGGAAGAAGAGCCATATTCTTTAGCAAGGATCAGGAACACTATTTCCTGTTTAGCAGAACAACCACCGTTCAGACAACAAACATTGTTAGTGAAGGGATAGAGAAAAGAACAAGCTTTCTGCTGGCTAAGGAAGCGTATTGTGCTGTCTAGACAGTTTGTGTATTTTTTTTGTTATACGTTTAAGCACATAGCAATTTATTATACTATTTTTATACCGCAGGCTATGCTTCCTCTGAATAACCTATGCAAGCTTTCCACTACAATTAGAGAATCTTCTTCAAAAAACAGTATTTTAGACAACGTCTACACCTTTGTTTAGGATTCCAATAAAAGCTATAGTAGTGCATCTTTTGGAGAGAGATGCAAGAATAACAATCTAGAATCACCTAGGTGAAACTTCATCACTATCATTCCCATTCTCCCACCAAAACTTTAATTACGTAGCCACAGAAGCATTCTTTTCCCATTCTGTGATGCTATACAATAATAGGTTTGAAAGTATTCTGTAATCCAAGGTTGATTACTACTACGCTGATCAAAGTTCAGGCTGCACTCAGTGTAAGAAAAACAAACTACATTAAATACATTCAGGTTATACATGTTTCTGAAGTAAATCGTAAGATAAAAATTCAAATCACATCTGCACCTTAAAATTCCCTGTGCCTTCGTTAGCTCTGAAAAACAAGAGAAGAGTAAACACAATCAGTATTGCTAAGGTTAACACTTATTAACACCCTCAAGCTCTTTATTATAATAGTGACTTACTGATTTAGTAGTCTGGCATATCAAGCTTATTTTCCGAATCAGGCTATTCCTTTCATTAAACTCTAATACATGAAATAATATTAGACTGAATTTATATATCTTTTCCTCCTACCCTTTATTTGGTACTCCGTTTTTCTTGTGAATTCAGCTATTTATGACTAAGGTTTGTCTACATGAAATGGAAAAAAACCAACACAGCCTAAAGCCATTTTTAAACATAACATAACATTCATTTTCATAGGAAAAGGTTGTAATATTAATGCTGCTTAAACATCCACACTTCATCATCCTTGATATTTGGAACTTTAACAGACAGTATCTAAGAAGTTGCTGACAGAATATGCCCAACTGAAGAGGCTTTCTGGGCCAGTTGTTGGCCTTCTAGACTATTTACATCACAGGATTAATGCTAACGCTATCTAGGAACTCAGGAAAGCAGCAGGAGTTTCTCTGGAAGGTGAAATACACACAAAGGTGGCAAATGACCAAATTCCCAGCTGGCTTCACCAGAGGTTCATTGATTTGCACAGTCTGAGCATGTGATCTACTACTGATGATCTATACTTCACACCTCCATCTTGTAGCGCAATGTATAAATTTCTCAATTAATTAGGCCCAATTCATGACATTTCACTATTCTTGCATTGCATTAGCAAGTATGGACACATGAGAGAGGAAATAAATGCAGTATTTCATTGCCCTGGAGAGGGCAAAAATCAAAAATCACTGTAAGTCGACTACACTTCTACTGACCCATTTGATATAGCAATCAAACGTATTTTTAATGTTTGTGCAGACCACACATTAGCATGGCACTTCAAGTTACTGTAACTGAGTATCTCCACCTCTAAATATGTACCAGCTGTCAGACAGAGTGAAGTAAAACTATCATCAAATTCTGCCACTGAAATGAAATTTAAAGTTACTAAGAAACAAACATAGAAAAGCTTTTCCACTACAGCTGTCATTTTCTTTGATACAGTCTCACAGCCACAGGAGACTAGATAATATACTCTAAAGACACAATATAGACAGTCAGACTTTCAAAGTAACAATTTCTGCTACCTGGTCCAATCTACTCTAAATTTTCTTAATCCAAAGAGCTTTCTTAATCTCTCATCACCAAGAAAAGCTCTTTGATTTTGACCTTTGAAGGGGAAAACATATTAACCCTCAAACATATAAAGTATAAAAGAAGATCAAGGGTTAAAAGAGTCACTAAAAAATTGTAAAGTAGATGCTGTTAAGCCATCATCCTTTTTTTGTTAGAAACATTCTGTGCTTCCCTCCATATAAGTAACAAAAACACAGTGGACAATTTCACATAGTATAGATGGTATTTGCACAGTATTACCTGCTTTGCTGCCAACACTAGAATGGAAGCTTGAAATAGAACTACCAGAAAAACAAATACGACAACACAGATTCAAAAGTCATTTTGTTTCACAGACAGGCAGATACATGTTTACTAGTTTTGAGGTCTACGTTGCCTGACATCTTCATCTTGCTCTGAAAAAAGAAAGACGTACCTGCTGAGAATCATGGGGGGTGGGGGGGTGGGGCGCGGTTGGTAACCAGGAGACTTTCACAGTGGAGACCTAAACCAAAGTACTTTCACTACAATGAGTTCAAACTGTATCTAATCCTGCAGTCAAGACAACCTAAGGAAGCTTTCCTATAGAGTCACCAAGTGTTCCAACCTGAAAGGGACATCCTTGGAACTAAAGTCTAATTCCCGTTTTTAAAGTAATTTTACTGTGAAATTATCATTGAGAAAGACGCAGGGCTGTTGGTATAAAAGCATGCTCCTATGCCCCTTCACTCCATATGCTCCCTCTGCCACCTGCCGGGCCAGCACAGCAGTGGCTGGTACCCATCACGGGTCCCAGAATGAGCATCCTTCAAACTCCTACCTAGATGCTAATGTAATGAGATACAGCCACAGCTGAGGCAATAAAATAACTGCATATTTTCCTAACATTCCTAACCCAACATAAATGTAGGGTAAATAGCATTATATTTACTCTTTTCTACTGAGATTTTAGTCAAGGAATTTTACCTTATGTCTGTATTTATCCATTTAATGATGGTTTACCCAATGGGGTAAAAAGCATGCCTGAGCACCAGGTCACTGGGACCCTGTACTAATTACATCACATGTTTTATACCACATTCATTAAAGGGAAAAAAGCCTTTTAAGTACAATTAAAAACTATATTTAAATTAAGTTTCGAGTGTACAATACACTATATAATGCCTTTGCTTTCCTTTCCTGTTCAACACATGGCTCTTGGCTTTACTTATAACAAACCTGCTCTTAATGCAAAAGCATTAACTTCCTCGGTCTCATTTCTTCAACACACGAATGTATTTCCATACCATCCTACTCAGCAGAATGGCAGTATAATACCTTGTTTAAAAAGAGGAACCTGAGACAGACTGTTGAAAGGTAACCAAGAACTGCAAGTGCCCAATTTGGGACAGCCAAGATTGGGTTGGTCTGCAGAACACTTGATACTACAGTTTTAGTCATGACTCCCACTGCTTTCAGTTGTGCTTGTGAGCATTCAGCACTTCTGCAAGTCAGGCATAAAGAAAATGAACACTGAAATTATGTCAGGTATGTGGATTCACAAGGACATTCTATAGCGCAGTCAGGCATTGCTCCCTAGAGGTTTAGCTCTAAGACCTTCTCTTTTCTTCCTGCAGTCCCACTCCTTATCCATTTAAAGAAATTAAGATGCCACATGATGGGCAACACAAAAATAAAGCCAACAAAACAAAAAACCACACACCACCACCTACCTGACCAAAATTTACCCATGGAGGAAATCTGTTCTGTACTCTGAATAAAGTGAGACACAGTGGACATAACATATAAAAAGACTAGGACATGATGTCTACAACGAGTGAGGTTGAATCAAGATGGTATGCTTTGCTGCTAGAATTTCCCAATTTCTGAGGGCTTGATTTTACATAATTTCTGTAAGTTTGCTATGATTACATATTGTAGTTCTCTGAACATTTTGTTCAAAGTCAGGCCAAAAGCAGGCACGATCTGGGTAGAGGGGTAAGAGTTGCACAAGACTCAAGCCACTTCCCCCCGCCCCGAATTGAGGTTCTGCACTGTGTGGTGTTAGCAGAGTAGTTACAGCTTTCAATCCTTTCTCAATTACCCTCTCCCAATCACTAACATATAAATCTGCATATACAATTTCTCTCTTGTGTTCCTGAAAACAACTCAAGTGTTTGGGCTAGATTCCCCCCCACAATCCATGGCTAAAAGTGATTCCTGATACAAAAGCTTCAGCATAATTCATTAAAGTCTGGGAAACTGTCAGGAAAACTTAATAGTAGACCACGTTATTACCCCCCACCTATAACATTTAGAGGAACACTACTCTTGCTGCCCAGGTTGTGGTTGCAGTCCCCAAGTTACATGAGCAAGTCCTGACATAGTCAGCATTAATGATACTGCCACCTACAGGGACTAAGGAAGTGTAAGAGACAGGTATCTCATCATTCAGTTTACTGAGACTACACTACTTTGTTAAAAATAAAATAAACACATGCAAGTTTTAAAACTACACTTTTTAGGAAGCTATTTTCATAGGAAGACACCTTACGCATTTAATTATCTGCATCATCTAGCTATGCATAGTTGGCTGTCACTATTGCACTGTAAGTTAAAACCAGCTCCCCATTGCTATTTGAAATGGAGGAAATGCTCATTCAATGAAAACTAAGAGCCAGTAACAGTTCAACACACACAAGCAGCACCCTCACATCAGCCACTTAGTCTTAGATTTGCGCACAACTCACCCAATGAACTCCAGAAGTATGGAGATGTCAAGTTCTGGTGGGATCCGGAACACAGAGCCCAGAACTTTTCGAGGTCTTCCTCTGCTCACTGGAACTGGCTGTGGGACAGCTAAAATATTCAAATAGCCAAAATGCAAACACGACTTGAAATAAAAGCAGCATAAGACACTAACATGCGCCAAGCAAAACAGATGAGCTCATAAGGAAAAAGAGCCCGTGCAATTCACCCTATTTTTTTTACGACTAAATCAGCTCTTTATACATTTCATGCTGTGTATCTGAACCAGCATTTTATTAGCTTTCAGCGTGGCACCTCTCCAAAGAGCTGTTTGTTTCATAGTAATACGAAAAATAATTAGAATAATCCCTCATTTGTCAACAGACTTTGAAGTTCTTATTTTTACTCCTTTGTAATGTCTATTATTTAGTAAGGGCCAGAAAATAAAATTAATGCACGTTTTATATATACTTCCTGGTTGTAGGCAAAATATAATCTGTTTAAAAAAAATCCAACCACGATCTCAGTTTAAGTGCTGCCAGATCCATCTTCTATTTTTGTAATTTGAGAACTGTGACAAATCACAGTTATCAGACAACCAAGAATTCCATACTTCCAATACTACATATCTTCTTCAGTTGAGAGCTAATATTTCAAGGAAAGTCCTTAAGAATAAAAGGTATAGTAAATATTTCCTTAACAGTGTCCTTTAAAGTGATTACAGCTCACCTGGTTTGGGCACTTCTAATCCTCTTTCTTTATAGAAGTCATGCATTTGTTTTTTCTCTCCTGAAAAAAACCCACAATACAGAACAGACTGGAATGTTATTTCAGATGCTGAGAATATCCATACAGTTTCAAATGGGCAGAACAGTAAAAACTTTCCAAGTTCCTACAGACCTTCACCATCACTAGCATTCCATACGAGGCTGGGGCACTTAAGATACCCAGACTACGAGTTTGTCAGTAAAAACTGGAAAGAAATCAAAGAAACTGGCCATAAATCATACTGAAATAGCTGCAAAACCTAGTATCCTTCTGGCTTTCATGACTATTTTTATACCATCTATAGTCCGTATATATCCACTAGATGTGTATATTTCACCCAGTCCACCCAGGTGGACTGTGCAGATTCATTGGTTTCCCAAGTTCAAGGTAAATGACATGTGACAGTGAACACACCTAAAATCAGAAAAATGTATGTGTCAGTGAGGAAAAAATAAAAGCATTTGAGAGAATCAGTCTTAGCAACTTTATTTCAACTGAGGCAAGTGAGCTTATTCGGTTGGAATTATATTTTCTGTACTTACACAAAAATATGAGGCATGACTATGAAATATTATCTGGATGTTTATCTGGATACAGTGACACCTGTGTTTCATGAGATAGGGTACATACCGCTACCCATAATAGCATTTAGCAGCCAGAAAGATGCCAGTTGGCACAGCTAATCCATTAAGATTTATAACCAAACATTACAAAACTATTTTAAGGAGCCCAGAGTAGAAACGGGGCTTTGAATTACTCTGTTTTCTGTTCAGTCTTTTCAATCTCTAGATAGTAATAAAATATAGGGACTTACTTTCCTCCAAATTGACAACCAATTTATAGACGATGTCTTGCAGTTGCCGGTCCAGTCTATTAAAGAGAAAAAAAAATGAAAGCATCTTTGGTGCAATACAGAATGGTTTTCATTAAATTGTAACAGAGATGCCAAATACACTGTTGAAATATGACGTACATAAAGAGAAGGGTGACAGAGCAGCAACTCCGTATCTGCCTAAATTTGTGTCCTGACAGCAGAGCTCCAACAGAGGAAGCCATGTAAAGTTAAAAGCACCACCCTTCAAGAATTCATGAACAGTTTGAGAAACTAAAACTCAATTGTCAGAATTAATAAGTACACCACGCCAACAAAGCCTTGTCTAAAAGGAAATCAAAGCAAATAGTTAAGATCTCATATCACCTGTAACACTGAGCAAATGCATAAAAATACCCAGGGTGGGGGGTAAGAAACCCTAGAAAGGGATACAAACTAGATAAAAATACTCAATTTCTTGTTTTGTCTCACTATTGAGATGAAGCTTACATAAACAAAGAATACAATGCTTTTCTTGTAACTGTTCTGTCATTTGAAGCAGGAAAGCACTACAAGTCTGTAAAACAAAACATTTAAAAGCAAGCAGTGAAACTTGAAAAAAAATTATACCTATAAAAATGACATGAACTTATTACCTGATATTATAAAGGGGCTGTGTCTGATGTACAACGATGTTGCATTTTGGACATCTGTTGCTATAATAGAAGTGTCTCACTATGCAGCTTTTACAAACTGTAAAGAAAGAAAAGAAACCCCATAATAGTCACATGTCCATTATACAATACTATCTGTTTAAGCAAGAGGAGCAATTACACCCAGACTGCTCAAATAAAATTTGTCAGAAACAAAACGAAGCAAGTTTTTCAACTTTAAAACTCAAGTAAACAGCAGCTCTCTGGTACAGGGTACAACATTCTTGAATATTCAATTAGGATTATTATTCCTATAAAAAATCCTAATCCAACTGATGCAACAGTAGGTGTTCAATGTTGTAATTCTGTTACCCAGAACAAGAGTAGAGCTAAGACAACAGAATACTGACTGCTGCAGACAAGAGGTTTGCTGAAAAGCACCCTACAAGCAGTTTCAGTAGAAAAACCAAGGTAAGAAATTATAATTCTGCCATTTTCATTGTATTTTACATGTACTTTAAAAATTTGGAAGGAAAGCTAATGAGTGGAAACATCTAGAATAAACAACTTGCTATCGAATCAGCTCTGTATCAGCCTGAACACATCAAACTTTTCCACAACATTTACCAGGAAACTTCTAAGAGATCACCACAGTTGCACATGCAACATTATGCTGTCCTTACTAACAGCTGTGCATTTTCCTAAACTACAACCTGCACTGAATATTACATGGTATAATCAAGCTAGTAAGCAGTGCCCCATTAAAAAAGAAAAAAAGAAAAAAGAGATTTCCCTCTCTATAGTGTTAGCAGCTGGAAGGACTAGGAAGTTGAGATTCTTGGATTCAGGTGGGAATGTGGGTGTGGCTGACAGAGTCAGCTTCACAGAAAGGGTCAGCTTCACAGAAAGGGTTTTATTAGCTTTGAGAGAAAATAGTGCTGTTAGCAATGGAAAAACGGTTAACGTAACACAAGGACTGAGGGGAAAAATAACAAGACAAGAACATTGAAACCAGTTTTTTATTATCCATCCATTTCTATTCGTCAGGCTATAGACTAACTGTTCCACGGGTGCATATAACTGTTTCTGTATCTGAACTGGTATTTCTACACAGCCACTTACTGAGTTTTGTGAACTTACAAGTTCATATCAGCAACAGTTTAGGAAACTCTCTAGTCCATTATGAGCAGAGCCGCCCAACTTTCTTTTCTCAGTTATATACTCGAATTCCTAGAGCCTACTTAAAAAAAAAAGTATGTAGTAGCTCTGGTTTTTTTTTCCTTGGGCTTTATCTTTCCCTACATCTTCTTCCCTCTTAACCTGGGCAACTAAACTGACTTCATGATTGACTGATTTCATGATTTTCTGATGCTTAAAATATCCACAAATGTATTTTCCTTAAGGAACAGAATAAACACAACACACATTCACATCAAACAGAGAATTATCTTTGTGAAGCCAGAACATCTCAACAGCTAATTTTTGTTTGAATTTGCAACTAAACTCTCAGAATGACAATACTGATACTTACAGGTGTGCAGACATTCTGTAATAGTTGTAGCATCAATAAAGTAACCTTTGCAGATGGAACACAGGATGTAAGGGGTCAACTCTGCGAGGTTTATCATACGCTACAAACAAAGACAGTTTGCAAGAGTTTGAATATACAGGCTAAGCCATGAAATTTCCTGATTGCAGCTTCCAAAATATCACAGCCTTAAACCATGAAAAAAATCTGGATCAACATGTTACAGAAATGGGTCTTCCTAAGAGGTCAATCATTCCTCATATACAGCTCTTTTCTAAAGACTTCCATCTAGTCTTCTGAATTGACCTTTTTGTGAATGGCAATCCAATTTGTTTCATGAATCGTACCTGAAAAGCAAACTATAAACAACCCTTTTGGGAAAAGTTCTTTTGGATAAACTCTTTAATGGAATAACAAATAATCAGCAAGCCTGAAGTGGATACTGGTAGCAAATAATATCATTATTTGAAAATGCTCAGCAAGCATGTTGGGGCCCCCAATCAAGATATAAAACTAGTGCCATCTCTTGTTTCTACACACAGTTAGGGATTATACAAATACATATTGAAGCAAAGACTGCAATTTCACTGCTCTGAATTCTGGTTATGAAGTACATTTGCCAGGAATGCACACCAGTAGTTTCACAACAATTTTCCTGTCAGAAGTCTACTATTTCAAAAAAGAACAGATTTCTTCTATAGCAGTGATCCGAGATCTGTCTGAGAAAGGTGACACATTAGATTCTTACGTTCCGTTTCCTCTAGTCTCAAAGCCAGACTAAGGGGCTTTCTTTCCCTCAATGACACCATTCATTTCGCCCACATGCCACCGTTTACCACCCTCACAGTTATGCCAAGAGTCTGTAAGGGCTTCATTTAAATGAGACAGATAAAATGAACTTGAGTAATAATAAAAAGCCTATTACCATACGGCTTACATTGCCTAAACAGCGGTCCAGATTCGCACCTGGAAGTTTTCAGAAGTCCCCAAAAGCATGTAAGTTGAAGTCCGCTGCTTACAGGACCTGCCTGAAAACCGGACTTCTGCAGACGCCAGGCCTCACCTGAAGACGCTGCGTTTCACACCCAGCAGCCTCCCCACAGCAGGGCAGGCTGTCCGCCCCTCCACCTCGTGCCCTCCTCACGCTCGCACCCCCGCCCTCATCTCACAGCTGCCCCCGCGGTACCCTGCTCCGCGCTGGAGCCCGCGGG
>NW_008795129.1:12822164-12823087 GCF_000699145.1 Aptenodytes forsteri
CAGGGGGTGTGTTTGTCTTTGGGGGGGGGGGTGTGTGTGTGTGTGTGTGTGTGTGTGTCGCTCCATTGTGCATGCGCTGAGACTCATCCGACTCCTCATTCTTACAGCCTGCAGCTTCCTTTTCTTGCAGTTTTTTTACACTCGTCACTCCTCCAGCTAAGAATTAAGTGACTCGCTAACGAAGCACAGGCAAACGTTTAATTTATCACGAAAGCGCATCAATCACAAGATACCAGTTTCATTCAAAAAAAGGTTTTATTTCTGTAATATCAACGAATCTATATTTACCGAACACGAATAAAAGAAGCAATATTAGAAATGCCTGGAAAACCAAGTGACCCAGCCGTAATTAATTTAATTCGGAGCAAGGCCCGTAAGGGCACGCAGTCCCAAGGCCGTCCTTGGTCTGCTCCCGGGAGGGCACCGGCAGTGGCTTATTAACACCAAAGCAATCAATTTCGGGACGAGGTTTCTCGCATACGCACACCGCAAGCACTGTTGAGCTCCGTGATTCACATCCGCACCGCCACCACCCAAAATTACACTTATCCGGTGCCAGGACGCCCACACCGAATACCCCTCCCGGCGCCGGGCCCCCCCCCCCGCAGCACCCCCCCCACACCCCCCCCCCCGGCCCCCTGCCCCGCCATAAAGCGCTCCGGGCAGCGTCGCAAAACGAAGCCGCAAGCCGCCTGCCACTCCCGCTGCCATAAAGCGCTCCTGGCAGCGTCGCAAAACGAAGCCGCGAGTGCCTGGGTAGGCAGCGGCAGCAGTACCCGTCCTTTGCCCTGACTGTCGCAAGAGTATCCGCGCCTGGCGGCGGCCGCCCGCTGCCGGTGAATGGGGGGCGATGCAAGATGGCGGCACTACCTGAGGAGCCGGCGGAGGTGGCTGCGGTAAAGCCGGACCCTGAGGCGGGGACA
>NW_008795129.1:12823620-12840247 GCF_000699145.1 Aptenodytes forsteri
GGCTCTCCGTGATGCTGGGGCACAAGGGTCCGTGTCAGGTCGTGCCTCCCTTGCGGTGGCCCTCCCTGGGAGGGTGAGGCGAGAGTCTACACTGGCGTTCTTAGGGGTGGGACCCCTGAGTGTGTCATTCCCCCATACAACTCGGGAAGAGATCGGGAACTCCTGGGGGTGCCCTCCCTGGAGCAAGGGACCAAGGATAGGGTATCCATCGTATTTGCAGGGAGCACTGTCAAAGTGAGAGGTGCCTCCCCTTGTCTTTGTGTCCCATCTTGACTAACAGCGTAGCAGGAGGCTGAAGGTTTTCTTGGTAGTTAGAGGTGATGGTCCAAGATGTGGCTGCAGGGATGAGAATGGAGGCCTGACGTACAGGCTGCGTTTTGAAGAAAGAGCCATAGGATACTTGTAGAGGAGGCTTTATACGTTTCTGGATCGATTTGCTTGGTACTTGAGATGTCCTTTGGGTAACTGGAGTCTAAGTATTTTTAATCAAGGTGTTCTGTGGGGCAGCTTTACAGAATAGTATAATGAAATTTCAGGAACTGATATGTCCGAGTTCCAGTAAATGTAGAGTAGGAAGTCAGCTTTTTCTGGTATCGCCCGATACGGCTGTTTTCCACATAGAAGACAAACCAATGAAGATGTTTAATGACTGCTATGGAGAGCAGAGCTCTCAGAGTGTTAGCAAGTGACAAAAAGTCACTGCCCTGTAATGGTTGTGTAGTGGTCTTAGTGAATTGTTCACTTGATGAACTTAATTTGCTTGTTTACTGGAAGCAAAATAATTATAGTGGGTATATCTTACAGCCTTTGAAAGATTCTGCTCCTCATTTGACAGTTTCTAGCCTTATGAGTAAAGATAACTTATTTTGGTGATAGTTAGTGGCTTCCTTTACACTTGCAATCCTAGCTGAATTAGGCACTATGTTAAATACCTTACAGGCCACTGTTGGCAGGGAAAGCACAAAAAATGGCTGAAGGTGCTAGGAGAATTGGCTGCTGGACTGTAATGTGCTACCATCCTCTCACTTGTATTGTTTAAACTTAGTGCTGAACAAGTGCAAGACTTAGTGTCGTGTTTTGCTCAGAGCGCCTCACCTTACCAGTGGAGTTGTTAGCTACTGTATATTTGCTAGCTCTTTCAGGCTGTCTTATAAGCTCTTGTTATATGCTAATGCTTTTGCAGTTGGAGGAGGCGTTGTTGTGGAAGACCAGCCAGATGTGAGTGCAGTATTGTCTGCCTACAATCAACAGGGGGACCCGACCCTGTACGAGGAATACTACAGTGGATTAAAACACTTCATTGAGTGTTCCCTGGACTGTCATCGAGCGGAATTGTCTCAGCTGTTTTATCCTCTATTTGTGCACATGTACTTGGAATTGGTCTACAATCAACATGAGAGTGAAGCAAAGTCTTTTTTTGAAAGGTAATTTATTTTCACTTGTGCATTTGCGTTATTTTGTGTTTGCTATTTTGATTAAATCTGTAAGTTGTAGTAGCATAGGTTTTTACATGTATGTAGGTACATATTATTTTTCTTCTCTAATGTTGAAGAGATTTGGAATCTGAAGTAATGGTGCCATAGATTACAGTAACTGTTCTTAAATCCTTTTCCAATCTCCTATGTTAGAAAGATATGCAAACTACATGCTTTTGAACTGTCCATGGGCAGATTTTGAACCACCTTTATGGTGAGCTGATGGGCTCCTTGCTGCAAAAGTATCAATGAAGAGATGCTGCTTCTTTAGGGAAAGATTGTGGGGTCATTTTTTAGCACTGGAAAATTGCACTGAGATGCCAAAGTAATGTACACTGTAAGTATTTGTTAATGTCATAGCACGTATATTGAAATTCTTCAAATGAGATTAAAGGAATTAATTTTTGGCTAATCTGTAATTTTCTGTGCTCTTCTATGTTTCACTTTTTTATCACTCAAGAAGAAAATTAAATTTAATTCGTTTTCTGGATTCAGGCCAATTATGAAATATTTCAGTCCAAAAGGGTAACTTTGTCTCCCTCCAATATGTTCGGCAAAACCAGTTCTGTAATAGTTAAAATGTTCCCTGCCACAACTATTTTATAACATGGTTTGAGTAAAAATGGAAAACTCTAGACATATGTTAGCTATTAGATAATGCAAGTGGAGAGTGAGAAACATATACACTGTGAAATGTGCATATTCATATAATGAATCAGGTATAAATACATCCAAGTAGTTTTGCCTAATAAAAAATGCCCTGTACTTTATGATACCACAAATTAGGGTTTCATTTCTGTAAATAAACGTGTTAGTGTAACTATTTACTTCAGGTGAGAACCCTTTGGGTGTATGAAATTCTGTGAGGTTCCATTTGTGTGTTCTCTTCATCTTGTTTTTTAACTGTTGAATGCTCTTACCGTATACAGTAAGTCACTGGTGTATCTTCCCCAGGATTAAATTTATTTCAGCAGAAAAATAATCCCATATGTAGTCAGTAGCTTCCAAAAGGTCCTTACATATATGTTTCATGTTAAGGTAATGTAAATAAGTGTGCACTTAGGAGATAATGTTTTTGTAATAAATCTTTTATCGTATCTTAAATTGTTTCAATAGATTTCATGGGGACCAGGAGTGCTATTACCAGGATGACCTGCGTGTATTATCTAGCTTAACGAAAAAAGAACATATGAAAGGTAACGAGACCATGCTGGATTTCCGAACAAGCAAGTTTGTGCTGCGTATTTCCCGTGACTCTTACCAGCTCTTGAAGAGGCATCTTCAGGAAAAGCAGAACAATCAGATCTGGAACATTGTTCAGGAACATCTTTACATTGATATCTTTGATGGAATGCCTCGCAGTAAACAACAGATAGATGCTATGGTTGGAAGCTTGGCTGGGGAGGCAAAACGAGAGGCTAATAAAGCAAAGGTAGGAGGCAAAGATTGTTGCACTTTTATAATTGAACAATTCTCCCTAGTTTTTCAGGGAGATACCTTGGTATAGACTGACAGTTGTCACTTGAGATCTTAAAAAACCAGCATGAACAGAACAAAGGAAAAGAACTGTACAAATAGTTGTTGGCAAGAGTAGAGAGATCAAGATGTGTCGCTGTCTGGTAGAAGAAACCATTGAACCCCTTTGAGAGACAACCTTGTATTCAGCCCACTGAACTGAACTTAAACTAACTCATGAATTACTCTGTGGTTTTAAAATGGATACCTTGGCTTCCTCTTTCTAACAGCAGACGTAATTTGTACTTACTGCCAGTTCTTACTGCAAGGGCTGTTTGTGTAGATCTTGACAGTGTAGTACCACAGTACTATACAGATAAATTATGTAAGCTGTAGGGATTCTACTTTAAGGAAGTGCTAGGAGATGGTGGGAGAACTTAGAGTTGTCCAGATCAGTTGCTGGGTAAAACAACAGAACATGTACTACGTTTGTTATGGGCTAACCAGTAATATATGCAGTAATATTAAACATAGCAGTTTTAAAGGGGCAGCTCTATTGCTTGGACTATTACGTTGAAAAGTTTCTATTAAAAAAATTAGTTTTCAGTAAGAACAGCAATTACTGTTTTGTCTCATGTGTGTTTTATTGGCTTGCAGGTTTTCTTTGGCTTATTGAAAGAACCAGAGTTTGATGTGCCTTTGGATGATGAAGATGAAGAAGGAGAAAATGAGGAAGGAAAGCCAAAGAAGAAAAAACCTAAAAAAGATAGCGTAGGGTCAAAAAGTAAAAAACAAGACCCTAATGCTCCTCCCCAAAACAGGTACCAAGGGAACGATGTGTAGAGAAGTCTTGTTAAATCCAGTCTTGTCATGCCAATTCTGCATCGCTGTTCACGTGACATTTCTAGCATTTTGGCCATTTCAGCTGTACACAGCTTTAGCCGTAAGACTTCTCAGGGAGTTAATGGAAAGCTTAGCATATAACCCTCTGTCTTTGCCCTTCAAGTCAATCTAGATTTCGCTTGATAAAATTTTACTCAGTTACCCACTAATCTTTGCAGGTCGTACTCAATTATTTATCTTGTTCCACTGCCTGTCTGAAATTCTTAAAGTTACTGGCTCTTTTTCTCATCAGTTAATCTTCTACATAGTCTTTCATTTTTTCTAATTCTTGTTTCGTATTTGACTATTGAGGTATAGGATTGCATGTGAAGGTTTCGCTTTCTTTGTTTAGACTAACAATATGGAAGGTGCTTTTAGTTTGTAAAAAATGTGTGCTTCTTGTAGAATTCCTCTGCCTGAACTGAAAGACTCTGACAAGCTGGATAAAGTAATGAATATGAAGGAAGCTGCAAGGCGTGTGCGTCTTGGTCCAGAGTGCCTGCCCTCCATCTGTTTCTACACGTTCCTTAATGCTTACCAGGTTGGTAAAAGAAGAGTTCGGGTAATATGGAAAAGGCAATCAAAATTATAAACATCACTCTTAATAAAGAAAGACAACTTAACAGCATTGGCAAGGGTTATTGGAGTATTTGGAATAAGCGTTGCAAAGTTTTTGTTCCAAAATGTTCAAAATTCTCTTTAAAGACTCCTTCAACTACATAATTTCCACGTTCCTTGCTTTTGCTCTGATTTTGCCATAATTCCTTCTTTTGCTTTTCCTGTGGGGCCCTAAGTGTCTTCTACAGATGTTTTGCACCAAAATACTGGAAAACAGTACTGTTTTGTCACTATTGACTGAGCTTCATTCATATAGCTTTATTTTTAATGGTGCAAGAATTTATGTGTCTTTATGTCTATCCTAGAATAATTCCCTCTTGCTTTTGTAAATAAGTTGAATTAATTTTCTTATTAGTACTTAGGATTTTGTAATATTTGAAATGCATCATGAAAGATACAAACAATATAAATGGATATTTTGTGTATAGGGTCTGACTGCAGTGGATATTACAGATGACTCTAGCATGATTGTAGGAGGCTTTGCTGACTCTACTGTCAGAGTGTGGTCCGTGACTCCGAAAAAGCTACGTAGTGTGAAAACAGCAGCAGGTAATTAAGACAACACTTAAAATGAGCATGCATTACTTGACAGCTGTGTTTTGCGTGAACAGAGAAAGATGTCTGTGGCAGGAGAGTTGTCTTCAGCAGCTAGACGCTTTCACTTTGAAGAAACAATATGTGCACAGATGTATGATCGCATCTTATATACTACCATTAGAAACATTTTTAAAGGAATGAGAAATCTGGTTGTGTACACCTGCTGTGAGGTGGTCAGTGCATGGAGCTTGGAACTAGCCATAACTGGCGTGGAAGTAGCCACCTTGCTTCTTAACTGGATGGTAACTACAGGGTGTAGTAGACAGTTGGGTTTAGGTGATTTAGGGGAGAGACTAGAGGTACCCTGGGGGAAATTATAGGAGGGAGGAGAATGTCCTGTAGCTCAACACCTATGCAAATTCATGGAAACCAGGCTTCTTTAATTCTGCTCTGTATGTAACAATGTGTTGCGGTTGAAGCTAGATACCACGCAAACGTTTCTTAATCTTGACATTCAACTGAGATGTGGTCATGATGTTCAGCAAACAGTAGCCTACAGACTAGAAGTTATTTTAAGTTGTGTGTAGTGAGCAGCTGTCAAAACATGTCTGTAAAGCGTGTTTGTGGCATATTAACTTCCTGGGAAAAGGCGTGAAAATTTGGCATCTCTATCAAGATGTTATTGTGTTTGGAGGCTGAACAATGTATGTATGAAAAATAACACACGTCAGGATTAATTTATTTTAACTCAGTGAAGACTTAAGAAACAGTGATTATTTATGTAAAGCATTTTCACCTTTTACAATGGTAAAAAATATTTTAAATGCCATTGTATATTTCAAACTTACCAATTCCCTGGTACTTTGTCACGTTCACATCATAGTTGCCTCTTTTAGAGAGAATATTGTTTTCCTGTTCATGGCATTTATCTTTGAACTTCTGACAGTTATTGTGATACATGAACTTTGAAATATTGCAGACCTCAGTCTCATCGACAAAGAATCAGACGATGTCTTGGAGAGGATCATGGATGAGAAAACAGCAAGTGAGTTGAAGATTTTATATGGTCACAGTGGACCTGTCTATGGCACCAGCTTCAGTCCTGATAGGTAAAATAAGTTTACAAGCTAACTAGTTTGCTTGTCTTGAGTTTTAATTGTATGCTACTGAATGCAAACATGTTCTTAATGCAGCTTTTTCCAGAAGGTTAAAGCAGTTCTTGTTCATGCAGCTTATAAGAAACTATGTGCGAGTGTAAGTGCTCATTATGCTCAGGGTGTTGGGCACTGTCAGCTAGTACTGAAATCAACTGGAGCTGAGGATGCCAGCATCTTTTTTGAGGCTCAGGACTTAGATGGCAAAATAGACAATCTTTTTTTTTTTTTTTTTTCCAAACTGTAATTTAAGCTGGGTTTTAACTAACTGAATTGTAGAGGGGAAAAATATTGCAGCATTGATTTCACTTACAGAATTGCAAAACATAAAACCTGACTGAGCAGCATATTGTTGCACTTCTTCAAGTTTCTCATATTCTATTGAGACTTTATTTTCAAAATATATGGAATAGTATCTTTAAAATAAGAGATTTAAAACCATTATGTAATTATGAGAGTCTGGATGGTAGAAAGGAGATTTAAATGTCTAAAGTTTTGCTTTTGCATGTGTCTAGTCAGGAAACAGCCATCACAGAAACACAGCTGAGAAGTAAACTTTGTGTGGAACATGAATATAGAATCTATAATTATGACCTGAGAATGTGAACATGATATGAATTCTCTTTCAGGGAATCCTGAAATTTTGTTTAGAGTTATATTAAAAGAATTTTTTTTTTTTTTTTTTTTTTTTTTTTTTTTTTTTTTTTTTTTTTTTTTTTTTTTTTTTTTTTTTTTTTTTTTTTTTTTTTTTTTTTTTTTTTTTTTTTTTTTTTTTTTTTTTTTTTTTTTTTTTTTTTTTTTTTTTTTTTTTTTTTTTTTTTTTTTTTTTTTTTTTTTTTTTTTTTTTTTTTTTTTTTTTTTTTTTTTTTTTTTTTTTTTTTTTTTTTTTTTTTTTTTTTTTTTTTTTTTTTTTTTTTTTTTTTTTTTTTTTTTTTTTTTTTTTTTTTTTTTTTTTTTTTTTTTTTTTTTTTTTTTTTTTTTTTTTTTTTTTTTTTTTTTTTTTTTTTTTTTTTTTTTTTTTTTTTTTTTTTTTTTTTTTTTTTTTTTTTTTTTTTTTTTTTTTTTTTTTTTTTTTTTAAAGTAACATAGCATAGCAGTTTACTAGCCATTTCTTCATATAACTGGAATTCCTGAGTAAAGTCCAGCTCTGTGTTTTTTTAAAATTTTTTTTCTCCCCGCAGTATTGCTGTAAGTGTCATCAGAATTAGTCATCAACATCCAATTGTCTGTCTCTTGCATAAGGGCCTAGGACTAGATTCTGTTTGAATTGATTATTGTTGCTTACCCCACTAAAATGCTGATTTTTATGAGACATGCTAAACAGATGCTGTTCAGTGGACAGTTTTTCTTATCATAGACATCTCACGGTGTTTATGCAATAGTTATAAAGTCCGTGTGTAAGTTTTTGATATGTAATGTGCTATACTTTCTCCTGTGACAGGAACTATCTGTTGTCCTGTTCTGAGGATGGCACTGTCAGACTGTGGAGTCTCCAAACATTCACATGTTTGGTGGGATATAAAGGACACAACTATCCAGTATGGGATACACAGTTCTCTCCTTATGGTTATTACTTTGTGTCAGGGGGACACGACAGAGTGGCTCGGTAAGAAACTGGATGGGTTTTTTACTTGTCTGGGTCAGTTTGTGGTGGATTAATCCTGAAAGTGATTAGCTGATATACTCTAGCCTACCTTATTACTGGAAATAAATTTTATTTCATGTCAATTAAAATACTGAACAAATGTTTTAATGTAGGTTTTTTTTTTTCTTTTCAACACACATCAGATTATCTGACAACTAAAGAGATGCTGTCCTCTTATGTGACCATCTGATTAGAAGTATTCTCTTCCAGTTGTTTAACAACTTGATGGAATGTTCTTTATTTCTCCCTTCTGAAAACTATACTTTTCCAAAACAGATCCTGCTAATTCAATAAGCTGACCAGTAAGAAACCACTGCATAATTACTTCCTTTTATTCCTCATTGTGCAACAGATACTGAACTTCATTAGGGTTCTTTTTATTAATAAAGCTTTTCTTTTCAGCCTGTGGGCAACGGATCACTACCAGCCTTTACGGATATTTGCTGGCCATCTTGCTGATGTGACGTGTACCCGATTTCATCCAAACTCCAACTATATTGCCACGGGCTCAGCAGACAGGACTATACGGCTCTGGGATGTTCTGAATGGGAATTGCGTAAGAATATTCACTGGACATAAGGTAAGGGCCTATCACTCACAATGTGAAAGTGACTTTATTTCTGTGATGAGATTCTGAAGAGTAGCGTTCAGAACAAATACAGCTTGACTGACTGAATGTGAGTAGACTTACAGTAACTTGTTTGGTCCCCCCCAAATGTCTGTTTTAGGGACCAATTCATTCATTGGCGTTTTCTCCTAATGGACGATTCCTGGCTACTGGAGCAACAGATGGAAGAGTTCTGCTGTGGGATATTGGACATGGCTTGATGGTTGGAGAATTGAAAGGGCACACTGACACTATCTACGCACTCAGATTCAGTAGAGATGGGGAGATTTTAGCATCAGGTAAAATTCACTGGAAACAGTGAAGTTTCCATTGTCTTCCATGAGTCTGAAGAGAAATTATATAATTGGTTCCTTAAATTGAGGAAGACAAAGTAGAATCACTTGCTTAGCAAAAGCAGCAACTTAAAAATGCTGGTACAAGGCAAGTACTTCACTGGACTGTGAAGTATGACCCCTCACTCTTCCAGGAACTGAAGGAAGGGTGTTATGCAGTTAGACAATAGTGAAGGTTGGGATCTGTGTAGTGTTGGTGGAATCTGAAGTTAGAAATAACTCTAGGGCAGACAAGAAGTGGCTGGACTGGAGAAGCGCAGGATACTGGAATGAGAGTGGGACATGCGGCAGGACTAAAAAGGAGAGGAAAGGATAGAAAGGAAGATGAGTTATCCACACCCTTACTATTTCTTCATGGTAGATTTTTGATACAGAAATGTGTATGTAATATTAACAATTAGGTCTATGAGCAGCAGAACTTGTGAAGCCTGCTTGTTTTTCCTGCCTGTCCACATAGATTCTCTGGTGCCTGATACAGCAGAGCTCCTTTGCCAGTTTTACCTCCATGGAGGCTCAAAGTTTTGTCTCTTCATGTTTAGTGAACTGTTTTCTTAAAATGTATAGGAATTTAATGAATTTGAAACTTGTTCTGTTCTGTCAACTGGTTGAAATGAGCCAACAAGTTCAAGTTACTGACAGAAGAAATGATGGACAGACGCTGTAATTACATCAGGGTAATTTCTTCATGAAACCAGGCTAGGAATAGTCTAGATTTATTTAGTAGTATGTTCCTAAATGCAGTGCAGTGAGAATCCTCGGTGAGCCACTACTACAGGAGCAAAAGCTAACAGACAGGGTACAGGTTTGATCCAGCCTGCAGGGTGGTTACTTCAATTTATCTACCAACGTGCCAGTGAAAGCACAGGCCACTGGGCCTGCAAAATTCTGCTGTCTTCCCTGTATCAAACAAAGAAACTGTTATTATGTGACTTAGAATCATAAACACTTCCTGAAATTGGCATCTAGCCCACAGGATGGTCCTGCTTTTTCAGTGCTAGGTGATATAATCCAAACCCAAATGTTTTGAGAGAGTAGTTCTTTGTGCTTTATCCACAGGGCATTCAGGTTAGATTACAGGAAAGCTGAAATCCTGGTAGCTTTTATGCGTGCATTCAGTATATTAGAAGCTTGTTAAAGTCTGTTTCCTTGCAGGATGAGGGCATAAGTCTACAGTTATGAGCAAACATGCTTTTTTGAACTTCAATTTCTGTTAACTTGCTCCACAGTAACTTTTTTTATACACCTTTTTTCTTAATAAAAGACTTCAAACTGTTGTTCTTTTTTCTTTTTAGGTTCAATGGATAACACAGTTCGTCTGTGGGATGCTGTGAAGGCATTTGAAGATTTAGAAACCGATGACTTTACTACAGCCACTGGACATATAAACTTGCCTGAAAACTCACAGGACTTGTTACTAGGTACATACATGACCAAATCAACCCCGGTTGTACACCTCCATTTTACACGCAGAAACTTGCTGCTGGCTGCGGGAGCCTACAGTTCACAGTAAATCGGGAAGCTGTAAGACTGACTGTGCCAAGTCATGCAGTAGTGACCTCAGGATGCAAGACGAGGAGGAATGTCTTGTACAGGTGGATCCCACTAGTCTGTTGCAGGAAAAACGAAACTACGTAAACTAATGCAAGCAGCGTTTCTCAGTTCTGCTATTTCATATTTATCCACAGTTTGAAAATGCTGGAGATTGACAAGACATCGTGGCTGTAAAAGAAGGAATTGTTCATGGTGCTTTTGATAAAAAAAAAAATATATATATGTGTATATGAAAATGGCTGTCTCCTCTCAGAGATGGTATTGAGCTCTGCTGAAACTTGTGGAAAGTTGACAGCCTTGGTATGTGTTCTCAAATGATTTTTTTAAAGCACTTAATTTATGGTTAGCAAATGTTTAATCAGTCTCAAGCACAAGCAAAAACTTCTGTTTCGGAGAAGAATGTAGTTTAATTCACTATAGGCTGGGCAACAGGAATGGTGAGAGTATCACAGCAACAAACAGGGCATTGAAAGAGTAGGTCCTACAGGCAGAGGCTTGTGGGGATCTGCCGCGAAGTTACATGTGTGGGTTTTATGCATCCAAATGCTAAGTCCTGAAAAGATTTCAAACTCCCGTGCTCTTCTGAGGTATCGGAAACGCAGATCTTGTTATTCTGTTTTCACAGGTAGCCAATGCTGTAAGTGTGATAAGCAACTAGAAGTGCAATGTGAACTCTGTTTACTTTCATACTTTATTGTATGGAGGAAAAAAAAAGGGGGGGACGGACTGAGGGACAATTGAAATGCCCATTATTTAAAAAAGTGGACTTAAACCCTTTTACATTGTATTAGATCTAGAAGAACTTCACAAACTTGTGTCCTTTCTGCATAAGGTTTAATATATCAAACTGTAAAACTAGCCAAGACATTGAAACATTATTGCAGAGTACAAGGATTGATCAGTCCTAAGTGTCAGTTTGCTTTTGAAAGGCCAGCTTGTCGGCTGAAGTGACAATTTCCACCCATGGAAACATTGCACCCCAGTATGTCCTCCTGGCAACCAATAAAGCTGTGCTTTATTTCTAAGGAAGAGTAAAACATGCAAAATGCTGGGAGATGTAACTTCTTTCTAGGTCTTTGAAAAGAAAACACCACCACCAAAGGACAGGCCCAGTTTGGTGGTTGGTTTGTTTTTGTTTTGTTTTTTGTTGTACGTTTTTGTTGTGTGGCTGTTTTGTTTTTTAACTTTCTTACAAGTGATATACAGGGAAATCTGTTTTGCGTTCCTCATTACTTCCAGTAAGGGCTTGGACACTTGAACAATCTGCTGGCTCTCTAGTGAGAATAAAAACAAGACTTGACATTTCGAAGGTAAAGTAAATGGAGAGCTACCTCCCCTCTCATCCTTTCTCTGACTCTTACTCTTCGAGTAAAGGTATATTACAGGCATTATACATCAAAATAAAGAGTGGAAAATTCATTAGGAAGCTCACCTGGAAATTTTCTTTAAAGAAAAAAGGTTAAAACTAAATTATTTTGGATTTTTTTTGTGTAATGGTGCCTCAACAAAATTTCCTAGCTCTCAATATGACCAGTTGGATTTAAGTACAGTTATGGTGACTCAAACAAGTTACCTAAAACAAAGCATGTACAGTTTGACAGCTTAAAGAAAACACTGCCACATTCTGCCTTTGTATTTTGTACAGTTTTATACTTTTGATATTATAATAAATACTGAAACCGCATAGTTTGTGTCTATATGTTACAAGAAAGTATTTTCTTCCCGTGATGGCTGCAATGGAAGCAAGAGCAGTGCTTGTAAGGGTGAGCACTCTGCTAAGAGAGAGAAAGTAATTCGGAAATGGTAAGTTGATGACTAGCCATCTCATGTAAAGCTCGTTCTAAAGGTGAGTGAGTGATGGGTTCCAGCTTATTAGATCTATTACACTGTTACAACCATTACTCGTCTGGAAGGTTGTATACAGCAGAGGCCATTTATGCAAACAAACTCATAGTAGAGGAAGATGACTAGATTTATTCACAAGGCCCAGCATGTACAAATGGCTTTAAGATACATCAACTAGAGTGGGAAAGCACAAAGACCCTGTAATTTATCCCTCCTTTTTTTTTTCCAGCAACCCTGCCTACCTCCTGCTGCCCTCTGTTTGGGAAGTGTATTTACATGCTTTAGCATCAGAAGTCCCAGGTTCAACGCCTGCTGCTGGCACCCTTCCAAGAAGCAGGGTGCCATATAATTACATTCACACATCAGCACTAATGTGACATCTAAGGAAGGTACTGAGTGTTAATTGAGATATAGAAAGACACCGTGGAGAACATGATAGACAAGTTTTAGTGTTGGGCAGGTAGGGGGCTGAATATACCTAACTGGTAGGAACACCTTATTTATTAAGAGGCTACATCCAAGAAAAATAAGCGCTGAACTACTTAAGTCACTATTCATGAACATGCAGACTTGTAAGAGCTTAACATCAGCAAAGCAAGCCATTTTCTTTCTGGCAGTTACCTCTGCAAGAGAGGCCAGTAACAGAAAAAGCTCAAATACCATAATTTGATCAGTCTACTTTGGGAGGTTTTCCATCAAAACCAAACAGGTTCTATGCAAGATACAGACAACTGAGGCAGAAGTTGTAATCTGCATTGTATTAATAGTGAAGAAGTCACTGTTTCCATGTAAGCTACTAGCCTGGAATGCAAAAAATGGGAGCAACTAGGTAACTGCAAACCATGTAAGCATACTGTTATCCACTATGACATGGAAGCGTGGAGAAGCTTTGATCAGCTGTAAGCTCCGTGCCCATATTATGGTCATGCTGCTGAGGTGTTTCCTAGGTTATTACCAGGTGCTCAGAACACTTTAGGATGTGTTATAACAGCAGAAGAGTTTAGTTAAGATAGTAATGACAGGAATCAGCTACTCCATCTCCACTACAAATAACTTTTTGACAGAGGGAAAAAAAACCAGCAAAGTGCCACATTTATGCTTTTTTGCATCATTTCATATTTCCAATAAAACAAGTAATTATTTGTATTTTATTAGCCACAACAGATCATCAGCTTGCATTACGTTGACACAGACTGGAGGTTCAGGCTTGCCAGCAACCTGCCAAGAGAAGAGATCAAACATAGCAAGTCTTGCACAGTGGTACTAGTACCTGAGCATCCCCCTTCCCCAAGCCCAAACAATTTTAATTACGAGCAGGCAAATTTCAGCACACCCAGGAAGAAATGGCTGATGTCCCTTTAACATACAACAACGATGCTCAAGCTTATTGTTTTCTACCCATTTTTGCAGACTATGAAGACAGCCCATAGATTTTTTTCAAAATGCCATTTCAGTGGGAATTTTGTATTTGAAAGTGACTCTAGAATTTTGTAACACTTGGTTGTTGCTATACAAGAACAAGTCCAATCACTTCTATATGGGTCTTGCATAATCAGGTTGTCCTGGTTTCGGCAGGGATAGAGTTAATTTCCTTTCTAGTAGCTGGTACAGTGTTTTGGATTTAGGATGAGAACAAAGTTGATTGATAACACACCGATGTTTTAGCTGTTGCTAGGTAATGCTTACACTAGCCAAGGACTTTTTAGTTTTCCATGCTCTACCAACTGAGAAGGCTGGAGGTGCGCAAGAAGCTGGGAGGGGGCACAGCCAAACTGGCCAAAGGGACATTCCATACCATGGGACGTCATGCTCAGTACATAAACTGGGGAAAGCTGGCTGGGGGGGCCGCTGCTCGGGGAGTGGCTGGGCATCGGTCGGCGGGTGGTGAGCAATTGTACTGTGCATCACTTGCTTTGTGTATTATTATTATATTATTATTATTATCATTTTATTTCAATTATTAAACTGTTTTTATCTCAACCCACGAGTTTTCTCACTTGTGCTCTTCCAATTCTCTCCCCCATCCCATCGGGTTGGGGGGAGTGAGCGAGCGGCTGCGTGGTGCTTAGTTGCCGACTGAGATTAAACCACGACACAGGTGTACAATATATACAGTTCCATTGTACGGTGCTCCTTTTCTCTGTTCAAAGAAGGTTTTAACAGACTGCATTAATTTCTGCTTGGAATTCTCTAATACAACTAAGAAATAAGTCCTCAAGTACTACTTTATTATTTCAGTAACCTACAAAGCAACAGTTAACCCTATTTTACAGCAAAAGGGCAGACCAGAGGCACCTAACAGTTGTAGGCAAAGCCTGATATACCTAGCTGCAACATCCGTCCATTCCTCCTTCCTCTCTTACTCTTTGTCCCTCCATGATGTCCCTAATCCCATTTACCATGTCAGAAGAACAAAAAGAATACTGGTATCCCATACTTTCTGCATCCCCCATTAACAACCTACTTCATTGAGAATGCCCCCAAATAAGCTGATGCTATAGTTTAGTTGAGGTTTAAAATGATAAATACAAAATTCACATGCCTGTATTTCTCTCTCTCTCTAATTATATGGCATTATTAGCAACTTGTCCTTTGTCACTCTTTCTTCCTGGGCTGGCATTGAATCATTCTGGTCCTGGAAGAACCCCAGCCACTTACCATTTACTTATCTGCCACAGCAGGAGTTTTCTTTTTAGGTCTAAGCTTGAAATACAAGATGAGCATTGCAACGCCTGTGTATGTTGCTATTACATACTGGAAAACATAAAAGTTAAGTTTAGTTTCATTCTAAAACCCAGAAAACACCATTATACTAGACTATAAAAGTTAATATACATAATACATACATTCCTCCTGCCTGTGATGGTATAGGAATTGAAGTACTTCTGAAATCCAGTGAACTGGTGTTGAGATCCCGAGTCATGGCCAGCCATGGTTGCTTGTCCTCTAACAAGCAATACAGGACAATTAACAAGTTTTACAGTCAGTTGGACAGGATCAATAAAAAAATTAAACTCATGTCTACACTGAACTTAATACTTCCATTGTCAGCTATTAAATCTGCTTTCAGGACATTCAACAGACAGTGGACATACATAAGGAGCAGGCACATTCAGAGCACTGTATCTTAAGGTACAAAACAGGTGACACAAGAGCAGACAAGGAAATGATGGGTTCTGAAGGGAAGAACATTTATGATTTTCAGCATTCATTCAACCGAATTTAAACATGGGGGGAAAAAAAAGTCAATATGATGACGATGGCAGAAGGGAAAATTCCTGAAAGCACTTATAAAGAAGAGACCTGCCAGTCCTGCCTACGCAACCATTCAACACAGGCAAATTTCTACCAATTGTTCAGGAATCTGCAATACTTAATTAAGATAAGTCTTCACTAGTTCAGCTAAGAAACAGCTTCAATTACATACCCCAAAACTTGTTGACAAGATTCAGACTAGACCACTGCTCTGTTTTGTGATTCAAAATGCCACTTTACAATTTTTCCACCATATTAGAGTGCAAGTTTTGTTAATAAGAACTGCCCTGCTCTCAGTTGCACATTTCTATTGCGTCTTACTTGCCCACCCTAGTATTCACAGATCTAGATAAAAAAATATACTTTTTTTTCCCAGTTAGTTTTCAGCTAGATCAGTAAGTTACTTGAGCCAGCTACAAAGCCTCAGAAACTTTCACAGGAACAACAAAAACATTAAGTACACGAGGGCACACTTTTATATTTCGTCTGCGTCTGGACCAAAGTTTCAGGACTACTGTAAGAAGTTCATTAACACAAAAGCCTGGCTTGCCTACAGGTTCACTGAATGGTTCAGGTTGGCACCTCTGGAGATCGCATAGTCCGACCCCAACCTGCTCAAAGCAGGGGGAGCTACAGCAGGTCACTTAGGAACATGCCCCGTCAGGTTTTTAGTATCTTCAGAGACGGAGTCTCCACAACTGCTCTGGGCAACCCGTTCCAGTGTTTGATCACCCTCATAATAAAAGGGACTTTCTTTTTAATCTTTAGAGATATATTTTTCTCTAATGTTTAAGGGGGGTTTATGCTTAGGACAAACATTTATCTTGTAACTCACCTCAAAAGAAGCACACATGCCATACAGTTACCTACCAAATGAGGCAGATGCTGTAGCCACCAGTGCCCCAGAAGAGGGACACGAGAAACTGCTATAGCAGGTGCTATGTTTGTTAACACAGCTCTTATATCAACCCAATCCAGTAATGTATCTCTGGTGTATAATCAGGTAAGCATGCCTGTAACTGGATTGACTGCAATAGCTAAAAAACCTAAGGAAATAACCCCCCTAAACATCTGCCGTACGTGACTTGGAAAGCCAAGGTCATCTTTTCTTATGCCTGACCGATGCAAAAGCCCGGAGAAGAGTCACTGCGTCCTTCCGAGGACGGCTCAGAGACCAGACATCACAACACAAGTTTTCTTCTTCGGAAGAGCCCGGTGCCCTTGCCAGGCGCGGCCCGCCCCGCCGGCTC
>NW_008795129.1:12840784-12854718 GCF_000699145.1 Aptenodytes forsteri
CGCCCGGCCCGCCGCTCTCCCCGCGTGCGGCTCCCGGTCCCGCTCCTCCTTCCCGGGCTCCCCCCTGGCCGCGGCCCGGCGGCAGCGAGTGAGGGGCCGCGGGGGCCAGAGCGGCAGCGGCTGGGGAGGTAAGGCCCCTGCGGGCAGAGCTCCAGCCCTGCCTGGTCCAGCTGCGTGGCGTGCGTGGCCGGCGCAGCCGGCGCAGCCCGCCCGGTTACCGGCCGTGTTGCTTAGAGAGCCCTTTGATGAAGCGTGCCGTGATGAACTTTAATGTCATTATGTGCTTTCACGTTTGAAGTAGTTTTATATTTCTAACAGAGTACTTTAAATTTGACGAAATAGTGTTTCAGTGATGATTTCTGTAGAAGTGCTGCTGACCAAAGTAATAAATAGAATGTGAATCGAATCGTGACCTAATAAATAAGGTGTTGTTTACTGACTGAAACGTAGTAAGGTTAAACGTATCTATTAAATATATATAGATAGATACAGCTTACACAAAGGTATATCAAATTATATTAATCTTTAAGGGTGGTATCCGAAAAGTAAAAATGCAGGCCAAGCTTACTTTAGCGTTTTAGTCACAACTTTCTCCTTGATGACTGAAGCTGGTCATTTCAGCTTGCCCACTGAACGTAATAAAGATCTGTTCAGGAAACTTATGGCTAAGGCAGTTTTATGAATATCTATATGGTGCATCTATCTGCCTTAAAAAATTAATACTTTAGTACAATTGGGCAATAGTAAAAGGCGTTACAGATGCACGTATTTAGATGGACCATTGCAACACTTCAGTGTAGTCAAACAGAAACGTGAGTTTCTATTTTGTCACTGACTTAACTGTGAAGTAGCCATCTGAATTCTTTCTTAGTTTGGGGGTAATTGACTCTTAGCTCTCTTCAGTGTTTGTGAGGAACAAGCATAACAACTGCAAGTTTAACCTCTGTTTTGTTGTTTGTCCTACAGAAGTGCAAGCATGGCATCCATGGAAGAAAACTTTCCTCGAGGGGGCATCCAGAAAAAACCCACAGAGGGAAAAGCCCCCAACCCAAAGTTAGAGCGGGACAATTTGTTTGATGTATGTTGCTTGTGTGTTCTTGATTAACTCTTCTCAGAGCTCTTCCACTGTCAGAATATGACCCGCAATCCTTCCCATCCCTTACTTCTATAGTAAACTATAGAAGGGACTTCCAGAAAGAGATAATTGCTGACATGCACCTTTCTTCTGATCTGTTAAAGATCCCTGATGTCTGATGCATGTTGAATGTGATGACAGAAAAAGCTCAATCAAAATTATGGGTCAGGGTTTAGCTTTTAAACTTTCCACAAGCATCTTGTCCCGATGTTAATGGATATAGGCTAAGTTTGGTCTTTCTTTTTCTGTTTAGTGGAGTGTGGTGCAGATCACTTGCGCCACTCTTTTCCATTCCCAAGATTCACAGTTTTATAAATGATCGGCCTTAGCCCAAAAGGTGGTGTTTTGGAAGACTTGCATGTAGACATATAGCAGTCAGCAAGGTCATTCTCTTTTTTTTTTTTTTTCCCTCGAATCCTAGTATTTTCTTCTAATATTATTCCTGGCAGCGGAGTTCTGCCTTAGTGCAAAGTTTGTCTTTTTATCCACTTTTGGTTTTTTCCTCCCTGCTTTAGATTCATCATGATGAACGATCCCAGAAAAGAAAAAGGAGCCAAAGGGATCAAGGAAAGCAGAAAAAGTTCAAGGCAGATAAAATAGCTGCTGCTAAAGACAACATTGTGAATATTGAACCACTCACAATTGAGGTTTGTGGATAAATGTTTGATTTTGTGTGCATCTGTCTTCTCGGCTGCATAAAAATGGCACTTCTTCCTCACTAAACCTGTAAAATACATCAGTGATTTGGGACACAAGTGTGTTTACCACCCTGTTATCACTGACTTGCCAAGATATCCACTGTATGCTATTCTTCCTGCTTTCCCCAGGCACTCTGTGAGGGGATGCTGCTCCTTGGTTGTATAAAAGAGGTCAGTGACTACGAGCTAGTCATCAGCTTGCCCAATGGACTTTCAGGATTTGTGCCAGTCACGCAGATCAGCGATGCCTACAGCAAAATGCTGAGCAAGCAGGTGGCCCAAGGAGAACTCCTGGAGGTGAGACCTTGGATTGGGGCTGTGATTTGTGCATGGGACCTAGGGAGTATTAATAATACCTGAAGAACCAACCCTGAGGTCTTGTTTAGGAGCCTGGTTTCTGGTGTCTCGCAGCTGACTTGAATTGGATCACCTGCAGTGCCTTAGCCTTGGCTAAATAGTCCTTGAACTTCATAGACAGCCTGTTGAACATGAAGAGATTTGTGCTGCCTATCTGCTGCTGAAGCTAAATACTGATCCCTGGCTGTAGGCAGTGGTGGGAAGAAGTTAGGGAAGTGGTTGGAAGATGATGTGAGGGCATGGGAATTAGCATGGTCCTTGCAATTTCATTGTGTGTTACTGCATGCAACGTGCTGCTGCATAGTGCTAACGTAGACTGGCCTTAGTTTGGAACTGGCTTTTCCAAGCAAACTTTGCCATTTCCTGGTAATGATGACAGAACGAGGATGGAGTAATCTGTTGCCCTGTCTCTCTGGTGTCAGTGCTCCATAAATTTTTCCAAGGTGGTGTGGAATGTGGTATCTGCCAGGTGTGCTAGCCTTTTGGTGGTAGTGGTTTTCCCTGCTAAAAGTGGAGGTGAGGTTAGGGTCACTGTGGGCTCTGTAGACGTGTTTTCTGAGCTGCAACCTCCTGACTCCGGCCCACACAGTGTTCCTTTTTAAGCAAAGCCTACTAGACTTGCTAACATCATGTAATGTCATCCCTGCCTCTATATTGAGATCCTGGTGTTTGTGGCATTTCCTGTCTTTTATTGTATTGTTGACAGAGAAACAGGACTTTCCTATGGGAGTTTGATTTCAAGAGCTACTTCAGTAACAAATTCTGGCCTCCTTCTATTATTTAATAGTGTACAATTTTTATGTTTCTCTCTTGATCATCTTGCTGGGCAGGACTTGAATTCGCTCTCGGACATGTATTCTCCAGGGACACTGGTCAGGTGCATTGTAACCAGTGTTGAGAAAAGTGCTGACGGACGTCGGAGTATCAAATTATCGATCGACCCCAAGAAGGTCAATAAGGGTCTGACCGCTTCAGCACTAGTATCGGGCATGGTACGTGTTCTGGGTCCGTCACAGCCTCTCTAGGCTTTGGAGGTGCTTCTTGCACAGTGTGTGGGGGAACATTTCAGTTTGTCCTTGCATGGGATCAGAGCGGAACGTGGAGCTGCTCCCACCATGGAAGAGACCTGGGAGGAGAGGGCAGTATTGGGTCTTGGTTCCAGGTTGTCACTCATGAAATGCATTCACCTGATTCTGTTTCAATATGGACAAGTTATTTAACAACTTATTTCTGAGTAGGTTTCTTTGTTATTTATGCAGAGAATAACATTTAACCTGCTTTGCGGAGGTGCTTAGTTGTTTAGGTTTTGTGTTTCCAGCTGTATGGTTGCAGGCAAGTGTCTGCAATTAAAGCACCTACTATTTTTGAGCATCCCAATTTTTTTCCCTGGTGGTTTGTGAACTCCATACATGCGTAGTTGGATAAGAGTAGAGTTGAGACCCCACTGCCAGATGAGCTCTGTAATAAGAAAGAATGTAGTGTTCTTTCTGCTGCTCTAGAAAACTCGGTGCTCTGTCCTCATGAAACAATTAAGTATTTGGGTGGGGAATCTCTTACCAGATGTGCATTGTTTGAAGACCCAGCTGTTTCATTATGTTACTGAATTGCAGTGCTTCCTTCCCAACAGCTGCTCTCTGGCTTTGTGTCTAGTGTGGAGGACCATGGCTACCTCATTGATATTGGAGTCAGTGGGACTCATGCTTTCCTGCCTCGTCAGAAAGCCCAAAATTGCATCAAAGCAGTCAAGAGAGGTAAGAAGTAGTGCAGGAGGAGCTGCTGGGGTTAAAATGGAGGTGGAGAATGACAGGGATTAAAGCTTGTTATATCTGTGGTGTTAGTGAACCTCAGTGAGATTGGGTCAAGGTGGAGTCTTTGCAAGTTGCTGAAAACAGCGGTTTTGTGGCTGGTCTGCAACAAGCTTTTGGATTTCAGCCTGTTTTCTGACAGGCTATGTTACTGTTCCAAGCCCATCCATCCCTTCTGGCAGTAGACTTCACTTAGACTGAGAGGAGTTGTAACTTTTTAAAATAGAGGGAACTCTGAAAAAGCTTTGGAAAGAGCAGAAGGGGAATCCCTGAGTGTTCCTGGTGGAGATTTTATGCCGTGACTTGTCTTTGCAGGGCCTGACATGAAAATAGGCCAGAATCTGAACTGTGTCATTGTGGAAGTAAAGAACGAGGGAAGAGTGGTCCGTTTGTCCGTTGATCGATCAGATGTTGCTGCATCCCTTGCAACAGAGCGACAGAACTGGACCCTCTCTAATTTGTTACCAGGGCTGGTGGTGAAAGCTCGAGTGCAGAAGGTAAGCTTGGGTTTGGGGTTTGGGGCTTTTGGGTTTGGGTTTTTTTTTTTTTTTTGAGCCTTGTTGAAGGTAGGGAGACAGGTGAAGTAGAGATGGAAGTTTATGCCCTGGAAAATTTTGTGCTTGGGCTCAATTACTTTACAATAGCAAATGCTATTATCTGCTAGACAGTTCCTCCATTTCATTCACCTAAGGTCTGATGTCTGTCCTGGTTGTGATGCCATGAGTATAAAGGCTTCAGCCTGGAGTTGGTGATGAAGCTTGAAGCAGAACAGGATCTATTTTCTGCTTCTCTGGCCTTTGCCTAGGAAAAGTATTCCACAGGTTAGCAGTAGTCTTCAGAGTAAACGCAGCATTGTTGAAAAACTGAAGGATTGTTTTTGCAAAACAATGTAGAAAGCAGAATTGTTAGCGGCTTTCCTGTCTCTTGTGGTGTGCTTGTTGATTAGCACTGACAGTGCCTTTTTGTGAAATGTGTGAATTGCTCTCTCCTTCTGAGCTGCATGAAACCTGCGTGCAAATTTTTTTTGGCAACTTTTCCTTCCCCTTTCTAGGTGGCCCCACTCGGGATCAAAGTGAGCTTTCTGTCTTCCTTCACTGGCATTGTGGATTTCATGCACATGGACCCAGAGAAATCCATGAACTATTCTCCAGATCAAGTGGTAAGGAGGGTGAAGGATGGCTGGAGTTGGTATGTTGCTTGCAACATCTCTTATCTTCTCCAACATTTCAGTGGAATAATCTCTGAAATCTTACTGATGATAGCTGTCTTTCTCATCTTTTACTTGAATTACTATCATGGCTGCTTTAGAGCTGTAAAGAGCAAAGCCATTCCTAGGATAATGGAAGACTTATTTGGGAAGCACGAGAGACTTGCAAGTGATAGAAAATTTCTTGTGCGGTCGTGTACCAGACTGGCCCATAAACAACAGACAAAACCAAAAATCCCTCATCTGTGAAGCTGTTGGAACTGAAGTGATGTCTTAGTAGCGATATTGGGAAGAGCTTGTACATGGACAAAGAGTTCAGATACCAAACATAATGTCTAAAAACATGAGCAATGTGCCTTTCTCCTCTTGGGTTTACAAACTTGTGTTTAATGAATATATTATCTTCTCCCAGATAAAAGCTTGCATCCTCTCTGTCCACCCCACCTCCAAGGTGGTGCGGCTTACTCTACGGCAGGCCTTCCTCCACCCTGGGGGATCCCCAAACCAGCTCTCCAGTGATCGCATGGGGGCAGTGGTGGAAGAGTCGACAGTAAAAGCTTTCTACAAGCAGTTTGGTGCCGTCTTTGAGCTTGATGATGGCACTCTTGCATTTGCACGGGTAAGTACCAGGGCGGTGAGGGAAGTCCTCCATAGCTATCTTTGCCTCCTGGGGAAGGAGGCTAGGAGGAGGTTTTATTTTCTACCTTTCTGTTCTTTGTGAGACAAATACAACAAAATTAGGACAATGTGGAAGGTGTTTGCCAAATCGTACGTGCCCTTGTTTGGGTTGGAATGTGGGAGGGTTGTTGAGGAAGAACTGGTGAAACCTGATGCGTCGAGTGAGTATGTTAGAGGAACAATTTGGTCAGATGCTGCCACTTCAACCTAAGGTCTATATCAGTGCTTCCATTTTCCAAACACTAAATTGTAATTTGTTTTTTTCTAGTTGAAACATCTTTCAAAAACCAGAAAATCCTTTAAACCTGGGGCATTTAAGACAGGATGCAAACATAAATGTCGGATCATTGACTACAGCCTGATGGATGAGATGTGTATTGTATCTCTGAAGTAGTAAGTTTCATAGACTCTTCCAGAAAATTAGTTGGAGGATTAGAAGGGTTTGGTCGAGAGTTGAAAATACCACACTGGTTTGCTGGATTGGAACTTGCCATTTGGGGTTTTTCGCTTCTATCTCTGTTGTCTCACGTCAGGTTGTCTGGGCATCTCGCTTATCCTCCCCATACTACAGGGAGTTGGGACACCATCAATATAGTTGGTGGGCTGAAGCACAGGGAGGCTAAATTAATTCTGCTGAGATCACATCAGAAGACTTTGGCTGAGGACGAAATTGAACCTTGACCTTCCAAGTCCCAGCCCATTTTGTTTCTCCCTCTTAGTATTTCCATCTGTGTGGCTTTAAGCAATGCAGATGATGGGTTCTCCTTTCATGGAGCCATGGCTGGTGGCCATAACTGTGTGGCTGTCAGGCTGTCACCTGGAATGGAGCCTGGTGAACCTCCCTGAGCTTTACATTCAGAGAGCTGTTTTGGGAGGTGGGTCAGTTGGAGTAAAACACAGAACTCTGGAGTAGTAGAGCACTGGGGAGTGTGTGGGATAATGGATATTTGGGACAAGGCAAAGATCCTGGATTTCCTTCAAGTTGACTGATTGGTCATCTCTTGCTGTGTCTCTTTCCTAGTCAGGTTATTGAAGCGCGGTTTCTGCAATACCAAGATATCCACACAGGGGATGTGGTGCAGGTGAGCCTCTGGACTGACACAGTACTGTGTGGCCGTTATACTTAGAGCAATGATCTAGCTAATGTGCGTTTCCTCTGCCTAATACGTATATTCAACTTCTGATCCAGACTAGTGAGATGAAAGTGAAGAGAAAAACCTCTCTTTGCAGGACTTGATTAATGGAATGCGATACTTTTCTTTCCCCATTTTGTTCAGGTTTTCATTCATGATGCTGCCGAGGCAATAAAATTTTAGCTGCAGTCAGTCATTTATTTATGGCCATGAATAAATTTTTAGAAAGACAAGTGAAAGAAACTAAAACTTGCCTTGTGCTCAAAGTAAAAGTTCATGTATGGACCATCACAATCAGCTGATGGGCAGAAAGTTAGTTACGATCATTCTTATGTTGGAGTCATGACTGTATTGGATATGTCTCTGGAAACAATTCTAGTTTGCCACAGTCAATCAGGATTTTGCAGAAGTAGCCTATGCTTAAGGAAAAGAGGCTGTAAAACAACCTTATGTAATGTATAAAAGTTAATGGGTCAGATTGGTTGGGTGGAGTGTGGGTTGGACTAAGATTTTATTTTTTGGAGGGTGATTAGATTTGGTGATAATAGGTGGTGCAGTGTCTTGGCTGTTTCCTACCTGTGCACAGTCTGCTTTTCATGCTGAATTTACTGATACTTTTCCCTATTTTGGGTTCTAGGGCAAAGTGTTTGCATTGAAACCCATTGGGATGCAGGTGAAAGTGACTGATGGGATTAAAGGGCTCGTGCCGTCCATGCATCTCGCTGATGTGATCCTGAAACAGCCTGAGAAGAAGTACAACATAGGAGATGAAGTCAGGTGTCGGGTGAGAGCTGACAGACAGGGTCTTCAGCTGCTTTGCACTCTTTTGTTCTGAGTATTTAGCAGCTGGATTGATCAGACAACGGCAGACATTCTTTTTGAACCTTCTTGTACTCCATTCTTGTAGGTGCTAGAGTGCAGTCCTGCAGGAAAGAAGCTGATCCTTACTCTAAAGAAAAGTCTTGTCCAATCAAAGCTTCCGGTCCTCTCCAGTTACGAAGATGCAAAACCAGGTCTGATCACACATGGCTTTGTGGTGTGTGCGAGGGAGTTTGGCTGCATTGTGAAGTTCTACAATGATGTCAAAGGTCTGGTACCCAAGAATGAGCTGAGCTCAGAACCCATATCTTGTCCAGATAAAGTCTTCCATGAAGGCCAGGTAATTAACGTACCTATGCCGTGCCTTGTGTTTGAATGCAAAAGAGAAATCTGCAGCTGAGTTGGCTCCAACATGGGTTTTCCCCTGGAGGAACCAGCTGCACCAAGAGATGTTCACGTCCTTTCACTTTAAGTAATAGTCGTGCTCCATTTGAACAGATTAGGCTGTGAAAAGGGGCAGCTCTTCTTTGAGTATTTCACAGAGCTGTCTTTGTTTCTAGACTCTCTCTGTTGTGGTGTGCAGGAGACACCATGGTATGTGATATAGGGACCACGCTTGGTTGAGTTACTGAGATCTTAGTAGAAGTTTGGGGTTCTAGGCTGCATTTTCTTCTAAGGAAGTTAAAACTCTTACCTACAGAATCAGAAGGATGAGGCTTTCTGCCTCTGCATTATTCTGATTTTCCTGTTTGTTTCAAATCCTGCACATCTTAAACCAGGCACTCTGGGAACCATGCTGTTCAACAAGTTCTGGTCTTTGTTGTGGGTAAGCTTATAGAGATCTCAGCCCTCTTTGGTATTTTTTCTGATGCTTTTGTTTGCCTTTAATCCTGCTGTTGTTGGCTGGCTAAGGAGAAGAGTAACTTTCTAGTCAAGATTTCTGACTGCAAATCTGGAGATCTGAATTTTATTCTCAACTCTGCTACAGACTTGCCACACACAGGTCACTTAATGATTATGTACTTCCATTTTCCATATGTGTGGTCAGAAGGACATTTGTCTGTGGTTGAACCTGTTAAGTTATAGTCACTGGCTGAGAAAAGTGTACTGTGTGTGCCTTTCCCTGTCTCATTTTGTAGGTGGTAGCACACTGAGGAGGAGGGTCAACTGAATTAAACTTTTGTTTTATCTTTTTTGCTGCAGGTTGTTAAAGTAATGGTCTTAAAATGTGAGCCCCAGCAGGAAAGACTTTTGTTGTCCTTCAGGTTATCAAGCAAGCCTGCCCCAGAGGACAAAAAGGAATGTACTCCAAAGAAGAAACAGGAAGTGAAATATCAAATAGGAGAGGTATTGAATTCAATGACTGCTCCCTTTTTTGCCTTTTTCTACTTGTTTTCCAAACAATTTGGTATCGCTTTGAACAACTTCGCTTCAAGAAAAGCTGTTGGTGGTCAGGAACTAGCATTAAATGTGCATTTCTTATTGTGTGGCTGGCCTCCTGGACCAAAAACAGGATCTCTGTTGTCAGAGGTCAGGATAAGGAGTCCCAGGACAGTCCTTCTGGAGGTACCAATTAGTGCTCCTGCTCTTAGGTGGAGTCCTCTTTCTTCTGGATGCTGCTGCTTTTGCTCCCTGGAAAAAGACAACTTCAGAGAAATGTTTTGAAATGCTTCCCTGTGAATGAACACAGTTTCCAACACCCTGCAGATATTGTTAATGCAGGAACAGGACAGTTCTAATCTTGTTTAAATTACTTCCTTCGCCCTTCAAATAGAAAGTCAGAACCAGGAGAATGTTTCTAGCTCTTGATTTCTCTGTGAGATGAGAATTACTTTTATTTTACTGTCAATGTTGGCATGCTTTTTAGGCTTGGCCCTGTTGATGTGAGAATTTCTTATATATAGCTGGAAGGCCATGTCAGAGCCCCTGCAGCACAGCATTTGGTACCCTGTGCATCAAAAGGGATGACTTCAAAGACACTTGGGATTTTATATCACTGTATTTGTTCTCTTTTCAGATGGTTGATGTGAAAGTCTTGAAGAAGAAAGATAACGGGCTAGAGGTTTCTGTCTTAGAAGATGAAGGCAATGCGATAGCCTCAATTCCCACAGTGCACCTCTCTGACTTTGTTGCTAACTGCAAGCTCCTGTGGCATTGTCTCCAAGAGGGAGATGTCCTGCCCAGAGTTATGTGTCTACATGACAAGGGAGAGCATATCGTATCCTTTGCCACCTCAACCAGTCAAACAAAGCGGGGGGAAGGAGATATCTGTCAGGAATCCAGAGTATCGGCAGCAAAAAGAAGATATGCTAGTTAGTGTGTTGAAGTGCCTGTCAAGCTAGCGATGCTTCAAAGAGTCATTATAACTTGCTTGTGTTAAAAATGAGGCTCAGCTACTGCTAGAATCCCATCAGAACCAGGACTTGGTTGTGAATTGACTGATCTTCCCAACCAGCTTCTGGACTGTTAATCATATCACAACCTTAACAAAAATTTTGCTGTTTTTATACCAAAAATCAGACCTGAAATATTACAGAGTTGACATTTCTGCTAGCGTGAAGCATTCATCTTTAAGGCTGAGCAGCTTAAGAGACATCGGTTGCTAAATTTTAGTGTAGAGAGATCAAGACAGGAATTGGAATTGCAGGATTTTGAGCTCCTGTACTGTCTAACCTGCAAAAAGTGCTCTAGCCCAATGGTTAGCAGCACCAAGAGATTTGCTTGGCATCAGGCTCCTTTCATTAATCTTTTCCCATTTTTCCTAACTGGTTGTTCAGATCTTGAGCAGAAAGTCTGCAGTGATTTCTGCTGTACAGGAGGAGCAAGTTGTGAGAAGTTTCTCTGAAATCCAGCCTGGGATGCTGTTGACTGGTTACGTGAGGAATGTGATGCCCTTTGGAGTGTTTGTGGAGTTCCCTTATGGTGTGACAGGTCTGGCGCCCAAAGTGGTAAGCAATGCATTCACTTCAGTAAACAGCATGTGTGTAATCAGGCATGCTTGAAACGTGGCTTTTAGCAAAGGAACAGTAACAAGGAGGGAACAGTAGGGCTGTTGCATTTGCACAGCTTCCCCCAGTAGGGTAAAAGCTGCTTTTAAGTTTGTGTTTTAATTCACTTCCAAAATGAAACAAAGGACTTGTATTCAAGTGAGCTTAAGCTTCTACAAGGATTTCACGTGACTTCAGTAATTCATTTTAATTGATGGCTTTTCGTTAGTCTTTGTTGATTTGTCTTATGCATTTTCATGAAGTCTTAACTCAAGCCCTTCTGGACAGCACTGCAGGTGGTTGATAGCAGCTGTGCTCAGTAACCCTTGCCCCTTTGTTTCCCTTGCACAGAGCATGAGTGACAAGTTTGTGACGGACACCAAGGACCACTTTGCGGTGGGACAGACTGTGATTGCGAAGGTGATGAGCATTGATGAGGAGAAGCAGCGTGTGCTCCTTAATCTGAAGTTGTCAGAGTGCAGCTCAGGCGATTCTGCTGCAGAGAGCTTTGCCCTGCTGAATCAGTATTTCAAGGAGATGAAAGAAATCAGGAACTTGTTGAGAAGAAGAGGTAAAAAGATTGCACATGTTCTGCTAAAGGGGATCGTATCACAAAAAAGGGGCTCCAGAGGAACAAAAAGGGAAAACCATTTTCTTTTAAGTGAAAGAAACGTCAGTTCAAGCAAAGACTTGGCTTCAAAGAGGAGCTTATTAGAAAAAGGATGTGTGTGCAGTGTCTGCCATTGCTGAGAAGGCTTTTTGGAACTACAGCTGGAACAAGCCAAAGAAGCTGCTCTTTTCATTGAAGTCTGTTAGGCCTCTTACATTGATTGCGGGTTGAAGCTTAGAGAATTAAAAATAAGGGTATAAATAGACAAACTGTGAGGTCCATATACCAAAAGAGGAAGGGACATACAACGGTACAAAAGGATGGTTCCTTGAAGGGCCTGTGAAGGTGAAAATAAGAAAGGCCAGGATGAGATTGGATGTTCTGTGAACCAAAGCCTTTCTCCAGTCTAAAACTTAATCGACTGAGACATGTAGCAGTAGTTTCACCATTTAATTATGTGTCACGTGAAACATTGTCTCTATCTGTTTATTTTGAATCTGGCAATGGTTAATTTTTAGTACTCTATGCTCTTGTATTTTAAGAGCCTTAGTCTGCAGATCTGATTTCTCTGGTCAGTAAACAGATGTTAAACTCCAAAGAGCTGACAGATCTAAGGGGTATTGGGCCAAGCTGTGAAACCTGTCTAATGTGCCAACAGAGGTGTAAGCATATGGTTTTCCTGTTGTGTTTTGTTTTGTTTTTTTTTTAAGTGGAAGAATGACTCATGGAAGTCCAGAAGGAGTTTATTTCTGTGTGCTCCAGTGAATTGCCACAAAGCACCAGTGAAGCAAAACAGGCTGCCCAATGCCCAAACCTGAATTTCCCCAAATGCCTGAAAAGAGAATGGTGATAAGCAATATGGGAGGCTGTCATTGGGTGCAAACTCATGTATTAGAAATAGGCACTTAAGACCTGCCCCTGCTAATTACTTAGTTTAGGAAAAACAGCACTGATGTCTGGATACTAGGGTGATAGGCACATAAGAATCAGAATGCACATCATGTCAATTTTCTGTACTCAAAAGTGATGGAAGGACGGAAGACAACTGAAGTTGTCTTAGTGCATCAATGTCACTTGCTGTGGCATTAGAAAGGCTGGGCAAGTTAGCTGTCCGATGGTAAAGCTGTGATCTTTTTTTCCTCTGGTGCTTTCTGAAGAATAGTACATCTGTTTAAAGTGGATGATGCTTTTGGAGGGTTAAAATAATAAAGGAGAAGGCTTTGATTTAAGGATTTCCTTACTTGTCTATTATACGCTGCAGGCAGCAGGCACTCTTACTGTGTTTAAGCAAATAGGACTAGCTTTGCTCATCAAAATAAAGAGGAATCATTGACAAGAGTAATGACATATTATTTATATGCATACTGTATTTGCTGGTAACTCGTAACTGATGAGAAATTACCATTTTTACCTTCATCTAACAGTGCTTTTTTAACTATGACAGTGAAGGACACTAGCGTTGTTTTTTACTGGCAGTCAAGAACTGCTCCTACTATTCTTACGGTACAGAAATCTGCATTTGTGCATGCTGTGATCATCAAGTTGTTTTTTATTGTTGATATTTGTGCATGGGATGCCTGATTATCACAAAGGGATTTTTTCAACTGCCCTGAGCCTTAGCCAGGATCTGCTTAACTAGAAAGTACAAGGATAATTATGCTGGCACTCAAGTGCTTGTGATAACCCAAACCTAGTAATCACATGAGGGTGAGTTTATACAAATAGATTTGCCTACTTGTATTACAGGTTTGCTGAACGAGTCCTCCAGCAAAGGTTTTCTCACATGCTGTTTTTCTAGTGTTAGGAATACTGGATATATTGCAGTTTATTTTTATCAAGTTCTAACTTTGCCTTTTTAGGTTCTTTTTATATCCAGTAGTGTTTAATGTTTTGTTTCCTATAATTGGGAAGTGACAGGTCTGGTTTGTGTTTTAGTATGAATCTATTTTGCTTTCACCTTTTTCTATATGCAATGCTGTGTGCCAGTGTTTCTATAAGATTGGAAAATTTTCTCTCCAAAGTTATCAGATCCTTAATGTCGCAAAAGTCTTTCTACTTTGATTAACTCTTAGAATTTACTTTGTATTTCTACAGATTCAGGAGCCTAAGCTTTGTTTTCCGTTATGAACATGGATATAAATGCTTGTTTGTGCACTCTTAAGCAAATGTGAAGGCTGTCTTAGTTTTGCAAAGAAACAACATAGGTAAAACTGACTTAGCACTTTTTCTTCCCTTTATTTAGGGGAGCCCAGCGTGGCCCGAGGCCTTTGTGAGTTGGTGCCTGGGAAGGAGTTGCAGCTGGTCATGCAGGATGTGAAGGAGGATGGCTCAGCACTGTTCAGTGGCAGCTGTGTCACAGGCTTGACTGTAACAGCCACTCGCTACCATTTGGGAGGTGAGGGTCTTGTCTTTGCTTGCTTTGGTTTTCACTCTTTGTCATGGTTTAACCCCAGTAGCCGGCAACTGAGCACCACACAGCCGCTTGGTCACTCTCCCCCCGCCCAG
>NW_008795129.1:12854863-12875394 GCF_000699145.1 Aptenodytes forsteri
CCCCCCCGGCCAGCTTTCCCCAGTTTATGTACTGAGCATGACGTCACATGGTATGGAATGTCCCTGTGGCCAGTTTGGGTCAGCTGCCCTGGCTGTGCCCCCTCCCAGCTTCTTGTGCACCTCCAGCCTTCTCAGTCGGCAGAGCATAGGAAGCTGAAAAGTCCTTGATTTATTGTATGCACTACTTAGCAACAACTAAAACATCAGTGTGTTACCAACATTACTCTCATACTAAATCCAAAACACAGCACTGTACCAGCTACTAGGAAGAAAATTAACTCTATCCCAGCCAAAACCAGGACACTCTTGTACTGTGAAACCTCTGTCCTTAAATGAATTCTGCTGATGAGGAACTAACATGGGAGGAGTCTGATCAGAGTAGGGATGGGCTTGAAGAGTAGTTTAGTTTCCTAATGTGTTGCTGACCCATTTGCATGATTTGGAACATATCATTTAAACCTACCTGTGCCTCTGTTACCCCATCTGTAAACCAGACCTAGTCCTGCCTCATATCTTGGGTATCTTGTAAGGTCTAGTTTGTGCTCTGAGATCCTTAGTTGAAGCATACTGTATATAGACAAAATATTAATACAAGCTCCAGCTTTCTCGTTTTTTTCTCCTTCTTACTTTAGAAATATTTTTCTTGGAGTATGCTCTATCTGAAATTGCTGTTAATCTTTCTTTTAAATCAATATGACTTTAAAACAGGACTGCATTTTCAGTACTTTGCAATTCAAAAATTAAAGCAGAAAAGTGCCGTATTATGCAGAACCAAACAAGTACATGCTGAGATAATGAATAAACCAATGAAACCAATATAACCTGCTGACTTCAGCAGGAGTAATATCCCAGCACTTCTGTGTTCCGAAGAGTTTGTTTCCTCAGCAACAGATAGACCAATGATGGTTTTGTGCAAATGTTAGCATAATCTTTTTCAAAACCTGTATTACCTTGACTTTGTGTTTAGTCAGCCTTGTCTGCATTGTTTCAGAGTTTTATCTTCATAAAATCAATTTAGTTCTTCCATGAAAGCATCAGACTCTTTTTCCAAATAAAAAAGCCCCCTTTTTTTTCCCTCCTTGCCATTAATGTTGGAGGAATCTGTTCTTTGCTTAAAGAGACTTATTATATGTTTGGTACTAAGTTGACTTTGTTACAGTAACTTAGTTACACTTAGTAATTAAGCAGTCTTTTTATCACTATGGTCTTCAGGAATTAAACTGAACCACAGGCAACCCTTTCTGTCTGTCATGTGCCACTAGCTCAGTTGCTCAAAATCTTTCACTGTCATCAGGAGATAATCTTATTCTTATTTGCAGACAAAAATATTGTTCCTGGTGAGAAAACCAAGGCATTGGTTCTTCATGTGGATGCCCTCACATCCAAGGTGTATGTTTCTCTTCGGGAAGAACTGTTAAAACAAAGAGCCAAGCTGGTATGTGTTCAGGTTTTGGATTTGTGTGTTTCTGTTCGTCTAGCAAACTCTAGGCAATCAATGAATTGGGGGGGGGGCTGTTTCCTCTTCTAGAACTGTGGGAGGTAAACTGGAGGGAATCAAAACCTCAGCAGGAGAAGTAACTATCTCCATTTCTGTCTAGCGGCTCACAGAGAACTCCCAGCACTCTGCCATCGTGCAGCACATAGCAGAAGAGTTTGCCATTGTGTCTTTGTTGGAAACAGGCCAGCTGGCAGCTATCCCCATAGCCTCTCACTTCAATGACACCTTCCGCTTTGACTCAGAAAAACTGAAGGTGGGACAAACAATCTCTGCAACCTTAAAAGTAGTGAAGGTAAATGACCTCGGAGTCTTGTTAGCAGTACAAGGCCCAGCAAAGAAGAATGTTTTTGTAAGGGTCCGGAACGAATCTGAGACAGCATTAGAAGAGATGCTTGCTGCTGTGAAACACTCACTTTCCCTGGGGGATATTGTTACTGGTACTGTTAAATCCGTCAAACCAACCCATGTCACAGTTGCTATTGATGACAAGCTGACAGGTTCAATCCACGCATCCCGGATTCTGGATGAAGTGCCCATAGGCTCTTTTCCAACATATACTCTGAAAGCTGGACAGAAGGTGACTGCCCGAGTCATTGGAGGCAGAGATGTGAATACTCACAGGTGGGAAAACATGCTCATAATATTACTTCTTGGGGAATGCAAGGGGTGAAACAGTTATTCAATTTGGATGATCTAGGATGCTCCCTCTGTCACCACATGCTGTTAACAGCTATCCTTGCTGGAGTAGTTGAAACCTGAGGAAATCTGCTATTATATTCTATCTGAGATCCAGGTTTCAGTGAATTAGCTCTCTACCTGTGTCACTGTATTTATCTTGAGTATAGATTGGAAGAAGAAAAGATTTCTAAATTCTTAAGGTCCAGTGGAAGTCTTAAATGTGAGCAAGATTTGGCCCCAGGGGCTAAATTTGCTAGAGTATCTTGGGTACCTAAATTGCCACTGAAATAGCACTAGGAAGAACTGGAATTGGAAGGCTTTGGTGGTTTTAGAGGGCTTACACCTGTTTTTTTTGCCAATGCAGAGGGATTACAGGTGGGTGACTGGAGCCTGGGGAGATCATGAGAAACATTGATCCTTTTCCTGTTCTTTAGGTACCTGCCCATCACCCATCCGCACTTCACACAGTCCATTCCAGAGCTCAGCATTCGACCAAGGTAAGTGTTGGCCTCTGTGCTATCTGCAGATGCTTTGCAGCCCTTTTATCCTTATAGGTTCCCCCCCTTGTTCCTCCCATTTGTGAAGGAGCTGGCCATGAGCAAGGACCTCCACATGTATGCAGTGTGACAAGGCCTCTTACTCTCTCTTTCACACTAACTTGGGTTTGGGAGCTGTGTTAAACCTCACAGTGCTCTCCTAGCACATGATTTCCTTTGAATGTCCTTTTGGCTTCAGGCTCTGCCAGTCTGGACTCTGGCATGTCCGTTCATGTCAGAAGGATTCCCTCTTAAGCCTAGGGAAGAATTAATTCCCTGCAGAAGGATGCAGCTGGGGAGGGGATGGGGATGAACGTCACAAAGGCATTGTCATAGTAGTACTGGCTCCCCATAATCTCCTGGGTTTCTAACTCCTATCTTCATCATTAGGACCAAAGCTGTCTTACTGATGTCCTCTTTCTTTCTTTGCAAACAGCGAAATGGAAGGGAAAGTCACAGCAATGCTGAACCTTAAAGAAGACAGTGCCCTCAAGAAACTTGGACTCTACGATGTTGGACAGACAGTCACCTGTTTTGTGAAAAAGGTGAGGTCAGAGTCTTCCTAAGAAGTGTGCTGGGGGATGCAGCAAGTGGGGGTGACCTCAGGGACCTTAGTTCAGACCTAAACACTGACACTACTATGGTCTTCATTAATTGTGAGAGTGACCCATGCCAAGTGCAGCGTCTTATGGGGAGAATAGGAGAATGAAGTCACATTTTCTATACTTGACAGAGTTGAGCTGACTCATCTTCTTCGACATGCCTGTTTGTTGCCAGCAGATGCTTCCCACCCTGCACTGTGGCAAAGTGGCCTTTGAGAAATTACGTATGCCAACAGCACAAAGTACGCTCACTGCTGATCCCCTGTGTGCACTCGCCTGTGAACCACAGCAGCATTATGCTTGTAAGAGTAGAAGCCAAATCACCATTTTTGCTTGGTGCAAGAGCCAAGGCTGGAGTAGTTCTTTTTAGCCTTAAAAATTAGCAAATCCACCAGGGAAGGCTTTTTTTTTCCCCGAGGTCTCATGCTGTCTTCTCTGGTCATTTGGTGTCTTCTCAGTATAATGTCCTAAAAAATTGGCTGGAGGTAGAAGTCACCCCTGACATTCGAGGAAGAGTTCCTCATCTGCTGCTGTCTCTGAATACCAAGGTAAGAAGCCATTACAGATAAGCTACACATATTTTTTCCTGTGCACGTGGCTGCAAGTAATGACTGCAGACAGTTTGGACGTCCATGCGAACTCATAATCCAGTGCTCTGCCCTTTAGGCATCACTGCCTCTCACTGACAAGCAAGTACTGTGCCTGTAGCTAGTTTGGCTCAGGATAGCAGAGCCATTGAAGCAATGCTGACCTGTCCGTCAAGTGTACACATCGAAGATGTGTATAGAAAGTGTAAAGCTTGCACAAAGTCAGAGTTGTGCAAAGCTCCTTTTCTGGTAATATGTGGAAATCTGTCTTTTCTTTCAGGTCTTAAAACATCCAGAAAAGAGCTTCAAAAATGGCCAGGCAATATCAGCTACAGTTACTGGAACAGATGTCACCGAAACAAACCTCTGCTTGTCACTCACAGGTATAGTGGAGCTTTAACAGCAGGACCCCACCGCACATGATGCTTTACTCACAGGTGGGCCTGCACTGACCCCTCAGGTGAAGATGTTACATTCCAGAGCCAAGCTGTACCTCCCTGTAGGACAGAACTAACCCCTGGGACCCTGACCCAGATGTAGCGGCATGCAAGGCAAGACAGGTCAGACCTTTAGACTAAAGAACCACTTTCCTGCTGTCTCGGACTGAAGCCCTTCTCTGAGCCCTTATGAACGTATTCCCTTCTGATCTTGGGCACGAGATGGTGCATTTGTCAACATTTGTCAGTTATTCTGGATCGTGGAACTGTGCAACTAGGGGACCTTGTCTTGGCTACCAAGGCAAACGTTGCTGCGAACTGAGAGAGTGCATAGACTGCACCTTATGAAAACTTGGTGGGTTTGATTTGTGACTAGGCAACTAAAATCAGCTTCACTGACTCATTACCCCTGTTGCTTTGTTTGCATACTTTTGGAGTATTATGAAGCCCTCTCCCTCTCACTTTTTCCAGGAATTCAGTCACTGGAGCAGGGCACCATCACTGTAGGCATGGTAACAAAGGTGACTCCACACATTGGTTTGACCATTGCACTGCCAGGTGGGAAGACTGGCAAAGTCAGCATCTTTCACCTGAATGATACTTACACGGAGAATCCTCTGGGTGACTTCAAAGTTGGCAAGATTGTCAGGTCAGTAATTCTCTTTTTTGTTCCCTCAAGCTGCAAGGCTTAGAAATATTCCCCTTCAGTGACAGGCTTTTTGCTGCCATAAGATGATGCCAGACCTGTAAGGTTCAGTCTGTAGCTAAGAAGTAATGCTCGCTTATGACCTTGTATGCGTTTGGGTGAAAGTCTTGTATTTTCCATGTATGAAGAAGCCCCTTTTCAGCTGCCTTCTTGGGCTGTGTTTTGAGAGTAGCTACTCTCTTAGCTAAGGTGCTGATGGGATTGAGGGAAGCCAGTTATCCCAGCTCTGCTGTGGTTCTGTGGGCTGTTTGGCAAGTCAGTTGTCTTTACATTTGTAATGCACGAGTAATTGCATTTCCCTACTTCACAGACTTGTTGGGAATGCTGGAGAGTGCAACAGGCCAAGTGATTCAGCTGTAACAATCTTTATAAAGTCTTTTGTGCTAGCAATAGAAACTGGGTAAAGCAAGTAGGTATGTTTCAAAAAGCCCTTTAGCTGGTTTCATGAACTGTTGTGTCATGCTGGTTTGTGTTAGACAGCAAGTGGTCCAAGGGACAGAGTGGTTTGTTTCCTCTAGAGCTTCATTCTGCTAGTGAAAATATCTATTTTCTACCTGTGGCTTTTTTTAACATGTAAAAAAGCCTTCTGTTTTCTCCCCTTACTCTGCCATGCAGGTGTTACATCCTCTCCAATGAGAACGGCAAAATCCAGTTATCTCTCCGGCAATCCCGGTATGTGTCATCCCTCCAGTCTGTTGATCTCCTACTAGTGAAGAAAAGGATTGTGAAATACAGTAACTGTTGGTTTGGGCTGAACAGTGTGAAGTGTTAAAAGGACAAGAACTACATTTTTTTTAAGGGATGAGATTTGTTCCTACTTCAGAAAGATTTTCCTGTGTATCAGCAAACGTGGAGGTGTCTGACACTTAATGTAGAGCTGATCAAGTGGGTTCAGATTTAATTTCTGTTTATCATAGTTTCTGGACCTGACTTAACTTTTTTGTTTGTTTATTTGGAAAGAAAGGGAAAGTTCCACCATTGACTTTGTGATACAAACACGTTACTTTTCAATGTTCAGCTGCATTTTAACCGTTTTGATTAAATAGCAGACTTAGTCCTAAATGTCTCTTAAAACTGAGCCTCTTGCTCAGTCTTCTCTATGGAACAAAAATGCATAAACCATGTGGAATGAAGTATCTTAGAAATAAGTGTAATAAGTCTAAGCCAATGCTGTGCAGAATTTCAGACAGCATTTTACTCTCCTCGTTTTCTTAGTGTCAGAGGAAGCCAGGCTGATCTGTTTTGTTTGGCTTTGTTTACAGCAGCATGTCTATTCCCTAATGCTATGTATAGCTTGGCAGAGATGCAGATAGTCCATTAGTACATTTGAATAAACTGAAGGGTGTGTCTGATCCGGTAGGTTTTCCAGAAAGTACTAGCTGTTGTTAATACTGATTTCTTTTTTTGATATCCAGAGCAGAATGTGGATTATTCAGATGAGTGCTTTAACTTCTAACCTCTTTTTTCTTTCAGGCTAAACCCAAAGAGCAACAGCAAAGTGGAGGATGTTGAAATAACATGTATTAAGGATGTTAAAAAAGGCCAGCTAGTGAGAGGCTATGTCAAATCAATCACTCCGTCAGGTGTATTCTTTGGGTGAGTAGCATAAGAAAATTATTCTGGGAAATGAGGGGTCTTGGAGGACTTCTTTTGAATGTACAATTCTGGAATCTTGTTCGGGGGCGGTCTCTGGTGTAATGCGATGTCGCAAAATGAATTTCCTTGTGGGAATCAAGATGTCATTGCTGCTTTCTTGAGCCTATGAAATTAAAGTAGGGAAAGTTTGTGTGACGCTGTATAGAACTGGTGGTGCCACAGATATAGTCACTGCACTTTTTTTTTTTTTTCTTTTTCCCCCACTATGGAATACTTATTTTTGGTTTTCCTCCTCTTCTCAGCTTGTCCACTTCTCTTCTGGGCCGAATCCTGTTCCAGAATGTTTCCCCTTACTTTGTACAGAAACACTCCTTGTATGAAAAGTACCTGCCTGAAGGAAAGCTGCTCACTGCCAAGGTGCTTGGGTAGGTCCAACATTCTTTAAAAGGGGCCATGAATTAGTAGAAAGGAGATGGTGGAGGAGGAGAGGACGGAAAGAGGGAGGATAAAAGCTGGGAAGATTTGAAAGAAGTTCATATCCTTGCAGTCATTGTAAATCCTCTGATTTTTTTTTTCTTCTCTTCTTCTCTCCTGCTACTCCTGGCAACACACCACAGTGTAAATGGAAAGGAAAAACATATTGAGCTTTCTCTCCTGCCCGAGGACACCAGGATGCCAAGCGTCTTGCCTGAATCCCTAGGCCTACCACGATATGATGCAGAGGAAGAGAAAAGAGAGGCAAATGACAGGGAAAAGAGAGAAGAGCTTAAGCTGAAGACAAAACGGAGAAGAGGAAACTCTGAAAGTGAGCAGGTATGGATTTGATTGCGCGGGACATGCTAAAGGACTTGGTTGGCCCAAATACTGAAGGGACTAGGAAGATCCACTGGGATCAGGCTGAGGAATTATACAGAGGAGGAGAAAAAGATTAAATTGCATTGGAGATTAGCAAAGTCAGAAACTATTCCATTTGGACAGGAGTTAACTGAATTAGCAGTCCAATTGTGTTGTCTATGTGGCCCGTCCTGTTGGTCTTGGCACCATATGTAGGTGAGCATGGGTTTATCTCTCTTGTCTCTGTTATGTGAGAGGATGGGGGGGATGCTGTGCCAGGGCACCACCCTCTCTCTTCTGTCAGGCTTTTTACTTTGTGATCAGAATTGCCTTTAAGATTCATCCAGTTGTTGCCCTCCACCGTCCACTCATTTCTCCTTGTTGCAGGAGGCGAAGCCAAAAAAAAGGAAGATCTGCCCAGCAGATGAAAATGACAGTGGAATTGAGGTATATTACCGGGAAGAAGAGGATGATGACCAGAAGGAAGAGGCAGCTAAAAAGAAATCTAAGGTGAGAAGTTTGGAGTAGAACCTGAGCCTGAAATGACTTTCCAGCCCTATTGACGTGTCAGTTTTGACTTGGATGACAGTAAGTATCATTGCTGCAGATAGGGAGTGACACAGACTGGTGTTTGTATCATCTGAAAATGGCTTGAGATGGATTTAGTTTAAATTACAGCAAAGGTGACCAGGGTTTAATGTTTTTGCTGGTGGGCTGTTTGCAAGTGTGAGAAGTCTCTCTGTGGCTAGAGAGAAGCCACAAACAAACAGCTGTTGTCTGATCTTAGTGTAAAAATTTCAAATTAAAACCCAGGGCATTCCCTGTCTTTCTCCAAACAGATAAGGAAACCTGGTGAAGCTCCCAGACTGCAGGTTTCCATGGGCTTCACCTGGGATGAGGACATGAATGCAATGGATATACCTGTGCTGAATCAGAAGGAAGAGAGCTCAGAGAGTGAGGAGGAGGAGGATCCGCAGTCGAAGGTACTGTGTACTAGTGCTGCCTGCACAGGAGACACCACGTGGTGGCTGTAATGCGACGTCTCAGTATTTGCATGTCTGTCTGCCCCATAGCAAAGCCTTTTAACCCGAGGGAGCATCTCTGACAGCTAATACAGAACTTCCTTAACTACTCCGAGCACTGGGCTTAGCAGCAGGTATTTCTGAAGCAGAGGAGAAAAGGCCCTATTTTAGCATGGCTGCATGAAAACAGGGCTTCTCATGTTGACATGCTAAAAAAATAATTATTTAGGGTCAAACAAACATTTTCATGAAAGTAAAATTTTTGTACTTGATGTCAGCTCTGTTTTTTACTTTTCCGAGTGTTGTAAATTTACAGGAAAACCTGGAGATGAAAAACCTTTTAAAATTATAGTCCTCTTATTTAGAAAAACACTAAAAAATTCTTCTTCTATGCTGTAATGTTTTAGAAGAGTTTTCTGGTGTGAGCAGTTCAGCAAAATCGGAAACAAGCTCATGAATTGCTTTCATGTTTGCTCTTCAGGATTTCCCCTGTCCCTTAAAACTCACCTCTGTAAAGGCCGTGCATGGCCGATGCTTTGTTGCCCAAGGTATAGCTACCTTGTGCGGAGAACTATGGCACTGTCAGTTCCCAATTTAGACCTGAGTCACCCTAGTGGTCCAGCAACATACCCCAGTCTTGCACAATTTCTCCCCATGTATCCTGGATTTTTACAGAGTGCATGGTGGTGGTGAGCACTTGCCCGGAGGGTAAAGATGGAAGAATGAGAGAGGGGGTGAAGTGTGAATCCTGCAGTTGGGGTGCAAGACTAGCAAAGTATTTGGTCCCTCAATGTATTTCATTAAAAGAAATGAGATTTCATGTACTGCTGCTCTTTTCGGAGGTGTGAACTGTGTGTGAAGGGGTGGAGTGTGTGTACCATTTTCCTCTTCTCTTAAACAATTGGCCCCATCTCTTTCTGTGAAAACTGCCTAGCCTTGGACATACTGGGGTCTGTCTGTACTTTAGCTGGGCCTGGCTATTCCCACATGAAGTGCCTGCTGTTCCTCAGTTCTTTTTTTCTTTTTCAGCTGAAGAAACAAACAAAAAAGGAGAAGGAGCTAGAGAAGCAGAAGAAGGAGAAGGAGCTCTGCAAATTAGAAGCAGCCCTGATGGACCCCAGTCGACAGCCCCAGTCAGCAGATGATTTTGACCGCCTGGTGCTGAGCAGTCCCAACAGCTCCATCCTCTGGCTACAGTACATGGCTTTCCACCTCCAGGCTACCGAGATTGAGAAGGCCAGAGCTGTCGCAGAGAGAGCACTTAAAACAATCTGCTTCAGGTAATAATGGGGCTCTGCCTTTCTTTACCCTAAAGAATAAATCATGGTGGGGTAGTGGTGATGGGAGAAGAGCACTGGTTGTGTCATCACTGTGTGTGCATGTGTGTGTGGAGTGGCAGGGTCTGTTTGTGAGCTCAAAAGGATTAAATGGTGGCAATTGTCAGCTGGCCCTTTGAAGGTCTGGCCTGAGTCACCATACTTGGCCTGTAGCTGACTTGCTGCAGCTCATGAGCACGGTAACTCCTTAAGGTATCACTGAGCACACAGACATACCTCTGAGCAGCCAGAAGGGTTTGGAAAAGCATAATGCTGTCAGTGATGTTGTCCTTAAACCAAAACATGAAACAAACTGTGAAACTTGTCACTCTTTCCATAGGGCTGCACCTTTGTGTATTAAATCATCTCTACAGCATGATTAAATATATTGTGCTTTCTTGAGTCATCCTTATGGTTTTTAATTACAAACTACAGTGATCAAAAGTTGTAGTGTGAAACAACTGCTGTGCTCTATTCCAAAAGCGGTGTTTCAGTGAGCAGTATGCCACCTTCCTTTGTCCTGGAGACTGGCTACAAGCCAGTGAGTCTTTGTACGGTGGTTTGCAAAAAGCTGATGAAGGCTGGTAAAAGGCTAAATATTCTTGTTCACATGTGCTTTAAGGGAAGAACAGGAGAAGCTGAATGTCTGGGTAGCCCTACTGAACTTGGAGAACATGTATGGTACTGAGGAGACACTGATGAAGGTCTTTGAGAGAGCTGTTCAATACAATGAACCTTTGAAAGTCTTCCAGCATCTGTGTGACATCTATGCCAATTCTGAGAAATACAAGGTAAGATAGCGCAACCAGGTCCCAGGCACGCATTCCATTTGGTCATACCAGTAAACTAGCAATGCTGGCTGTATAATCTTCCAGACATTAGGACAGACGTGTCAGACGTTAGGCCTATCTTGTTCCTAACTGGGATTAATAGTTATGATTGACAGTGGACAAGGAACTATTGATACTTGTTTCTCTCTCATAAGTGTTTGGAGATACCTGGGCCAAGAGTAAGAGTTTTAAAGCTACAAGGCTTTATTATGAATCTGTGTGATCTAACCCAACTCTGCCCTTCCAGCAAGCAGAAGAATTGTACCACACAATGCTGAAGCGTTTCCGTCAGGAGAAATCTGTGTGGCTGAAATACGCCTCTTTCCTCCTGAAGCAAGGCCAGACTGAGGCTACACACAGGCTTTTGGAGCGTGCTCTCAAGGCTTTGCCCACCAAAGAACGTAAGCACTCTCCTTATTCGTAATGTGGACCGTGTGTTGACAGGTCTCTGGTAGATGGGCTGTTCTCTGATAGCTCTGCCTGTGACAATGTTTGAAGTAAGTGAAAAGTGCAAACAGTTGGTGCTAAACATGCTGCCCTTGACTGTAAGGGGAGGGGAGCTTTCAGCCTGGATATCAATGCTAAACCCTCCTGTAATAAAACTTGCTGTGATGGGCAAAAGCAAAGCACCCAAAGCGAAGGAGACTTGGAGTCTTACAGCCCTCTAGAAAAGTTCAGCTGGTCTAGTCCCAGGTTTGTGGGGCTGCCTGTGGATGCTGCAAGATGCATTTTGAATGTAAGAATAAACTTCTGTCTCCTGCAGAGAGCTGAAATGTGAAGTGAACTGTGACCCTTCTCTCTCCCACTCTGATCCCACCTTGGTTCAGAACCACTTTACAACAGAGCCTTTTGTTTCTGGGTAGAGATGGTACTGTCTCTGTGCCTGCCTCTGTTCTGTGTAATTATCACTCGTGTTTTTTCATAGGGAAGAGGGCTGCTGTGATCCCCTAACATGTCATTACTTGTTCCAGATGTGGATGTAATTTCAAGGTTTGCACAGATGGAGTTCCGTTTTGGGGACCCAGAACATGCCAAGGCCCTCTTTGAGAGCACCCTCAACAGCTATCCCAAGCGGACAGACATCTGGTCCATCTACATGGACATCATGATCAAACATGGCAGCCAGAAGGAAGTACGGTGAGTTGTGCTACAGTAGGCTGGGAAGGGGCAGAGTACAGTGCTTGGAGCAACACTTGAAAAGAGCAGAGGTACCCTGCAGCATGAGGTTGTATAGGGCTTCCCAGAGCAGAGCAAAAGACAATTTTTATCACCTAGAGAAAGAAAACTGGGGTGTGTGGAAGGGCTTATCCTTGCCAGGACTGGGGAGACTCCAAGGAGAGCCATAGGGCAGAGAGGGCCTGATTTGTAAGTAGTGACCTGCATGACAGACACTAGAGGACTTACACTGAGGTTCATCTGTCCCTCTGGAGGGATTGCCTTGCTGTATCTGAAGGGTGAGACCAAGCCCTTGTGTATCTTGTAACATATGGAGAAACTTTTTTTTTCCTTTTCTTTTTCTTTTCTGAGAGTTGACGAAAGGAAGTCCAGCTTCCCACTATAGATCCAGCCACATCCACTTAATGAACGCAGGGTCAAATACAGTGGCTGGATCTTAGCTTAAGTTGACCAGCAGCCTTAGAGTTCTGCAAGTAAACAGAAGGCTTCTACGTCAAGGTTTTGGCCAGTTGTCAGGAATCTCTTCAAGCACCAGCACTTGCAGCAGGTTGAATGTCTCCCCTGACTTTCTGCTCTGTTCAAAGGCAGGATACAGGGCTTGTGTTGAGTGCTGTCACCACCACAGCGATCTGAATCACTTTGGTTTCTTGCAGGGACATCTTTGAAAGGGTCATACACCTGAGCTTGGCACCAAAGAAGATGAAATTCTTCTTTAAACGCTACCTGGATTATGAGAAGAAATTTGGTACAACAGAAAGCGTCCTGGCTGTTAAAAGAGCAGCACTTGAGTATGTGGAGACCAAGAGTTCCCTTGCTGACACCTAAGTACAGCGCAAGTAAAAGCAGAGAGACAGCTCTCCATGCAGTGTGGGAACTGAGAGGTGTGGAGTTCCACTGTGGGTGTCCATGGACAGTGAATTTCTGGAGAGTATTGGTCTATGACCAAACCAAACTGGAAAGAACAAACAATCTAAGGAAAAGATTTGATAAATGTTTGCAGCTTTGTCCAGTGTTACAAATACTCCTAGTCTGTTGATGACTTTGAAGACACGTTTTTAAATATAGACTGTTTTATAACCGATACAAACATCAGCCGTTCTACTTTCCTGGGGAAATGGTGCTGTTATGATCCACTATTTTTAAGTACAGTGATGTCTTATAAATCGATTTCTCTCTGTCAAGATGTCAGAGAAGATTCTTGCCTTTCGGCTGAATTAACACTTTGAAAGATTTATCTCAAGTGCCTTTGTACTCTTCGCAATTGGCAGAGCAACGCAGAATTGTGGCATAGTTGAGGTTGGAAGGGTCCTCTGGACATCATCTGGTTCAAACCCCTGCTCAAAGCAGGGGTCAGCTAGACTAGGTTGCTCAGGACCATGTCCAGTTTGGTTTTGATTTCTCCAAGAATGGAGATTCTACAACCTCTCTGGGCAACCTGTTCTAGTCTTTGACCATGTTCACAGTAAAAAAGCATTTTCTTATGTTTAAATAGAATTTCTTGTATTTCAGTTTGTGCCCATTTCCTCTTGTCTTGTCACTGAGCACCACTAAGAAGAGTCTGGTTCCACCTTTTTTACACCCTCGTGTCAGGTATTTATGTACGTAGATAGGATCCACCTTGAGCCTTCTCCTTAGACTGAGCAGCCCCAGCTCTCTTAGCCTCTCCTTGTATGATGGATGCTCCAATCCCATAATCATTTTCCTGCTGGACTCGCTCCAGTAAGCCTGTATCTGTCCTGTACTGGGGAACCCAGTACTGGACACATCACCCCAGATGTCTCACCACTGCAGAGTAGAGGGGAAGGATGACCTCCTGCGACCTGCTGGTAATGCTCTTCCTCATGCAGCCCAGGATGCTCTTGGTCTCTTCAGCTGAAAGGGCATATGCCTTTAAAGCCCACAGCATCCAGTTATGATGGATCCCATGATCACAGCCATCTCTCATAACAATTGCCAGTGATTGATGACAGAAAGAATTGGTGATTTTCAATAGTGGCTGTTTCTTAAGAGAAATCAATGAAGTCAAAGAAAAAAAGTGGTTTTCTGTGCTAAAAAAAAGTCATCCCAATCTAACCTTCTGCTTGAAAAAAGTCATGTATCTTGGGTACTTAAGTAGGCTCTATCACTGGTGTTGGTGCCTTGTGAGCCGTATTCTTGTAACTCTCCAGTAAGATGTGGATGTGATCATCCACATGTTTTGCAGATGAAGAACTGAAGGCAAGGGGAAAAGCAGGGTATGCAAACAGGTGTGATTATCCAATGTAGACACTAGTGAGCAGGTGCCCAGCTTTGAAATACCAAACTTGAAGAGTCTTACTCATTGTAGGTTCTCTGAACTCAAAACCAGAGCTCTGCAGGACCCAGCTCTTCTGCCTCTGTGAATGCCCAGTGTTGGCAAGGCTGAATGATTCAGCATTTAATTAATTCCCAAGTCCGTTGGGATCCAGAAACAAGTCATTTCACTTCTTGCCCCTAGGGAGAACAGGGTACTGTACTCAGTTTTTTCTTAATGCTCTTCTAGAGGAGGAGGCTGCTTGCAACATCCAGTAGCAGCTGCTGGTTTTTTTAAGAACACAGCTGCAACGATGGTGGCTTTCTTTGGGATTAGTTACATAATAGAATACTTAAATAAGCATTGCAATAGAAACCAAGATCCCTTTGAGGTATTGTTTCTTCTTGACTACTGGGGCTATTATAGTCTCTACAGTAGTCAGCAGGGAAAATGAAAGACCTGTGTGTAATTCTCCATACTGGAGGAGCCTGGTTTGAACCCATCTTGCTGCTGGGAAGCGTGCCCTAACTGGCAACCCGTAGGGTGCTCTGCGATGGGGTTGTTTTCGGCCTCTGTAAGGAAAGCAGAGAGCGTGTGAGCTCACAGCCTGTGTGATACGGCATGCCAGGAAGACAGGCAGCTCGACTTCCCTCTTGGCGTTTTGGTGAGAAGCCTAGCCCACTTGCTCGTGCTGGTGTAAAAAGCCACATGGCTTAATGTCCCGCACCTCAGCATCGTCACTGGGGAAGGATGAGTGATGGGGTGAGCAGGGATATTCATGAGGGTGCTGATGGGCTACAAGGGCCAGAAGCCCAGGGCTGTCTCAGCTGGGGCCATGCTCAGGGCTGCAGAGGAGGGAAGGAAAAAAATCCCTACAATGGCAAACAAGTATTTCTGAGTGTGGTGGCTTGCCTCACTCCTCGCTGTCAGCTGTTCACTCAAACGTGCCTCTCTAACAAGAGGGGGGGGAAATGGACAAGCTGGACAAGTCCCTAGCCCATCCCAGCACATGGAAAGTGGCTGGGGTTAATGGAGAAGAGAAGGGAGCTGAACAGAGCAAAAGCTGTTTTGTGCTCATGGTTTATTCTTAGGATAAACAAATCCATTCCCAAGCATTATGTGTCTTGTCCCTTTCCTTCAAAGGAGGGAAGGGGAGGAGAAGGAACTGGAGTGGAGGTGGTTCAAAGGAACAACTAGGACTATCAAGTAGGGAGGCAGGGGAAGTAGAGGAAGTAAGAGGAACAGGCATATGCTCATGCTGCTTTGTTTCAGCAAGTCACCTTACATCTGCTGACCTGTGTGCGGGGGTGGCATGCGTGTCTGCATGTTTGCACCCAAGGGCCAAGGAGAAGAAATGCAAATGAACTCTCTTTCATCTCAAGTTAATGCAATTTCATTCAACTTGCATCTGATCATTCCTGCAGAGTAGTTGACGATGACGCTCGGAGCCAAGCCTTCCCACAAATGCAAGGCAAATCTGTAGAGAAGCTGAACAGGGATCCTGGGATGCCTCGCCGATTAAGTGGTGTTCCTGCCTCTTTATGCGAGGGAATACCCTCCAGCTCTTTCTTGCAAGGGGACATACTTATAAAAAGGTTTCTAAATACATTTTCTTTCCTTTGCTGCAATTGTGTATCCTGATGTACAAGATCTGTGCTACTCATTGCAAGAATAACTAAAAATCAGTGTTACTAACTTGTAATATGTGGCAATACTTTAAAACTTTGCATCCTGGGGTCATCTGGATAGGAGAGGATCTGAAGTTTTAATAGAAAGAAAAAATAAGTTCCCAGTTCTTGCGTTCAAAGAGAATGTTAACATACGCCTTTTGTGCCCCCTGAAAAAAAACTCAGATGGCAATGAAAAATAACTCTCATTTAATAATTTATTTCAAATCTCCTTGTGCGTAAGCCCCTCCGAGTTCCTTGGGTTTGAGTCCCTTTTTGAAGGCTTGTTGGTAAACGGCACAGTGTAAAGGAAGTTGTACCTATAAAGAAACAGTACAAGTAGAAAAAACAAATTCCATTGTCCTGCCAACTCTTGAAACAGTGTTGGGTATGTAGGGCTGACCCTCAGGAGAAAAGGGACTGCGCCACGCCAGAAGAGCAGCCTTGAAGCCATAGTCAGCACAGCGTCACGGCGAGGGCAGTAATTTTACACCTGTCTGGCTTTGCTTTCTCAGAGTACAGTTCAGTCTGTAAAAGAGACCATCTGCTGCAGGGACCATTTAAGGCAGTGGAAAGGGTTTAAGAAAGTTCAGTCATAGGAGGGTAGGGACAGGGCTGCTCTCCCCATCCAGTTCCTACTGTCCCTCATCACTGCAGGGCTGCAGTCCCAGTGCAGCAGGTGGGTGCATGTAATGTAGTCTTTTGGCTGGCAAGTTTCTCGTCCTCTTTCACTAGAAGAAAGATGTTCCATTAATACAGCTAACTAACTGTAATTATGTAGTATATACACCATATAAATATATATATGTAAAACTAAGTCTGGTTGAGGTCTTGCTGCAACTCGCGACCCAAACAAGCAGGACTCTCATCCGACAGTTGGATGAGAAATGCAATGAGCCACAGACAGCGGTGTAGCTTACTGCAGGTACCGCTTCCTCTGAGCTGCCACCTCGCCTGAAAGATATTCTGCTGATGGTGCCATCTTCCAGGATTATAAACTCATTGTTGCGACCATTTGGGCTCATTAGAGATTGCCAGGCACTTCACTAAGAACAAAGGGAGTTTGATGTCCTATCCAAATTCCAACTTGGTAATTACAGAGTGTCGTTCTGAATACCGGGAATATTGGTGATTCCTCCTGCCTTAGTCTCTCAGTTATTCAGTGTGCTGCTGAATTACTTACCCATTCCTTCCCAGGTGCCATTGCACCCCCCTTGCCACAGGAATTTACCCACTGCTTCCCTCTTTTTCCCTGCACTGTGAAGCCCGTAAAGTGCTCCAGGACCTGCCTGCATAACAGGCAGTGCATAACTGCAAAAGATACTGATGTCGATAAAACAAGTAGGTGTGGGGGATGGCTGGGGCTAACCCTGCCACGGGGGAGACAGGTGGGACTGCGGGAGCCATGGTTAGAAATGTCGTGCCCACCTCTCGTTCCCTGAGGTTTCTGCTGGTGCATTAGATGGCAGGGTGCACCAGCAGCCTGGAGGTAAGGTGTGCGTCTGCTCTTTGCTCCCCTTGTCTCTCTGGAAGCAGCAATGAGACAGATTGTCTCTGAGGGAGGGGTTCCCCAGCTCAGTGTAATTCTTACCAGCTTCTACCTTCAGGCTATTGATCCCTATTTACCTGCTGAGAGAAGTAATCCTGCTGGTGGGAATATTCCCAGTGAATCCCTCAGCCGTGCACTGATACTGATAGGCCTGCCAGGCAGTCTGGGGAACTGCTCCCAGCGCCCCTCTGTCTTAGGAAGCCAAAAATAGCATTTCGTGGCCTTCTGGGCTTGGCCCATTCCCTTCTACCCCTTTGGCCCATTTGTGGAGCCGGCTGTAGAGGGGGAAGCCCTTGTTCTCCCGGTAGATGTAGACGCCTGTGATGGCGTTCCACTGGGGGCTTGGCTGGACGCCCTCCACCGGGAACTCCTGCACCAGCTCCTTCTCCTCCTTGTCCAGCGCCACAAAGCCAAAGAAGTGTTTCACGTTCTTGGCCGCCAGGATCCTGGAGTGGACCTCAGCTGTGCGGCGGAAGAGCTTGTCCTCGTTGGAGCGGTACTGGGCCCAGTAAGCCTCCTGCCGGTAGCTGAGCGGCGAGCAGCAGTGCTTCAGGCACTTGGTGAGGAAAACCAGGACCGCGACAATGCCGATAAGCAGCCAGCCAAAGAGCTGAGAGAGAAGAGAGAGGCTGTGTTAGGACAGGGCAAGGTGGTCTTACCCACTCCGTATGGCTTTCTCGCCAGCATGCCTACCTGGGACTCATATCTCAGCCTCCGTGTCACCTCGTCCCTGAACTTGGTGAGGTTCGCCGGCACATCTTTACAGGGGAACCTGGCCAGCACCTCGGCCCCATACTCGGCCGGGAACTTGTCCAGGGAGGATGGCCTGACAAACTCGCTGAGGGCGCAGATGTAAGCCTCCCCACGCAGCAGTGAGATGACCGACCAGGTGACGGGTGCCACAGCAGCCCGGCCCATGATGGAGCCAAAGAGGAGGAAGGTGGCAGCAGCAGAGAAGTTCTTGGTGCCACGCTTGTGGCACTCGGCCACCAGGTTCCAGGTATGGTTGTTCCAGATGACACCGATGAGGAAGAGGGCCAGGGCTGGGACGCCGATGGCAGCCAGCCCATAGATGTAGTTGCGGGCAGGGGAGCAGGGGCAGTTGAAGGCGACGACTGAGAAGAGCTCCTCGCTGCCCACTGTGCCCAGGGCTACCAAACCGTTGAAGATCATCACGTCTTTGCTCTTGAAGAACAAGGAGAGGAAGCGGAAGTTTTCGGCGATGAGGGCAGCCATCTCGTCCTGGGGGCGAGAGGAGGTGTGTACTGCAGTGGGGAGCTGTGCTGACCCACCTCCCAGCACTGAGGGACACGCCGATGCGGGGTGAAATGGCCTTGGGCTGGCTGGAGTGCAAGGGGCTGCTCCAGAAGCACACCACCTTCACTGCCGTTCCTTCCTCCTGCCTGGTGTCCCAGCCTCTGGAGCTGGTTGCTGGTACCAGGGATAGTTCAAAAGGAGCCAAAGAGGGATTCAGCCTAAGCAGCGTGTGAAACCTCAGTCATTTCAGTTTCCCACTAAGCTCTCCAAAAGCACCTCTGCAGCAAAGATTACCAATGGGACAGCTGTTTCTGTCCCTGTCATTTGCACGTTTGTCATCTTTCCTTCTCTTTGGCTTTAGTCACCACCCGCAGAGGCAATTACTGTCAGCGTCACTGCTGGACACTCAATGATCTCCCAAGCCTGCAACGAAGGAGGACACTGCATTACTGGGGAAACTGGACCAGAGCACTGGTGTGGGGATGCGTCCTCAGCCCTGCCACTGACTCACGCTAGCCCAGGCACACACGGCACGTGCATGCTGGTGCCACGCTGCCTTGAAGGTGCTGTGTGTGGCTTTTACCTCCCTCTTTAGACTGATGAGTTAATATTTAGTAACAGGCAAAGGTACGTCAGGGAGGCAGCAAGAGGTGCCGTGAGATGGCCCAGCAGGTTTTGGGGCAGAGACATGGGGTGTGGGAGGACCAGGCAGGAGCAGCCTCTGCTGCCAGGGGTGAAGGGATGCTCAGGGGCTGTTGTTACAAGCAAGAGAAGTTACTTTCTAGGAAAGCAGAGCTTATCTTGATGACCCAGGATACAAACACCAAATGCTGATAGAGCTGAGTCAGCAATTATATATGAGTTTTGCTAGGATTAGGTGTGGCAGGATGATCTCCTCTCCCACAGTTTGTTGACATAACCATACTCCCTCCCCTGGCCTGCAGTCCTGGCTGAGCCTCTCACTGCTGGCCTGAAATTGAGCCCCTCGACCTGCACACCTCGGTGCCAGAGATGCACTTCACTGCCCTTTACCTGTGTGGCTTCCCCCAGCCCCTTCTCCCAGTACAACACTGGTTATACTGGGATGCCCACCCCACTGACAGGGCTGGGCTGTGTGGACTGCAGGCACTCAGGACCAAACAGGGGAAAGCATGTGCCCTGATTTTTTTGAAGGACAGGGAAATAATTGGGGAGTGTATCCATGCCCTCTGCAGTGATGCCCATTCCCCCATACCACTTGCAAGCTCCATTTAATTGATTTCTTAGTTGACTTTCCATCTGCGCTGCATCCCCACAGGGTTTCATCTCAGGAAGCCCCAGCACCTTGCTAGCTCCGGGAGCCCTCATCCAGTCAGTCCCAGCTGCGGGGAAAAGGCTACAGGGACATTCGCGCAGAGGAGACAAAGGCACCTTAATCCTTATGGTCTCTTGTACAAGGCTTGCTTATGCACTGTGCTTTAAATCACTCCTGTTCTTTGGTTCATCTGCTGCCCCACCAAATCCTGTTTTACCCCCTTCCTCCATGGGGCAGCGGAGTGGAAAGGGGGCAGAAACTTGGCCTCGGTTCCCTGCTGTGTCTAACCCATGGCAAATCCTTTAAAGTCACACTGTGATATCGCCGAGTTCAAACACAAGCAGGCCTTAATGTCTTCCTGCATCTTCCCAGTTTTCCATATGCAAAACTCCCCCAGCAAAGGAGACAGACCAGCCAAAAACTGCAGCCACATGACGGGGACCAGGCCCCCAGCTCCAGCTGCTGCACTTTGTGGTACACCACGTTTGCAGCCAGATGCTAAACCTGCAAACTTGCTCTAGTGCATGGGGTTCAAAACCCTGTTATTAGAGTTATCAGCAAATAGCCCTGATAAACAAGGCCCTGCGACCTTCCTGACAGTGCCTGGCAACCAGCAAAGCAAAAATAAGAGGAGCTGGCAAAAGGGAGTATCCCGCTGGGGGGGGGGGTTATCC
>NW_008795129.1:12875627-12893402 GCF_000699145.1 Aptenodytes forsteri
CGGGGGTTATCCTTCCTCTGCTTGGGGGTTGTGGTGTCTGTCTGGGAGAGAGAGGGGTGGGTAGGAGGGGAGTGAAAAAGTTTTTTGCAGCAGATAATTTTTTAGCAGCCTCTATTAAAGTCTTTCCCCAAAACATGCATGAAAGCAAGAAAAAAATGAAGTCACTTACTTGAAAAGTTGTTGAAAACAGTTCTGGAGCCTTCTCAGCTCCTCGTGTGGTTTTTGCTTCGGCTGCGGGGGGTTCCCGGCAGTGCGTGGGGCTGTGCAGAAGTGGGGATGCAGCTGAGGCCAGGCTGATGGGCAAAGCGAAAGCTGATGAAAACAGTGTTAAGAGTTTGGCAGCTTCCTTTTTCAGTCTGCAGTGTGCCCTCGGCTGTTGGCTTTTGGGAGGAGGGAGGAGGTTGTTCTCGGGCCCTGTGCTTGGGTGGGGCGAAGAGCAGGCGCTTGGCTTCTGCTGGGTGCAAGGCTGAGGTTGTGCTTTTAAAAAGAAAAAAAAAAAAGGAAAGGAAAGACTGAGAATGAGTCACTGGAAAAAGCACATCGTCCTTTTTCAGACCTTCGATGCAGCTGTGCAAAAGCTGGCTGGGACGGCCTGGGGTTTGCCTGGAGGATGGGAGCGATGGGGCGCCTTGCTGGGGTGCACAGGGGAAATGCTGGAGCCACCCAGCCTGGGGGTTGGATGCGGCCCCCGTGGTCCCCAGGGAATGCAGTCGTGCACGGGGGAAGCCCTTGGTCCCACGAGAAGGGGCAGGAACTGCTGCTTTTGTGCACGGGAGCCGGCTGAGCCAGCGAGGAAGACGCCAGCCTGGCCGGGTTTCCGGCAGCAGCAGGAACCCGCCGTGACGAGCTCTGTGGGGCGGCCAGGTTTTGCTTCCCGCCGCCCGTGATCGAGCGGAGGGGCTGCTGCCGGGGCAGCGGGGGCTGAGCGAGGCCGGGGGAGCCACGGGCGCGGGGCTGGGCGCAGCCCGCGGCTTGGCGAGCGCGGTGCATTCCTGCCCGGCTTGGCTTTTCCGCTCGCTGCTTCCCCTGCGGAGCGATGCCTGCGAGGCAGCCGAGCGCGCCTCACTTTCTCCTTGCGTCGCTCCCTCCTCTCTGCCGTCTGTCCCTCGGCTCCAGCTCCCGCCCAGCCCGTTGCAGAGGCCGGAGGCCCCCCTCCTCCTTCCCCAGCCTCCTCGTCGCCGTGTCCCCGGGGTTAAACTCGGCCCTCTCCAGAGCACGTCTTCAGCGCAGGCAAATCTTCAGCAACACCCACGTTCCTCTCTGCCCGGAGCAAAGCTGAGCTCTGCCCAGCGTCAGCAGTTCAGCCGGGATTTTTGGACGGAGTCTTCCTTCTTACCCCCCGATCTGGGGTCCCCGGGCGGGTTTTTGCAGCTCCCAGGTGTTTGGGTGCGGTGCACCCCTTGGCTCTCCCACACCTCCGCGCCCGCCCGGGGCTGGCTCCCCTCCCGCCCGGCGCCTGCCGGCTCGGCTGGCGGCCCCGGGGCTCGCTCCGCGCTCGGGGCGCTGCTGCTAACCGGGCTCAGCGCGGGGACTGCAGCCTGGCTGAAATCCCAGGGGCAGTGCCGGGTTCCCTGGGGAGGGGTCTCCTCCCGAAGGCGGTGAAAGATGTCCCCGAAATCAAGGAAAGGGCAGCCCTGCCTGCTCTGCGGGGACTCTCTGCGGCTGCTGAAATTGCTGCAGGGGGGCAGAGCTCTGATCCTAAAAATCTAAATTAAAAGTGCAAAAGCTTCTCTTTGCAAATGCATGCTGTTTTTTCGGTATCTTAATGGCTCTGCCGTGGAGCCTGCCAGCCCTGCGTGCTGCTCGCTGTTGTGGGGACTCTGAGCGCGCCTTTCTCGGTGAGCCATTAACAGTGCTGAACTGCAAATAATAGGAGTGGAAACCGCCTTTATCTTTTAATCTCTTTTGCTTTGTAAATCAGGTTTTGTGCCTATTAATTTCTGGGCAGGTCCCTAAATTAAAGTTTGGGGTGTGAAGATTAATGATAAATCTGTGTCATGCTCCCTTCTCCTGGGAGTCAGCCAGATTCAGCCTGCCCTTGACTATGGGCTCGCTAAGGCTCTCTCACAGCAGTGCGGAGAATTTCCTTGTCATTTTGGTCCTTTGTTCTCCTCTCCCCACAGCCTCTGTGGAGTTACACACCGATAATTAAAGTTTATGCAAACGGCAGTCACCTCAGTTACCAGCCAGCTGTAATAAGTTGAACAAGAACGCGGCAGCAGAAATTTCAAGGGGATGAGCATTTCGAAAGGGACGCGGCAAGGGTAAAACACATCTCTCAAAAGGGGTTTTCCTTCTGCATATTGGTAATAAAATCAGGGCCACCGGGGAATGTTCTCCCGGACTGTGATTTCCATAGTCACGTCGAGGGCCTGCATCCATTATCCTCAGTTTCTATGGAAATGGGCAGCCACCTGGTATTGCGTAGGGTCGGCAGTGCCTCCCCTGCTTCCCCTCCGAGGGCCAGGGCTGGCTTGCCAGTGGCCACTGTGCACTGGCAAAATGCTCCGACTTGTATGGCCTCAGCAGCCTGGGCTTGGCCCGGGGGCCCCCCCAGTCCTTTTCATTGCATTCAAATAAAGAAACACCAACAGCTTTTGTAAATGGCTTTTATAAATCCCTGTGCCTAAGCGTGGAGCTTGAATAGTAAGCCTGAATTATTTATTTGGCTCCTTAAACAAACACCCAGGCGGGTTTTAACGTCAGTCTTTGTGTCAGGGAGGAATCCAGGTAAAATTGCAAGAACAAACTGTCCTGCAGCAAATTCGTGGCAGGGGGTTTGGCCTGGCCCCCACCCTCCATGCTGCTGAGCGATAGCTGCTCTCCTTGTCTAGACAACCCCTTCAAGGAGCATCTCTGTGGGCTCCTCGTTGAATAGTATCTGTGACACCAACCACGCCGTTCCCGTCACATGTAATGCAATATGGAATGTCCCTTCACTAGCTCGTTGCTTGGGTCAAATTTATTTTAAAGCTTTTCTTGGCCTGGAAGCTGTGTGTGTCTGTAGGGATGCAGCGTGTGGAGGGGTAATGGGGAGACTTTTGGGGTTTCACAGCTCGGCGTGAGAGAGGGGCACCCCCAGCTTGTTTCCTGACCAGGGGATTTTTAATACTGCCTAAACCTACGTGTGCTGCACAGTGCTGAGCACGTGGTAAAAGAAAGGAAGTTTTGCATATCTGGCAGTGTCTGCTTTGGCAACTGCCACAACACAAACCTGGTGCTTGGTGGTGTGGGACGCACGGCATGTCCGTCTGGCTGATGCATCGCGCCCTTCAGCACCCCTGGGGCTTGTCCATCATGGCCTCGGATAGCTGCCCTGCTCAGCACAAAACTCCTTGCCTGAATTACCAATGCTGTAGGATTGGATGTGGGAGCAGATGGGATTGCACTGGCACCGCTGAGCCCTTTGGGTGCCCACCCCCGTGGCGCTGGCCCTGCCCAGCTCAGATGCCTGCCTGTCTGCCCTCTCTGCAGCCCCTCTCCCAAAAGCGCGGCTCTGCCTCTGCAAAGCCCTGCGCCCCCTCACACCTGGCTGTAGTAGGCAGCTGTCTCCCTTCGGGGCACAGGGGGGTGTGCGGAGTGCTGCCCTTCCCCTGCCCAGCCGTTGCCACTGGGGAGGGCAGGTGGGTGGAGGTGCACTGGGGGCTTGCATCTGTGCCAGCTCTTCAGGACCATGTTCATGGTGCTCTGGTCAGTGATGCCCAAGAGCTTCTCAGCGGCTTCCCCCGGATCAGCAGGGGCTTTCCTGGGCGAGTGGCAGCAAGCGGCCGCCAGGTCCATGCTCATGCTCTCAAAGAACTGCTGGATGCAGACCTTGGCAAAGCTCCTGGCATGCTCCGCACACGTCTCATCGAACAGCTTGCGTTCGATGTCGATGTAGTGGGACCAGTACCTGCTCTTCAGGAAGGCGGCTTGGGTGAAGCAGGGCCGAAGGGATCTGACCAAGAAAGCCAGTGTGGTCATCAGCAGCACAAAGCACCAGCCCAGAGCCTGCAGGGACAAGGGGAGAATCGGACCTGTCACAGGCAGTCAGAGCACGCGCCCAGCACTTCTCACCAGCCAGCAGGAGCCCCCTGGGCTTCAAACGAGCCTGGCTCCACTTTGGGCTGTTTGACATTTGGCTGCATTTACATTGCAAATGCCAGAGAAGGAGACCCTATGTACCATGTCAGTGTATCTGCGCCGGAATTTTGTTCGATGCACTCATGTAGGCAGCACCTCTCCGCTTCTCACCGTGTATGGCATCAGCAGGCAGTGACAATAAATAACATCAGACTGAATCCTGCACTCAGCCCTCAGTCCTGCCTCTGATACAGCCGTGCCTCACCTGTGTCTAGGATAGTCTGTGTCCTCTGACTCGTAGCCAATGTTGTTCCAGATACTCCCCGGGTTTATGCAGATGTCTAACCCTTTTCCTGAGCTGTTGGGCTTCGTAACATCTATCATGGGTGAGCAGCGGTGACAGGCTCCCCTGTTAATGGGGTCTGACAGGAAGGGTGAGATGAGGGCAGAGCCAGGACCGGTCTGACTTGTTCACCATCGGTCTCAGCTCAGGCTGCCACCAGGATGTGCAGGCAGAGCTTATGTGGGTGAACCCTGCCCTAAATGCAGTCCCCTAAAAGTGCACCTGGGAGGGGGGTATCTGGGTCGCACCTCTTGTTTTGCAGCTCTCAGTGCTTCCTGGCAGCTGGGAATTGGGGTCTATCCAAGAAAATCTGCTTTGTGTCTTTGGAGAAGTCTCTGTGCCTCCATTTCTCTTCTTAAGTTGGGAATAATAATTCCTGTCTGCTCTAAGGAGGTCAGGGAGGGGAGCTGCTTTTGAACTGGAGTGCATGAGTGACCAGAGTGGGTCAGACCATCCTGTCTCCAAGGTGGCCAGAAGCAGAGGGCTTGAGAGGAATTAAGCACAGGGCAAGTGGTTAGTGGCACTTCTTCATTTGCGGTTCCCTGGGATGGTTAGTAAACACATACTGGCTGTTTCCATGCAAGCGGCAGAGGCAAGTGGCATAGATGGTTATCAGCCCATTGCTTGCACACGTTATAATAAGCAGCAAGAGCAACCATGGGCAACCGGTGGGTTACAGGAGGGGGTGACAGCCCACCAGCCAGGCAGTAACATCCATGTCAGCCCCTTCTGAACTCGCTCTAAATGAATCTCTGCATACAGCTTGGCCATGTATCGCTGCCCTGCGGCCCCAGGCTGCCCAGGCAGGAAGGGGGACCGAATTATCAGGATGACCTACAGCTTCAGTCTCTGCACCATGCTGGAGGCATAATTGAAGCTGAGCCTGAACACCTTGTGCTGCTGCGAAATCACCAGTCTCTCCTTCTGCAGCTTGATTTCAACAAGGAGATTCCCTCAAGGGAAGAGCTAAGGCTGGCAGTGCCTAACCCTAAACCACCAGTGAGGGCACAGCCATGATGCCTCTTACCTGCGAGATGCAGCACAGGTACCTGACGGCCACTTCATTGGCGATGAGCTCCTGTCCACTGTAGATCTCCTTGCAGGGGATGCGGGCGAGGACCCGCTTCATCTCCCCTTGGGAGAGGCTGGGGTGGCTGGTGTTGCCCAGGGTCTCCACAGGCACCGAGGTGCAGAAGGCACAGGTGATGCATTTGCCATCCAGCAAAATGTCACCGAGACCCAGACCGCTGGGGCGATCATGGCCCACTGTGCCATGGAACAGAACATGTAGCGCAGGACGGCCCGGTCCTTCCCTCGCTGGCCCTGGGGTCGCCTCCGCTCCTCCGCCAGCATGGAGACGTTGTTCTTCAGCACAAAGCCCAGCAGGAACAAGATGAAAGGGGGCACCAGGAGGATGCCCAGCCTGTAGGCCAGGTTGTAGCGTGGCAGGCAGGGGCAGTTGAAATCAAAGGCTGAGTACATCTGGGCGCTGGTGAGGGCCGTGATCCCGCAGATGCCATTCATGAAGGACTCCTGGTTGGACTGGAGGAACTGAAAGATCATCCGAAACTTGTCCATCTTCCCTTGGTGTGATTCCTCCCCGCACCGGGGTCCAAGCTGTGGCCTCGGTTTACTTCATTCTTTCAGCCCCCCTCTTCAAAGATGGGCATCGACAAGTCTCTGATTGTTTGCTGATTCATTCGTGCACTCTTACAGCCCCAATATTTAAAGCAGAAAATTAAAACATTTTTTTCTGCTGATTTTACTGCTTGCAAAAGTTCAGAGTTTGCTTCCTCCTGCTCTTCTTTGGGTCTGTGGGACCTGGGTTGTTTCTGGTTTGCTAAACCTGTCTTTGTTCTTCTCCATGTCCCCATTTCTGCAGTCTCCTGGTCACCAGTCCCCTTGGCTGGAGGGTGCATGCGCTACCATGGCTGTGCCCTCCCCAGAGCAATCTGTGCCCTGGGCAGAAAGGGGAGTTGGCTGGTCGGCCTCTGTGAATCTGTTTGCAAATGCAGGAGGTGGGTGCTCCTCCCAGGACCAAATGGGACGCCCCACCTCTGTGGTGCAGGCACACAGGGAAAAGCAGGGCACCAGAGCTTCTCCCCTCCCTCCATGTCTGCGTCACCCCAGCAGCACCTAATGCAAGTGCTTCACAGGTCTGCCAGCCTCCTGGTCTGTACCTGCTTCTGCTTCACTGGGAAAGAAATGCCTTTTCTCTGTTTTATTCTGCAGAGGGAAGGGAAGAGAAAAGGAAAGACAGAGGAAGGAAGGATTAAAGCTCTCAGTGCTCTGGGATGTTGTATCTGTACTGCCAAAGTCTGTTATTCACTCCCCTCCATCCTAGAAAAGTCTGTGTTTCAGCCAGACTTACAAGGTGACACTTGTAGCTCCTTGGTTTTCACAGCCCTGTGCCCTCAGGGCTTGCTAAAATATCCTTCAAACCCTGGCTCGCATAGTCTGGTGACATCCAGAGGCACACAGTGCTTTTCCTGGCTTTAGGGCTGGAGAAAAACAGGCAGAGAAAGGAGAGAGGGCTGCAGGGACAGGGGTGTGAAGGACGCACCCTGCTCCGCAGGCAGGTCCTGCTGAAAGCATCCGAGCCCTGGGTGCCTCTGCTTTCTCAGGAGATGCTCCCTGCCCAGCAAAGCTCTGAGATTCAGGTTTTCCCCTGAGATTTCTTCTTTTCACCCACTTTCAATGAGCATTTCTGAAGGGCTTGAGTGCACTTTGCTCTGAATGGCAGTGACGGGGGCTGAATGGTTTTCCTGCAGCCGCCTCTTGTGGGTATAATCCCAGCCCCTTGACAAATTTGGGATGTGCAGGAATTGGGAATGCAAGAAGGATGTGTAAATCCTGCCAGTGACCTCCCTGGCCCAAGGGCAGCCGCTGTTCCCCGAGGGACTGTGTTTCCCAGCAGTACCAGACCACCTGCAGGCATGGACTGTGCAGAACCCTTCCTGCCCATCAGGCCAGCGGGGACCAGCAGCCCTGGGGGCTGAGGGTGCAGTGGAGCTGCTGCTCCTCTGAAGATCACTCGAATCCTGCAGGGAAGGGCAGAGCAAGGACTACCTGAGCCAGCAACATGCATCCATTTAGCAGGAGGGGCTGGGGCTGGGATTTGGCCATATGCCTTGACCTGAGGCTAAGGTGTCTAAGGGCACATTTCCCATGCAACCCCTGCATGGTGCAGGGAGGACTGAGCTAGCCGGGTGCTGGGCTGGCTGGTCCGTACAGCACAGGATTGCTGACAGTTTAGCCATGCCACTTTACCTGGGCTTATTAATTCAGTAGCAACACCAGGTGACCTGGACCCAAGCGGACCTGAATACCTGCATTGCCTTCCCTGTTCTTTGCACACCAGGAGCAGCCCAAGCAGAGCCAGCTGTGATGGACATGTCCCATGTGTTGATAATGGGGTGCAAAGCTTGCCCATCACTTCCATCCCTCTCCCCTTTCACAAGGGCATGGCTTAGTTCAGCTCATCGCTGTCAGCTCTGCAGACCCAGGGGCTTTCCAGTGCAGAGGTCCTGTGCACATTTGCCAGCACAGAGCCGACCAGACAGACTCCTCCCCAGCTTGCCAGAACTGAGACAAACACTAATGAGGTGTGATAGCTATGGTTGGGCCAGGCTTAGCTCCTACAGCACAAAGCTAAAAGAAGTGGATTGTGTTGTTGGTGCTCTCCTGCATCTCTATTCCCAGTTCACAAAGCAGCTTTGATGCACTAGGTTGCTTCCTCAAGGTGGCCAAAAGATGGGGGGATACTGGGCCTACAAGTGGCTGCAAAACAGATGGTTGCATTACGGACTATCCACAAGGCGTTCAGTCCCTCCGGTCCACAACTGTGCTGTTGACATGAGTATCAAGATACATCTGACTGTCTGGGCACCTGCACGGCTGCATTGGTGGCTGTGAGACACATCACCAAGGCAAGCTGTACATAGGTGGGTGGCATGCGGGAGATACTTTTCCCCAAGGTTTTGTAGTGCGTCAGTACAGAGGTAGGAAGCCAAACCACGTGTTTTGACCATTAGTCAGCACTGCAGTTTCTGACGTCTCCCCCGACACCAGCCCGGGGGCTCAGTTGATAATGCCAAGTTCACCCTGAGATGCCACCACAGAGGTGAGCACAAAGCACGTGGGTAACACCTGGGCAGTCTTAGCTCTGCCTGCTGTGGAGAGGTTAATTGCATGATCTCACAAACGGGAAGAGATTTGGCTGCATGAATATAGATGAGGCTTATTGTACTGCTAGCTAAGAGCTCAGACTGGCTTCCCTGTTCACCTGGCCAGTGGCTTTTTGAAGGGCAGTTCACATCAAAGCCTGCATGAATCAACCTCGTAAAACACAGAGAGCTTTTTGATCTCCAGGAAAACTCTGTCTTTCATTAAACATGAATGAGGGGTCTGAGCCTGCTTGGTGTACAGCACTGGCAGTTCTCATTGAAGCCAACAATAAATCAGTGGGATTCAAAACAGAGCCCATAGAAGCCAATGCCTGTGTTTTTCTTTCCGTGTTGCCTTGTTAGGGAGGACCTTGTTTTCGTGAGCTTGCCAACAGGAAAGTTCACTCCAACTGATTTGCAAGAGATGGCAGAGCTGGTGCTTCCTCCCACAATCCCAACCTGCTCGTGCTTTGGAAACCAGGTCCTGGGAGAGATGGTACATGCCAAAGTCCCTCCCAGCGTGGGGTCCTGCACCTGGATGCCAAGACAGACACCAAGCCAGGGAGTTGGGGAGGGCTTTGCGTGTCCCAGTCAATGCAGGATATAGAGAGGAGGGACATTAAAACAGTCACAATTCCCATCAGGAAAGTTTGGGAAGAGACTGGGGAAGTTGTCTTTGCAGTCAGCCCTGCTGTTTCACGAGCTCTTGGCAGGTGAGGATCTCCGAGCATGTCAGACATGTCTGTAGGTCAGGCATCAGATCACCCCTGAGAGACAGAGAGCTGCTAAAGTTTGTGAACGACCCTTTCTGCTCCCACTTCCACAGGAGGGTACACACTCCTAGCAGAGCTGGTGGGAAGGGACCTCTGGAGATTGTCTGGTCCACCCCCCCTGCTCAAAGCACGCTCAGGGACACATCTAATAGGGCTGTGAATATCTGCTCCCACTTCAGGAGGGTACACACTCCTAGCAGAGCTGGTGGGAAGGGACCTCTGGAGATTGTCTGGTCCACCCCCCCTGCTCAAAGCACGCTCAGGGACACATCTAATAGGGCTGTGAATATCTCCATGGATGGAGGTGCCACAATCTCTCTGGGCAGCCTGTTCCATCACCCTTGAAGTAAATCAGTATTTTCTTCTGTCTAAATGGAATCTCCTGCATTTTGGGTTTGTGCCTGTTGCCTCTTGTCCCGTCATGGGGTGCCAGATAGCATTTTCCAAAATGGAGAAGAGTTCTCTGGCTTCAAAGGGGAACACAGCACAGGACTTGGGAGGCTGGGAGGGATGAACAGATGAACACCCATGGCCCCGTCCAACTGGAGCTACCCTGTGACCAGACTGACCCTCCCAGCAGCATGTGAGCCTTTGTAGACCTGCAAAAGCCTATGGCAGCACCCTTAAATCCTCCGGTTTTCTCCCTCCCGGTACAGTTAACAAAGCTGTTCCTCTTCCCCTTTTTTGCATTTCGTATTTTGTGGCTGCTCTGGGATGATTTAAAACCTGAGAACATGGAAAGCAGCATGCAAAGGGGAGCTGTGGACCTCTGCTCTGAGCCGGTTAGGAAAATAGCTATTTGACTAGTACCGAGTGGTGGGTCTGAACTGAGTCGCAGCCTGCGATTTGTGATGTTGTGTCTGATAAAAGTAAACCAGAGACGAAATTCAAAGTGCAATGCTGATTTCAAAAGAGCTCAGAAGCTCCCTGGACCTAAAGAGCTCTTGGTGGGAAGAGTGCTGTGTCATTCCCAACCAGCATGGGCCACAGCTGGCTTTGTGCCCTCTCTGAGCACGTTCCGGGGAGCTCAGGGATTCAGCCAGAGCTGATTTTGCTATGTAAATAAGAAAAGCTCTGCAGCCCATCCCTCTGCACCCCGCAGCTCCTGGCCAGGCCTCGACTGGCAGAGGGGTACAGCTGCCCACGGGTGGGCCGTGGAGTTATTTGGCCTCCCTGTGTTTTGCCAAGCGTCTCCTCCCTCCCTGACCCCGTGCACACAAACATCCTGGGGAGGAGGTGACCCACATCCCAGCAGCTCGACAAGTTAATTTGGGGGATTAATATGGGTTTTCAATTCGACCCCTTGTTTTGGATTTAGTCACAAGGTGGTGGCAGGTTTCTTTGCCCCTTTCCCACCCTCTTCTTTCCTCCTGGAGGCCCTGCTTGCCCCATCTGTCCATGCATGGCCAAGGAGATATTTCTTCTTCACCCCCCCTCGTCGCAGCCCCTCCACCTTGCACCCCTCACTCCCAGGGACAAAGTGGGCATCAGTGTGAGCCTCAGCCTGGAGGAATATATGTGTCTGTACTAGTTTAGTTTGCAGTAAAGATTTTAATGCATCCAAGCAGCGATGCTGGACAGAAATATCAGTCAAACTGGCACCATGGTTGGCACCATCTACAAGAGGGGCTGGAAAAAGGCAAGTAAGAAAGTATTTAGCATTAGAGGCTCAGATACATGGTTACATTCAAACAGGTTTTAAACTAAGGATGGAAATGCCCAACTAGGTGATGCAAGGATGATCCTCTGGATAGATTGGTTTGTACTAAAATCTAGCAGGGGAGTGTTTAAAATCTGTGTTCAGACTTCTCAGGCAGAGTCAGTGTGTCCTTTCCATGGCCCAATGCCAGTGCTCAGAGCAGCCACCTGAACCCCAGCACAGTCCCATAGCTCTAGATATGTTAAGCAAAGCCTCCATCTCCTTTTCCTTCTGCAAATCCAACCCAATCCAGGAACACTTATCCAGAGATATCGTCAACTAAATTTATGCTGCTCCATGAATTTCAGTGTGTTGCCATATTTTGTTTTGAAAATGCATGGAAGCATTGATGGGTTGTTAGAGGGAGGCTGAACAGTTCGGCAGCTGGGCTGGGGGCAGCCAGAGCTCTCAGCAGATGGGAAGATGTAGGAAGTGGTTTTGCCTTTTTGAGTAAACATGTTGGTGTGGTACTAAAAGAGTTGCCAATTAAATCATTTCAGTGTCAGCACTGCTAACTCTGAACCAGGTTTCACTGGAACGGGCAGGAGCTCCTCACACCTCTGTGAAGCTGCCACTCCAGTCGGTTTGCATACACAGCCAGATGTTGCTGCCTTGGTTAAATCCTTCCTCTAGCCAGAAGGGTTTTATCACAGCTGTAAGGAGCTGCAAACTCTTTAATATGACAAAAGTGCTATGTGGTTGAGAAATGTCATTAACAATGACTGAGTCTGGGACCTTTGGATCTTGAGAGCTAGTTTATTTTGGAGGTTTTGCTAGGCATGCCCTGGAGTGGAGCCTTTGGGGTTATGGTTTTGGAGGAAGATGTGAGCACCACTGTCATCTACCTGCTGGTCCTTGTTTTCTGCAGAGGTATGGCAGTGCCCCTTCAGTGTCTGCAGGACAAAGCCCCCTTTACATGTTGGTGTGCTGGGGGAATTTGGACCGGGTACCGGGGCTGCCTGCACAGGGCAGAAGGGCTCTCTCTTGCCCCAGGGGATGCTTCTGGGTCGCCTGGCTGACATCCAGGGGAGGTTTCTCATAGTACCACATTTTCAGAAGTTTATTCACCTGGTCCTGATCTGTGATGCCCTGGAGAAGATCTTCCTCTCCTTCAGCCCCCTCTCCCTGCCTAGGCAAGCTGAAGCTGTGCAGTTTGATCTCTTGCTGCATGCTTTCAAAGAAGTGGAGGATGCATTTGTGAGCAAAGAGCCGGCTGTGCTCACAGCAGGTTTCCTCAAAAATCTTTTGCTCGATGTCAATGTAGTTGCTCCAGTGATGTGCCTGCAGGAGGGTGGCCTGGTTGAAGCAAGGTCTGAGCCAGCGGGTGAGGAAAACTGCTACGATAAGGATCAACAAAATGCTCCAGCTGAGTGCCTGGGTGATAAGAAATAAGCAGTGGAACAGGAGCAAGACAGGCACAAGGACAGGCACGAGAGCTGTTTGCCTGTATCACCGAGACAGGGAATTTGTGTGGCGGGCGGGGAGATGTGGCATATCTGGACTCCTGTCCTTGATCTGTCCCTGAAGTCCAGCATCCCCAAACTGCACTCAGAGCGTTGGTGTAATCTCCTCCCAGTGAATATAGGACATTTATCTGTGCATCAATAGTTCAGTAGGATAACTGTTTGCAAAGTTAGCCTGGAGCAGCCAGGCATCTGCTCTGAGCACGGGAGCGCCCCAAGGGAAGGGGACTTCAGTGCTCTCCTTTGGCGCTCACTTATCTCCAGTGAGATCTTCATCTGGTTCCAGGGCCCAGGAGTCCTGGCAGCAGGGTGAAGACAGCCCAGACTACATGCAGCTCCCTTTGGTAAGAAGGAAGGGCTTGTTTTCAATGCTCTCCCACCGGTCCTCATCCCTGACCTGGCACTCCTGTATCAACAGCAGGGGCTGGCCAGGGCTCCACTCCCCATTGTGTCCTGTTCTCCCATCATTCCTGAGCAAGCTGCTTTCATCTGCCTCAGCTTGCACTGTCCTTAAAACAGTGAGTCCTATCTGTGAGGGTAGCAGTTAGAAAGGTCTTCTGACACTGGACAGGGCCTTAGGAGACACCTATATTCCTTGCAACCTGCTTTTTATTATCTGGGTTTAGAAGTTGCCACTTCTTCTAGAAACAAAGTTCTGTTAATTAAACCATTTATTTCCTTCCTTTTCCCTACCTGAGTGACTCTGGAGATTATCACTGGCACCATTTGGGGGCATAAAGAAGCAAAAAGCAGTCTTGCTCCCAGCCTGACAGTGGTGAAGCTATGACAAATCAAGAAAGAGCAGGAGCAGATGACGCATGCCCTGGGCACCTCACCAACACGGGGGGCTCTGCCAGCAGTGACCTACCTGAGACCAGCAGCGCAGGTACCTGGACACTGCCTTGTGGGACGTGTTGTTCCTCATGAGCTCATCGTCCTTGCAGGGCATCTTGGCCAGCAGCTGCTGCACCTGCACTGGGCTGGCGTTGGCAAAGCCCACAAACTTCTTGGGATCCACAGAGCCGCTGAAAGTGCAGATCAGGCATTTGCCATCCAGGAGGGTGACTACGATCCAGACGACAGGGACAACCATGGCTCGCTGCATGATGGAGGAACACATGTACCTGGGGCAGGAGAGAGAGAAGTGAGTGGGTAAATGCTGGGAGCTTTCTCATCATCCAGAGCCTTGATGGATGCAGGCTGCCCTATGCCAAGCAGCCCTCCCAGAGCCAGGGAGCTGACTCCCAGGACTGTCCCCAGCATTGCTCCAGCTAATGCCTCTTCTGCTCTGGGATCTCTTTGTGGGTCCTGCCTCCCGGTGAAATCTGTGCCAGAGTGTGGCAGTGATGCTGCGGGCATTCGGTACAGTGCATGGACCTCTCATTATGCTTGCCTCAACTGTATACTTATGTCTCCCATGAACAAATCCTTGTCAGCTCTCCCTTGCCTTCTTCATTCACTCTTTCTTTTCTCATCAGCTCAGTTTCTACCTGGAAAACCGCTTTTCTCTACAGCCTTTCTTGCCCCACTCTGTGCCAACCTGTGCACTGGGTAAAACTTTGTACGTAACAGATTGAATGTGATTCTCCTCTCCCTTCCACCAGTGTAAGTCAGTAAAAACTCAACTGAAGGGAGGGAAACCACAAGGATATCAATAAAGAATGACCATGATGGAAATGCCACTCTTTCTGCACATTTAAGTGGAAATGCCTCATCTTTTTGCATGTGTAAGCTCCAGGAGAAACCCTGCATGTGCACGATAGGGCAGGCAGCAATGCAGTTTCCCAGGGTGGCAGCATAAATCCAGCCATTGGTGTCGAGGTGCTCCTGCCCTCCTTTGCTGGGATAGGATGAGGCTCTGCCTTCATTTCTGCTGTTGTAAATGCATTTACCATGCCCCTGCCCCTGCAGGCTCATGGGGAAAGGTCTCGGGAGCTGAGCTTAGAAGAAAATTAATTACCAGGAGGTTCAGAGCTATGGAGGTGAGACAGCTACGCGGGAGGTGAAAGGAGGGACGCCACTCCTGTTGCAAACCCCACCTGATGACAGCTAGGTCCTTCTTTCTGTGCCCCTGCGGTCGCCTCCACTCCTCCAGCATCACCAGGGACTGTCTGTTAAGGATGAGGCCGCAGAGGAAGAGGACGACAGGGGGTACGAACATGATCCCCAAGCTGTATGCCATGTTGTACCGGGGCAGACAGGGGCAACTGAACTCAAAGCAGGTATACATTTTTACGCTAGCCAGGGCTAACAGCCCACAGATCCCATTCATTACAGACTCTGAGTTGGACTGGAAGTACTGGAAGATCATCCAGAAACAGTCCATCATGTTCTTTTGGCCAGGGGTGCTCCTCCTGGGAAATCCCTGGGCTGCCTGGCACAGCCCGTCTCCCTTCACCCCCCCTTCTGCTGCCACGGAGCAGGGGACGCAGCTCAGCCCGCAGTCGGTCAAGGTAGGAGGATGGGGATGGAAGAGATCTGCTGTGGCAGGGGGAAAACCCTGTGCTGGGGCTTCCCCACTGGCACACGGCTTTCACAGGTCTGTCTCTCACCCAGTGCTTATCTTCTGGGGCAGTTGGTAGCTTTTCTAGGTGAGCAGATGGATGCAGCCTCCAGCAGCTGTTTTTTCCACCTCATTTTTCATTTTCAGGGCTGTCCCACGTGCCAACCAGTGACAGCCTCCGGTAGTGCTGGGTCCCTCCCTCCCGGAGATGCTAACTCTCAACCGAGAACCATCGGTGGATGCCTGTGAGCTGCCCTCTCTGCTGACTGAGGGCTGTTGAGCGATTCATCGGTTGGGAGAAACCAGGCAAGTCAAATGAGCTCATCTGTGTTACTGCTGCCGTCCCATTTCTTTTCGGTGAAGCATGTCCCCAGCCGTGAGTGGGGCAGGGGGGAGGCAGGGAGCACACGCCTGGCTCCAAGCACGCCACATCAACGTGAGCTCAGATTTCCCTATGAAAATGGGCTGAAAGGACCAACCCTTCAGTCAGGAGGCTGTGAGAATTGATAGCTTTCAAAGCCTGGAATGGCACTTTGGGGCAAAGGCTGCTCTCTGCTACGCATCATACACATACTGTGACATTTGTACCATACCTACATCCATGTCCAAGGTCCTTGCACTGGGGCTCCTTCCTGCTCCCTGTCAGAGGGCATGGTGCAATCAGAGCAGCTGGCTCATTTGTCCCATGGGACTGGATTATCACCTTCTGTCCATTTTAAATATCCCAGAGGCAATTCCTCTTTTCCTCTCAGAATTTTATTTTACAGATGAACACACCTCATTGCCACACAAGGAAGCTCAGTTTTTTCTGATGTATTCAACATAATTCTCCTCTCCCCAGCTTTCATCTGAAAACATTTTCAGATTTATTTTCAGCTCAGGTTTCCACACGCATTCAGGAAAGGGGAAAAAAAAAGGTGTTACATTTACCTATTTTGTTAAAAAAGAGAGGAACCATCTCCACTGAAGTACACTTGCTGCCAGCACTGAGGTTTCTGCCCACGCTGGCTCCCATTGCAGGGCTGGTTGCCTTGATGGGATCGCGCAGAAAGGGAGCAGCAGGGAGGGGTACCTGTAGTTGCTCACAGGCACATACAGTGGGTGTGTGACACATGCTGACTCACAGGGCCACAATGTCATCTCCTCTGATATAAACAGCAACTCGCACAATTACTTTAATGAAATACAATTTCACCAACCATAATATTTGTGTTCTCCTTTACCTGTGAGTGGAAGTGACTGTTAATATTCATCCATCAGCAATAAAAACCCACGGCTAATCAGCTAATGTTTCCATTTTGCCATTACAGGACATCAGGACCGCTCCATTTTGCTGTTGTAGGGCATCAGAACCCCTGGCTGAACTCCACGGGGTGATTTTTAGCCAGGGTGCAGCTTGTCTCGGTTCCCAACTGCTTTAATGCTCATTGGGTTACTCATTTAACGGCTTGCATTTATGTGCTGACTCGGGTTCAGAAAGTGTTGTGCACTCTCTGTAGAACAATTACTTTAGAGAAATCATTTTGCCTTTCCAGCTCTCCTGGGCAAAAACATGCTAAAGGCTAAACAGTTCCTCATAGCTCAGGAAAATAAGATGTAAAAAGAGTAGGAAGCATCCTCTAGACAGCACAAGCTACAAGGGAATTTTACTTCTCCCAGTTGCAATTGCCTGGCCTGGATGTTAGAGGTCTGTAAAGGATGCCTCAGGATAATTACTGTGCTCTGTTGTGATCTGGGATCTCACCAGTAACTTAGAGCCGAGACATGAAGTTGTTGAATCGTAGAAGAAAGGAAATATTCCTTAATTTGCGGCTAAAGACATCGGGAGCTTCCTGGGGAGAGAAAGAAAGGACCCTTGAGGTAAATAAATTGCTAGACATGGGCAAATGTTCAAAATGTCCTCAAAACTAAGCACATTTGATTACTCAGTTCTTAGGGTGAAACAAAGAGGAAACAAGGACTAAAATAATCTATCTCCTCTCCTCCAGCAAGGGGACCTGCCCCATGTCCCCAGTGGTGTAGTCACCCTTCCGAGCCTGCTGCGAGGCTGCCTGCATCTCTCTGGGACTGTTGGACAGGAACACCATCCTCAGAGGAAGGCAGCTGCTCTGTGACAGCAAACCTCCAAAACCACGCTGGAAGCTGTTGTTCCATCTTTTGGACGTCCACGTTGGACAACCCTTTGCTTTTGCCTCAGCACTGCTGAACACAGGGAGAGGGAGGGGGATGCCCTTCCCCGCTCCCTTATGGGAGTAAAATACCACCTGTAGGCTTTTTGCCTCAGATGATGGAGAGGGTGGTGGGTACAGGTGTGGGAAACCCTCACCCTATAGGTGAGAGCCCTTTTGGTGCAGCATAGCCATCAGTCCCTCTTGCTTTGGGGAAAAGGATGATTCATCACCAAAATTTAAGTTGGTCATTTAAAATAGGACAAATTCAGCAGAACGGTATGGTCAGTTTTGTGCACGAGCCTGTGATGCTGGAGCAGCACTGATGCTGTGCACGCAGCATGCATGCCTTCTGGGTGTGTGCATATCCAGAGCAAGCCCTTATACATATATTTATATGTATATGGTGAGGGGTCTGGAGAACAAGTCTTATGAGGAGCAGCTGAGGGAACTGGGGTTGTTTAGCCTGGAGAAAAGGAGGCTGAGGGGAGACCTCATCGCTCTCTACAACTACCTGAAAGGAGGTTGTAGCGAGGTGGGTGTCGGTCTCTTCTCCCAAGTAACTAGGGATAGGACGAGAGGAAATGGCCTCAAGTTG
>NW_008795129.1:12893731-12897686 GCF_000699145.1 Aptenodytes forsteri
AGGTTTAGATTGGATGTGAGGAAAAATTTCTTTACTGAAAGAGTGGTGAAACATTGGAACAGGCTGCCCAGGGAAGTGGTTGTGTCCCCATCCCTAGAAGTATTTAAAAGACGTGTAGATGAGGCGCTTAGGGACATGGTTTAGTGGGCATGGTGGTGTTGGGTTGACGGTTGGAGTCAATGATCTTAGAGGTCTTTTCCAACCTTAATGATTCTATGATTCTATGATTTAGGTGGGGAGCAGAGAGCCAGCAGCGCAGGTCCCCTGTGTCTGGGGCTGCGCCCTCAGTCTGTGCTACCAGCTCCACGCTCACCGTTGGGTTGGTCCCCGAAGGACAGAGGCAGGAGGACTGTGGCTCTGCCAGTAACCCCACTTGCTCCCTGGCCTCCCCCAAACCCCAGCAATGAGTGAGCTGCAGGGGATGAGTTGCTTTGTCACACTTTGGTCTCCCTTTTCTGTGCTGGGACTGGACCCTCTTTCCCCCAGGAAAGCCAGTGTGCAGGAGCAGACATTTCACCCGCCCCGAAGCTTGCTCTGCTGGAAACAGGCCATTGCCACAAGCTCTTGTCCCAGCAGTGGGGAAGGGCCCCCAGGGCTCCGGTGGGAGTGCTACTGGCCTGTGGCATGGGAGATGATGGGTTACCTCATTAGGAGCTATTTGCAGTTGTTTATAACTCTGACAAATTATTTAATTACCCAGACTGAATTTTTTCTGTCCTGAACATCTGCCTCAGGCAAAATATTTTTAGAAAACTGTTACATGATGTAAGGGCACAAAAAAAAAAGACTTCTTTTTCCCTGTTAAAAATGGGGGGTTGTGTAATTGATCTGCAAAGGCACAGCAACTCTGACACCCGCCTCGGGGGCACAGTGGTGACTGTCCCACTGCGAGTGGGTGCTGTAGTTGGGGTCCCCCCACCAGCACCGCAGGAGGCTGAGTTACCACCCTGCTCCTTTTTGTGCCTCTGTTGCTGGCCGTGGAATTACCCTGGGACAATCCAGAATGCAGAACTGGCCCAGCACATTCCCGGACTGCAGGAGACAGCTATGAAATTAATTTAGCTCTGAATGTCTTTTCCTAAATTCTTGGCTCATTAATTGCCACACAGGGATGCCACCTCCACGCGGTGTGTGGTTAAAATGAGCACTGTATGGCCACAAGGAGCAGGTACCGAGCAACCTGTGTTCCTCACCTCAGTTTCCCTTTACGGGGTTAAGTGTGGATCCACATGGAGCCCCACACCGAGTGCTGGGAGGAGGAGTAAGTCACTGGTGAAAAGCTGCATCCCTGTGGCATGAGAGCAGCTACATTCTCCCAGGTCACCATGGGAAGACTGTGGTCTGGTCTCTGTTTTCAGCACCTCTCAGCTGGTGAATTGGAAAACTCCTTCCACCTGGCCGTGTTTATTCAGAGGACAAAGGTTAATGCTTTCTCAAGGCTTAGATGAAATATGTCATCTTGTGTTTAAGTGAAGGCCATTAACACCATAAATCACCTTTACCAGCAACAGTGCCTGCAGACCAATATCTTGTTCCTCTGCAGTTCAGGTGGGCCTGTTGCTAACCCCTGGGCACACAGGTAGACACCCCGAGAGCCTGTCTATACTTGACCAGCAGGTTGCAACTGAGCTATTATCTTTTTCAGACAGTTTGGGGACCAGTCTCCCACTGGTATCTGAGGACAGCGGAGCAGCATCGTTGCCTTCTTTCTCTGCAAAGCTGGCAGAGGATTTTACCCCTCACTGCCTGGAAATCTTTCAGTATCTTCAATTTATCACAGCAGAAGTCACCTTCCACTTCAACTGCCCATGAAGAAGGACATAGGCAGTATTTTCTCCCTCCAAATGCTACGCAAACTCCTGATGGTCACCGGCAGCAGAGACAAATTAAAGCACTGTTGGCTCTGTGGGGCAGGGACCACCTGAATCTGAATATTTTTGCACAGCTGAGTACTCTGCCCAGGCTAAGCAAATAATGAGTAATGACCATTAAATGATTAATGAGATACTAGCAAAAATAATGGCAGCATTGTGAAATGTAGATTGTCTTCACTAATAATGTTCTCTGGAGATTAGATTCTCCTGTGTTCTGCCTTGTAACTTCATTAAAGCACCAACACGCAGCTGACTGCCAATGAGGAAATATACAGCTTAGTTATGTGCTGGTCTTCTGAAGAGCTCATTATATATTGCTCTCCTGGCCATTAGCACTTAGCTTTTTGGCTTACGTGGAAGCCTTGTTTCCTGATCTCTGCATTATCCCAACCTTGACCTAATTCACACCATCTCTGACTGAGAGCTTTTTGCAAGGCCATTTATCTGCTCGGCTTGGAGCCGATGCTGCAGTGAGATCATTTGAGATGGAGTCCCTTCTCATCTTGAGAGTGAATTAGGGAATAAGGCGGAGAATTAGGGAATCAGGCTGATCTCTTAATATCCCGGCTCAGTGACTTTCAGACCTTTTTCTGATTTGCTAACGCTCGTATATCTTCCAACAGAGGTGCAGGCCCCAGATAGCAGATTTAAGGTTGCTGACATTTAACTAGCTTTTCCCATCATTTTTCTCAGACTCTTAAAATTAGGCTTCAGCCCTGGGGAGTCCACGGTTTACAGGCTGAAAACCACTGATAACAAACTTTTCTTGAGGGATCAGTTTGTCTTCAGTTTGCAGAGATGTCACAGAAACTATTTAGGTGTTTAAAAGGAAATGGAGGTTGGGTGATGAAACACATCTCAGTGCTGTGACCCTGGGCCTCTGCAGCCATTGGGTTTTGGGGCTGACAGAGTCCTCATCCAGTGTGACTACTCCAGGAAGCAGATCAAGTCCTTTGATAGCTGGGTTCATGGCTTTTAATCCAAAATTTCTGTCTGTACTCTGTCGTTAACTCACCAAAGATGCTTAGGTAAGTCATAGCTAAAATCTGATTCTGCCACCTATTTTTTGCCACCGTCCAGAGATGCTCTTGGTCAGCAGGTGCACGAGCACTTGACTTGCAGACGTTGGCTGCCAGTGCTCAAATCCCATGCACAGGTTGGTTTACTGTCACTCTTCTCCTGGCTGTTATGTTGAAACGACTGTAAGATAATAAAATCTTGTTTGATATAACTATAGGGAATATGGCTTTATAAAATAACCTCCTGATTATGTTTCCATATCTCATTACAAGTTGTTCCATGTTGACAGTCAAGAACATGTCATACAAAGTCAACTTTCTGTTGACTCTTACCAGTGATTCAGGCGGTAACCTGAATCTGGATAAGGACTTTTGAATTTTTAAGATGTAATCCATAGCACAGATTTCTTAAAACACTCCTGTGGCTACAAATATGTTGTTATAACATGAATCTACCGGACTGACTGTGATCGTGGTTAACTTTAGTACTTCTGGGATACACAAACAATGATGTATGAGTTCCCTAGAGACAGACTGATTAATGTCATAAATCTTTTGTAAGGAGTGATCCGATATTTCTTTAATTTACATGTCAGAAATGGAAGAAGTTTGTAAAGATAGAAAGAAAAATTTATTAGGAAATTTCACAATCTTTTTCCCCAAGAAATTTTTTTTTTTTACTCGAGGCCTTAAGCAAAACTGACTGTGTTTCCGAGTCAGACATGGCTGGTGCCATCGGAGGAATTTTGGGTTTTTTGATCATGGGGAGGTTTACACGGCACCGGGCCTGCTGGTGACAGACGGAGTTCAGCTGTCTCACAGGGGGAAAAGGATCATGGCTCATGAATTGGCAGGGCTCATTGAGAGGGCTTTAAACTAGGTTCGAAGGGGGAAGGGGATAAAACCAGGCTCGCTAGAGATGAGCCTAGGGGTGGCGTGCCGATGCCGGGGGCGAAATCGGTAGCCCAGCTCAAGTGCATCTACACCAATGCACGCAGCATGGGCGGCAAACAGGAGGAGCTGGAAGCCATTGTGCAAGAGATATGACTTAGTTGCCTTGCC
>NW_008795129.1:12901029-12915105 GCF_000699145.1 Aptenodytes forsteri
CCCCATCCTTGGAGGTATTTAAAAGACGAGTAGATGAGGCACTTAGGGACATGGTTTAGTGGGTGGTGGTGTTGGGTCGACAGTTGGACTCGATGATCTTAGAGGTCTTTTCCAACCTCAATGATTCTATGATTCTATGATTCTATAGAGTTATGAAGAAGCATCCCAGTGTCACTGCTGTACCCTCTGGTGCAGCAGAGCAGGGGCTTTAAAAATGGGGAGCTAGGGCTGTTTGCACCTAGCGGGACTAGAGCTGGGGGGAGGGAACGGTGCAGAGCAAAGCCTCTAAACGGTGTGGAAACACCTTTTCTTGGTGCAACACAAAGTGATGCACCGGTCTTAAACAGTGCCTTTAAAAAGAGCAAGCTTGCGTCCTTGTGCTTTAACTTGCAGCGGGACCCTTCGCCACGGAGCGGTGCTGCGGCTCCTGCGGTCCCGCCTGCTCGCAGCCGCTTCTCCCTGCGCTGCCGCACGCTGGAAGGGCTGTCCGTCCGTCGGTCTGTCCGATCGTACTCAGAGGCAGGAGGGAGATTTTTCGGGAGTGCTGAGCACCCCTGGAAGCGGTGCCGGGCAGGTCAGCACTGCCAGCCCTGCTGTGGTGTTGCTCAGTGAAACAGTTGTCAGAACTTCTGCAGCATCGATGTAATGCTGGAGGTTGAAGCACAAGCGCGGTTGTCATTCAGGACGCTTGGGCTCATCTCATGTATGTATCTCAACTACAAATCTTTATTAAGTTTTAAGAGACATCAGGCATTTTCTGGGCTAAAAGTGTGGTAGAGCAATGTTAACTTTTTCTTATGCACTGCAAATAAACTGCAGAGGTTGGACTGGTAACCGAGGGTGAGGCAATCCCACTGGCAGGGCTGGGTGGTGGTAAGGGTCCGCCCCTCTGTGCTGTAAACCATGAAGCAGAGTTTCCCAAGAAAAGTGAGGTATGCATCAAGACATCATAACCAAAACACTACAGACGTTTTCTTGTTACAAGAAAACCCAATCTCTCTCCACAGGCGTTAAAATTCATCTTGTCTCCACATTCCTTCGTGCTGTGAGGTGGGAGATTTACTCTTTCAGTGCCTTGTGTAGTTATTTACTCTCATCTACACTGATGGTTAAAAAACCTTGCCTCTGTGAGAGCAGGATGTGCATGCAGCAAGGCATGATATCTGCTTTGCAAAGGTGTAAACCATCACACACAGCAGTATTTAATCCAGTCGGGGCTTGGGTTTGTCTCAGGTTTCCTTCAGGCACCAGTGCTGACTCCAAACTTGCCTCAGAGTGAGTCACAGACAGAAAACTCAGCTCATTGTGGCATTTGTCTGCAAAGAAAAAAAAAAACAGCGGCTCTTTCTCATCAGAAGCCTTTAGTGACATCCTTTGACAGCCCCCTTTGCCAACCACCCTGGCCCCCGGCAGCGCAGTCACAGGGATGAAGCCTCAGCTGCTCCTCATCCGAGCAGACATGGCCCCGCATGGGCGGCAGCTGCAGCCACCGCAGCCCCTGTCACCCGGGATGGAGCCTGCACAGGAAGGGCTGAGTGGCTCTGACATCTCTCTACCCCTAGCTGCTGCTGCTTTCCTAAAAGCCTTTTCTTCCAGATAAAAATCTATCTTGTCTTACAGACTCCTCTGGTTCAGAGTAGCTCAGCTGGAGAACAGCTATCTTTTTAGGCAGTTTGTTCAGGAGTAGCGACAACAGGATTGTTTAGAAACTGTGAAGAAGACATCTTAATCATCCAGGCAAATATCAGAATTTTCTCTCCTAGCTCTTCTCCTTATCTGCTGCAAAGAAGGAGCTTTTCCAAGTATCTGGGGATCAGGTAACAGCTTAAATATTATGAAAGTTGTGAGAGCTTGTTACCCAGCATATGTGTATACACACACACTGCTATCTGGTCATCAGTTCCTCTGCAGAGTAATAAGTGACTTCTGATCCCAAGTAAAATCCATGTTCTGATATAAAAATACCATTTCATTCACCTACTGATGCTAGGGCCACCTGAGCTAAAACACACATCCCTGAAGCATTTAAAACTGGTGCTTCACGGTAGCTGAAATTCATCTTCCAGCAAAATTAAGAGTGCTGTTTCATAAATTTGTCTTGTCATCTAGCTCTTGACTTTATCTGTGTATATAACCCACCTTTTCACATCGTTAATCTTCTTCTCTGTGTATATTTATGATATTTATATAGTGCTGGGTGTCTCCAGAATGCTGTGAACACAAATGTGATTATCTGATTGTGGCAATTCTGTCTTTCTCCTAGGAAAATACCAGTCTGCCTTAAACTTCTCAGGGGGGTCTCTTCCTTTCACCAGCAGCAGATATTCTCTGTGATGACAAGTGACTTGTGCATGATCCCTGTGGCAGATTTTGTCTATGCTTGGCCATGATAAATGGGAAACCAACAAATCCTAGGAATCTCAAGATGTTCAGACTTGAAGGTACAGTTTTCCTTTCTCTGCCCATCTCTTATTTCTTCTCTCTCCCACGTTCTGACTTTGGAGCTTTTCTCTGAGCTTAAAAGCTTCAGAGCTTGAGCTCTAACACCTTATCATCAGAGGGAAGATGGGAGGAAGAGGTTGCTGCAGGTTGCTGTGGGTTTACTGCTGCATTGCTGGTGTCTGGCATGTTGCTGCTCACTGTCCCCAGGTACATAATCACGAGGAGTAGTTCATGCATGTTTTTAGAAGAGGCAATCACAAGGAAGCAATAAACTTCATCCAAAGCAGCAGGTAGTGTTATAGAAACTGTATGGTAAAACTAACCAACCATCCCAGCCCCTCAACAAGCTCTTGTAGACTGTTAAGGACAAAAACATGTCATCATCGGAGACAGATGGTTCTTCACAAAACAAACTCTGACCTCTCAGTCCTGGTCCTCAGTGCAGAGCACAAAATACCTTTGGAAGACAAGAATATGGACTGCAATTTATGACTTTACTGAATACTAACAATCATGGACTCAGCAGAAATGGTCTTTTAAGGCACATTGCAATTTTCCATGTTCTCTGTCCCAAGCTAAACCCTTGTGGTCCCACAGGCAGTAGTTACCAGCTGTGCCTTGTGTCCTGCAGAGGATAATCATCTTCTCACTCTGCCTTTGGTAACATCCCATCTCTGTCTAACCACTCCTGCCTTCCCAAAGCAAATAGCTAGAATCACATTGTGTGGGATGATAGGATCCTGTGGCGTCGTAATAGCTACCCCTCTGCTCCTTCAGGTTTTATCTGCAGTAACAGTGCTTTGGGTATGGGCCTTTTCCAAGAGCTCTGAATGCCCCTGAACTGTTCTGTGTTAAACCTCCTGGGGAACTCAGTGTCTTGACTTTGGTACCACATGCAGCATTAAATGTGCTGTTGTAAATTAATCCCTGTCCCTTCATCAAGACCTTTCATAGGCAGACCCCCTTGTCCCCCCCCTTCTCTATAATGGGAACATGTCCCTTTGAGCCACTTCTTGTCTTTAAACCTCATTAAATTTTCCCTTTTCTTTAGCTGATGGCAGTACATCTCTGCAAAATACCATGCTGTGACTCTGAGGGGCACTACAGAAAATATTTGAGGTCCACGTCAGAAACAACGATGGAGTGACAGCACAGGTGTGAATGAGGAGGGTCAGGAGAACTGATCCTTCCCCTGCTTGGTCGCAGCCAGGGTCCCTCAGCAGTTAATGGCTGAGCAGGTTTCTTGCAGCTAATTTCCCAGCCATGAAGCAGCACCTTCAGCTCAGCCTGCTCGGCGTTTCCGCACCATTTCTGGTATTCACCTCCACTTTCCCAGCCCTCTTCTTTTTGTCTGGCCTCCCCGCATTCATTGCCAAGAACCACCCTTGCTCGTTAGGAGTAAATCATCTCTGTGTGATTGAAGCAGATTTTGGAGGGAACCAAGCCAGCAAACAGTGGCCACAAAACAACCACAAACCAGCTTCGCTGCTACTGGTTACAAGCGGTGCCCGGAGCTGATTTCACTTGGATGTTTGCTGGCTTCCAGCCACAGCTTTCCAACCTGAGCAGCGGAGCAGAACAATTAAGCCATGTAAGTGCAAGGCAGGGATTGTATTTTGGGTTATTTCAGATTATCAAATTCTCAATCTCTGCATCTGGCATAATCATTGTTTTATTGCCTGTGTCCTCTTTTAGCTGGAAGCACGCTCTGGAAGTGGGCAGAAGCATTGCAAACCCAGCTTTTGCTACTAAATTGCTGCCCAAAATGAGGCTAGATTCCACCCTAAAGGGTTTTGACTACCACAAAGATGGAGAGGGTGAAAATAAGAACTGTAAGAATTATATAAAAGCAAAAGCCCTGCCTTGGCAATTGGCCTTAAATACTAGTAAGGACATAACTAGAGCCTTGACCTGTTCAATTTGTGGAAAAGAAGGTTGAATGATGGAACCACAATTCATAAGTATCTACTTTTCCTGCTGGATCAAACAGAAAAACATCTAACGAGCTCCACTGACATGGAACTTGCAACTCAGCAAATTCAGGCTGGAAAGGAGTTACAAGTTTTTAACAGACAGTCATTTAAACATTGCAAAAATTAGCTTAATAGTGTAGTAGCTTCTCCTTTACTTGCAATTTTAAAATTAAAGGGGAATTTGTTTTCTAAAGGTCTCGGAGACAATGAAAATCTTGTCATTAATTCATAGGCAGAGAAGCAAAATTTCCTTTTGAATCCAGTAGGCATAACTCATGCAGAGGCTTTTAGAAGAGATAATAATGTCAGGAATATGTTCATCAGCAAATGAGAGCTGAATATCTATATCTGTTCGTGAAGTGAGTAATGATGGGTGATGCTCCATCACTAGGCTCTAAGGCCGCCTGCAGGATTTTAGTGACAGCATGAACAATACGAATGGTGCAGTTCGAATTGGAGTATTTATTCAGATGGGAAGGGAGCGTTTAGTCCTTATGTTCACATTTATCAGAACCCAGTGACAGTATCTGATTTCATATTGTGATCTGTTGTGCAGACTGGAAATTTTGAGAAAAGAACAGATCTGTCAGCAAGATTATTCAAATAAGCCCTGTCGGGGACTTGTGCGGTCTTCTGTTCCTCCCTGGTTTAGTTGTGCATTTCAAGATTACAGTTTTGAAATGCATGCTAGCTGTTCCTGGCTGTCAAGCCAAAATTAAGGCTGATATTTGCCTGTGGGGTTAGTCCTCACTGCTGGGACAGGACTTAGAAAAAGAAATAGTTGCACCTGTTTTGCTGAATTCAGCAGTCCCTGATATTCTCCTGGTGAGAAGTGCTTCCCATCACGAATGCACTACAAGTTGTCTTTGAGAATCAATGGGGCTTTATGCTACCAAACTTGACACTTCTGAGTTTCTGGCTGGCTCCCACCATTTGAGTCACAGAGCAAAGAAGAGAAATGGTGACTTCAGATGCTACCAGCAGGCTGCACGTCCAGTGCCACCAGCAGGGCTCTGTAGATTGGGAAGAAAAGGTTATTGCTGCTGTTTCCAGGTCATCTTTTTGAGATTCAGCCAACTTCAGCGCAATCTGCTTTGGACTCCTCATGCGGGCCAGGAGATAATTAATGAACAGCCTGGTCAGCTTGTCTGGGGACCTCTGAAGGTGGTGTTCAGCTTCAGGAGCTACACAGGGGTTGGCCGCCTTGGATGGGAGTTTGTCAGGAGGACAAGTACTGGACGTATCCTGTTTCTACAACCAGTCTAAGATTGAGTCTGATGTGGGAGGACCATCTTGGTTGGCTGGCTGTTTGGTACTGCTTTTTCATTCTGCATGGTGGTGTTGGGGGGCTGTTTGCTGTCTGGGGGCTCTGCATACTGTGGAATACTGGGAAATCAAAAGACTTTTCTTATTGCTTTAAGTTTATTTGGAGTTTGTAAACCTTGGAGGCTGTGAAGCTGCACTGCTGTCCTGGAACCAGGGTGGGGAAAGGTTGAGGGGTCTGGGTAGGAATGCGATTAGGTTGGTCCATCACCATGCTAGCAGTGGGGCCAGGGGCTGTCAGCAGCCCTTCCAGTAAGGAATATGTTGAGGGGGAAAAGGAGCTGGACCAAAAAGGTGTTAAAACATCACCAGTCCTCATGTGCAGTATGGTTGGGAAACACTACCGTAAAATAACTCCACCTGTAGGTAAAACATATAGGGTCAAGACATGCTTAATACCTTGACAGTTGACTACTGACTAGTATACTAAAACTGTTGGGTGCCTTCTCTTTGGTAATCTAAACAATTGTTTTAGGTATTGAGGATGTCAAACGCATTTAGAGGTACAGACTAACAGCCCTTAACATACTTCCCCTTTCTCTAACTGACCACATTTAGTGAAAGTTTGTTTTTCCCAATATTCCTTGAGGATGCTGACTTCTCAGCAGGATGTAAAGTTGGCTTGTGATGACCCAGTTAGAAATCTGGGCACCTCCACTGTTAATTTGGGCAGTAAATTTAATTAAAATAAAATATTTGGATGCAGAAATAGGATATGAGGTTGGCACTGGCATCTGTCATCAAAGTCTTGATTTGTCCCTGCTTTAACAGAAGCCCATTTAGATCTGCAAAGAATGTAGGATCTTCTTTAGAAGGCAAATATCCCTCAGACTCTATGTTCTGCCACAATGGTCTGCCTGCCGCCTCAGTAGAAATATCCGCCAACCATCTTGACAGAGATGATGACCCTGCAACACTGGTCAATCTATGGAGCTGGTAAATTCATTGTAATGTGCTAGGGAGGAATCTCTGGCTCGTATTGCTGGAAGGAGGGGTTCAGGCTGGCTGACAGACAGTGAAACTCCAAAGGGAAGATCAAAGGCTTGACTATTAGCTGTGCTAAATTCCTGTTAGATTTCTCTTGTAGATCAAAGGACCCTTTAAATACGCAGGAGCTGATTCCCCTGGAAATATCCTCTGCTCAGTACTGGCCTTTCATGTAAGCCCCAGCTTAGTGATGAGATCTGGGCCTCTGGGGTATGGCACAAATGTGCCCCTTGAAGCTTTCTGCTGTGGAAGGAAGCAGCCTTGGGGTTGCTCTAACATACACTTGGGGCTCAGCAGGCCCCACTCAGTTCCCCAGTGTAGGGAGCACAATAGGCTTGAATTAAAAGGGACTTAAACCCTCCTCACCTAAGTATTGCAAGAGTATAACTGATATTTGCATGCCAGACCTCGACAAATGTGACCAGTATGTGTAGGAGAAATGCATATTTTTTAACCACCCTGTTTATTCTCCCCTGTTAATAATTGTCTTCATATTATTGACTTTGAGCATAGTTCATAATGAATACATAAGTAGTACTTTGCAAAATGGCTCCTAAAAAATGTAAAAGCTCTCCAGCTTCTGCTTGTCAGTACAGGGATCAGACCCTCACTATGACCTCTGCTGCATAAACACACTGACTTTGTTCATTAAAATGGAACTTCCCAAAGGAATCGATTATCCAAAGGAAGCAATTCTCTTGCTCTTTTTCTTGCTCTTTCATACAGTGTAGTTATTGGATTTGTATGTATTTCACACAAGCAGCTTCAGAGAGAATGTACCAACCAAGTGAAAGAAATGGAAAGTCAAAAGGTGATAATATAAAGGCATGTCTACGGCTGGATCTGGTTCTGGAAAACCTGTGAGAGGACAAGACTCCTTCATCTGTCAGGTGAAGACACTACATGATGCAAGGCTTGGAAGTTTGAGTTAGCAAACTTACAGCGGGACAGTATGCACACATTTTTAACTGTGAGGTTAATTGTTGTTGCATTAAGTTCTCTTGAGTATGAGATCTCTGCTATTGCACGGTGCTTTCAAGTCAGGGTGCACATCTTCCTGAAAATGCTGTGGATGAGCCCCAAATTATTCTTGCGGTGGCAGGAATCATGGGGTGGCATTTTGTGCCCCCTGTTGCACCAGAGCAAGATGCTGTTGGGATGTTGGATATCATGGTCAGCGGTGCCCTCTGCACAGCACACTGACTGCTGGGGAAGGCTTGCAGGGCACTGCAGCAGAGGAGTGTGTTAATTTTTAAGGCAGATAAATGAAATGGCTTTGCTTGCTTTTATGGAAAGTGTCTTCTAAACAGGAAGGGCAGCATGGAAGAGCCGCCCTCCCTGAAGCTGCTTGATGGAAAATGTAATAAATGGTTGATACAGGGTGAGAGATCTCAACCTAGCAGCTGCAGAGCATGAGAGGGAGGAATGTAGGAGGACTGGAGGAATAAGAAACCCTAAGAAAAGTCCATGCAGTCTCTCTGTGCCTTTCTCCTTCTTCTGAAAGTTTTCCCTTTCTGGCAAATGTGAAATAAAATGTTGACTTTGAACAACTGATGGGGATGAGAGCCAAGCAGGGCTAGGACAGGCTTTGTCAGAGCTTGTGGGGCAAGAAAGAGTATGAATTGCATAGTGTGGGGTGCAGGGTTGGAAATAGGCCAGAGGTTCAGGGTATATGAGTGGGCTGGATGGAGTGTGTACGTGAGCATGGGCTAATTTCTACAGAAAAGGAGAAGGGGGCACAATGACAGGCTGATGGATGCTGGCAGTCAGGGTTAACTAAAGACAGGAGTCAACGCTGTTCTCCTTCAGGATGGAGCTGGGGTTCTGAAAAGCTTAGAAAAGCAAAGCTTGATGCCATCAGGAAGAGGAACCTGCTGAGCTGCACAAGCATCAATCCAAGAGAACGATTTTTCCAGCAGTCTCCAGGATGGATCTCTGTGTATACATGAGGCACCAAAATGTCATGTAAGTGCTACTGTGGTTCTGCCTTGAAGGTCAGGCAGCAGCTTCTGCTCTCGTGCAGATCCTGTGCTGATGAATGGGAGAACTGCTAATGTAAAGGTCAGAAAATAAACAGAATTAATCTGAAGCATCAAGCTGGCTGTGCAAAACATGTTTTCCCAGTCTGCACACTGTAGAGCCAGTGTGTCATGAAAGATAGACACTTTCCTATCCCAGTCGTAGAAAACAAGTATCTACATTTCTTACAAAAGAGGTGACCTAGGATCTAGCTTTCTTAGGGAAGGAACACCAAGTTGGATGATCACCTGTCATGATGACTTTTTGTTGACTGCTGTCTGAGACTAAGCATTTTATAAATGTTGATGAGGCTTTACATCTTCAGATCTGTTCCCCCTCTTCGCTTTAAGCTAATATTTCTAGAAGTATCTTCGCAGACTGTGCTGGCTGCTGCTGTTGTCCTGTTAGACACAGAAACCCACAGGCAAGAAGTTCACCTATGACTGAGAGCAGACTCTTGTCATCCTGTCCTATTTTAATTTATAATGCTGAATTTGCTTCTGTCCCATCTGATCCAGCTCTGCATCAGTTTCAGAGGTGACAGCAATGGGGGCAAACCTTCCTCATATAGCAGCTGCAGGGCATTTTGTTTTGGGGTGATGCATACCACATCAAGAATGCCATGGGCCATCTGTCATTCAGGCAATTAAAAATACATAAATTAGGAGATTAGCCCAACAATTAGGTGCAGTGAATATCTCCCAAAAGAACTTTTCTCCCTGCAGCATGCAGATCTGTACATTTCATGGATAGGTGTGGCTTTTTCTTCCACATCTGTTGAAGTTCTGATGCCAGGCATTTAATTACAGCAAATCAAGCAACAGCTGATTCCTTTTGCAGATCCTTCTTCAATATATAAGGCAAAGAATTAGATTAACAAGTGTGTGAAATCAGCAGGATTGAACCAGTGGATCAAACCTTGCTCTGGAAGGGATGTATAGCATATCCCCATCCTCAGCCCCTTTGCTGCTTTAAGTGCCATGTATGCCAAATCGGCTTGTTGCCTCAGTTTCTCCATCTGGAGATGGAGGGAAACAGGAAGAATGAGGAAAGCATTCACTCCTTTGGATTATTGTTGAGATTGATGTTTCCAATGTGTGTAAAAGGTGGTCAAGCCATAGTACATCAAATTTCTTAGCACCACCACTCACGTGCATGCCAGTAAGTGGTCCAGGCTGCTGGATCCCATGAATTTCAAAGCCAAAAGGTCCTGGGCAGTGTCCACTCACTGCTCTGTGTTTTATTCTGTGACAATCATTCCCTGGGTCACACCTCCTACTCTGAGCATCCTCTCAGGGTGTAAATTCTGACGTGTTTGCCCAAGCCTCTGGCAATGGTGGCTCAGGTTTCGTGTGTACTCCTGTACTTGTGATTCTTCATAATTATACCTTGTTTGTGGTTGCCTGGTTCCTTGTTGTAACCCTTTGAGGGATGATGTGCCTAGAAGGCACAAATGCAGGCTTTGCAAAGGGAATTTTTAACTACATTTTCTTCATTGCTGCATAGCGCTTCAGAGTTAGAGATCTTTGCAAAATACCCAGAGTCTTTAGATGCAAATGTGTTCATCCGATCTTGCCCCCTTCACAGTCTGAAAGCATCCCTGTGTACCAAATCTAGCAGTCTGTCCGGCCATCCTTCTCCAGCGAGCTCTTTTTGCATGTAGATGCTACCCTCCAGTCGTCTCACAAATCCTCCTCCACATCCCGTCTCTCTCCTCTCTCACATATGCCTGAGCTGAACAGCTGGAGCTCATCCTTGCACCTGGCTTTTGGGTAGAAAATTCATGGGTGGTGTCGTGACTTAAGGCAGTAGATGTTGTTCCATGAGCAGATGTGACTGTGCAGTGCCTTTCTGCTTATGTTTGTTCATAATGATAATCGTGATGTTAGCACCTTTCCCGGATCTGATGCTCATTTCAGATGAAGTTCATGGACTGACTGCATTGTCTCCATGAACTTCTAAGCACAAATTACAAATTGGTGGTCAGCTGCCCACGCACAAATACAGAAGGTGGAGAGGAATTATAATTCAGTGCAAACTCATCCTGCTCTATCACACAGCATGCTCTCTCCACCAGACCCCCACTACCTGACAGGATCGATACCGAGAAATTGCATGTCCCTAATTAGCCAATTCAATTGATATCACTAATACTAAGAAACAAGGAATGTCCTGATTTACTGGCATGAAAGCCCTGCAGTTTTGGCAAGCCGTTTCAATGCTCCCTGTTGCTACAGCACAGGAAAAAGGCAAAAACCCAGAATCAGTGTGATCCTGTTTTGTCTATCAAGGGCCCCTGTGATCACAGAGCATATTTCTCACCCTGCTCAACATTTTCTGCGGGAAGAGCTGACATAAGTTGGCAAGGACAGCAAGCAGCCCCTCCTTCTCGCTCCTTCTCCAACCAGTGTCAGGAGCAAATTCAAAGACTCGTTGATAAAGTGAACCAAGATACGATCACAGCAAAACCCTGGTGCTGTTTTGCATTCCTCCCCACAGTGTTAACCGCAGGCTGCAGTGTCAGGCAAAGCGAAGCCCATCCCTCACAGAAGCTGAACATGCTGCTAAGGCAGATCTATACAGCTTCCTCCTTTCACTGATGTGACTATGCTTTACCTTGGTTCTCCAAGGTGAAAAGGGAGCTGCTTGAGCACATAATCTATCAGCCATGTGGGGTATAGTTTAATATTCACACTATGGTACCAAGATTAAATTGGTGCCTGGTGTCTAAAACTCAGAGTGGATTTGGTGGAAGCTGAAAGCACTTGGTCCTTCTGGGAGCGAGTCTACCACGCGGTGAGCTATCACACAAGGCATAGTTAGCAGCGTGCATGATGCACATGTGAGTGCCTGTAATTTAACGGATGACTGCACAGAAATGTTCCCTATGCTATTATATGGATGTCCCCTGTGCCTCCAGTCCAAAACTCGGGTACCTTTCCTTTTTCAAGATCTTTTATACAATGGAAGGATGCCTCTTTCCATTATGATTTGCCTTATGCTGACACCTCTTTCTGCCACATAAAACATGAAGCTTCCCAGAAAAGTGACAGTCCTTACTCAAGACCTCTTACAATTCCAGGACAGGCACAGAGAGAGATTAGAGAAAAGGAATTGAGAACGAACAGGGATGGTTTTTGTTGGTTGCAGACAATTACGTTCAGCAGGATGGAAGGTATTGTATGATGAGGAGCTGGAGTTGCCCATCTAAGGGCCATTCCAGTCCTGTGTTTCTTCGTGGGCTCACTGCAATGAGCTGGCTGGAAATACAATGTTCATAAAGGATATAAATAAAGATGTGACTCAGTCTCACTTAATCTCTGTCCCACCTCTGCTCACGAGCTTCCTGCCTGTGGAGGCAGCTGGTGGACTTATCATGGGGCCAAAGCAGGACCCGATACATTGGCAGCACCGAACATTGAGAGGCTTGTGTTTGAGCAGGAGTTCAAGCACCGCACTACCATAGCAGCACTCTGACTGCCATGGTCATGCCCTTCTGCTTCTGAGAGAATAAGAAAGGATGCAAAATCATGGTGCACATCTCACCCATATTGCAATCTAAGGCTGGGCAGGATGGTAATGATTCCTCAGCCTGGCCACCTGCATCACACGCACCAAAAGAAATCCTCATCAGCATCAGATTTTGGCTGTAGGTTTTCAATGTTTCTTACCAAGTCTTATTATTTAACCTCAGAAGAGCTTCCCCTTCTTGTACAAAAGTTATTTACTTGAGTGGTTTCAGAGAACAGTGGGTCTTTTGGCTCTCTGAGTGGGGAAATCATAGCAGTAACTGTTTTCAAGGTGAAAATATTCATGTGTGGTCCCTGACCAGGAAGTGCTTTTTTTACGTTTATTAGGAGGAATGAGAGGGGAGGGTGGAGGTGGATGGCTAGATGGACAAAATCTCCTTTTGGAAGGAAGCTGAACATTAAATTTTTGTTCAACAGAAGGAAGGAAAAAGACATTTTACCTCTTTCATAGCTGAACTGAACTGAAGCTGCCCTCAGTCTTCAGCATTCGTTGAAACTCCAGATGAAGCTTGCAAACGCGTATGTCTCCAGAACCTACAGTCCTCTTTAAAGAAAAAGGTAATGAAAATATGCAATAGACCAGCATCAGCTGTGGATTTATTTTAATGTGGTACCAACTGGACTCCTCCAGGTCCTGGGTTGTGCTCATCACAGCAGAAATCCCTGCATGGCCGAGGTGCTGCTGGGGTGAGGACAAGGGGAACCTCACCACTCTGTATGGTCCTGGCTGCTTTTGTGGAGCAACTCACTGGCCTGGGTGGCTCCAGATGGGCAAGGCGGAGTGGAGCCCCACGTCTCATGGCGGACAGGCGTGTTATTAACACAGGTCCTTCTCTCTCACGGCAAGAGAGCGCGCCATGTGGGCATGGCTTGTGCAAGTATGAGCGAGCTTGCCTCTGCAGCACGGATGCTCATGAATACGCAGCTGTGCAGAGGCTCATCTCTGCACAGAGGGCTCCAACCACGCAGGGCAGTCCCAGTTCATGTGGGATGTGTTTATACTGCAGCAGCTTTCAGAAGCCACACGTGCAGGCAGTGCCCCACACTAGCACTTCACCAGTATAAGCTCCTGACCCTTCATAGGAGACCTGCCAGTGAAGTGTTTCTCTTCACCCCATTTCCCTGAGCTTGGCTGGAGCTCCTCACTACTTTGAGCCACCGGGGCGAGTAAAGCGGTGGGTGCAGGCACCCACCCACCTTGCTGGGTAGGTTGAGGACCAGCAAGGGACCTACTTGCCCCCCTGACTATCTGCCTTGTCCACCTGCCCCAGGGCTGGAGAATGAGCTGCTTGCCCATCTGCTTTGCCTTCCCCTGAGTGCTGCTCTGACATATTTGCATCTGTGAGAATCCTAACTGCATTAGGACAGTTGCATCCCAGCACAGCACGTCTGCTTGGGTGGATGTTCACGCATGATGCAGCTTCTTTGAGGGGTCTGGATTCTGGGGTCAGCTGCAAATTTCCTCACTGGGAGGGTGCTGGGCTGGCCCTGGGGAAGCGAGTTTAGGGCCATCAGGTGTGAGGGAGGTCCAGCCTAACATCGTCCCAGGGAGGTGGAGGTACACCACTCCACGAGGTGCTTTCCTCCTGGGCTGGGGTGGGCAATGATGTCCCTGACCCTGCGGCTGCCCCTCGGGGTGTGTCCTCCTGGGCATCCTTGTGATTTAAGGGGAAGCCTGAGCTGCACGGTGCTCTGGAGGGAAGGCCGGCCGTGTTTGCCGCCGAGACTCCGGGGAGCCGGGACGGGGCGGTGCCGCTGCCCTCCCCGCGGGGCCCCAGTCCGTGTGCCCGGGACCGAGCTGG
>NW_008795129.1:12915611-12955777 GCF_000699145.1 Aptenodytes forsteri
GGCACCCCCATCAGGACGGGCACCCCCATCAGGACGGGCACCCCCATCAGGACGGGCATCCCGCGCACCCCCGGCAGGACGGGCACCCCCGGCGGAACGCAGTACCCCGGGGTACCCGAAGCACCAATGCAGCCCGGAGCAGGATGGGTGCGCTGGGCACCCCGAGGTGGGATGGGCACCCAGGCGGGACACAAACCCTGGGCACCCCAGGGACCCCAAATTGGGATGAGATCCCTAGGCACTTATAGCACCCTGAGCACCCCCCACTGGACAGGCATCCCGAGCACCTTGGGACAGGCTGGGCTCCCTGGGCACTCCGGGCGGGCTGGGCTCTCTGAGCACCCCAGGCATCTCGGGACAGTCTGGGCTCCCTGGGTACCCCGGGGTGGGATGGCTCCATGCCTGGCACCCCATGTCCTCTGGCAGTGTGGGCCCCCCTGCCCTGCTCCCAGCCCTGCCGCTTCTTCCCTGGCAGTGCCCCATGGGTGGCTGATTGGTGCACAGGTCTCCCCAGGCAGTGGCACCCTGGGAAAGCAAGGGACAACGTGTCGGAGGAATTGGACCACCAAAGAGTCCCCAAGTGTTTCTTGGTGAACAAAAGCTTTGCTTTGGCGTCTTTTCTGGGTGCTCCAGGAATGCGTCTGTGTGCATGGGACTGTCGGTCCTGTTTGGAAGAGGACAGGGGGTATGTGGGGCTCCTTGTTCAGCTTACATGGTTATTCTGTTCCTCATAAGGATGAAATCCCTTTTCTGAAATCCTGGGGCACTGTCGGGACCAAACTGGATGGGGATGACTTCTGTAAGGCGAGCAGGAGTGACTGCCCAAAGTCTCCTCTGTCCCTGCCCATTTTTTGCCCCCTTTTGCTGTAAACTGGGAGGGTTGTAGCAGAAAATAACCCATCACTCTTGAAAGGGATTTCCTTGGGCAGCAGTACACGCCATATGTATTCAATGCTACCTGGGTACCTCTTCACTAAGTACATTTTCACAGTCAGAGGCACTGAGTGATGGGGGTAGAGGATGTCAGACATCTCTCTGTAAGCAGGGAATGAGGGAAGGTGCTGTTCCCACAGCCATTTCAGATGATCAAAACTTGTTGCAGCTTCCCCAGTGTGTTGCAGAATTTACAGCCACCAGCATGGAAAATAGGGATGTTGCTGTTCACCCTCATTTTTACTGAGCTTTCGAATAGTTCTTTGGCATGGTCTAGGGGAGTGGAAATGGTTAATGACGAGCTGGGCAACTGGTTGTTATACTGAAGGATTTTCTGATACTTGCATTATTCTTCCGCTACACCTCTCTGCTCCCTCTGTACTTGGATGATTCGGAACAGTTGCGTGAACTGAGGGTGATTATATCATGGCTTTTTTAATGGCCATGCAAGGAGACGTTACGAATGCTTACTGCTCTGTCATGGACAAAGTCAGTCAGAAACTCAGCCCAGACAATGGCTATGCTTAAAATTAGACTTGCAAGGAGGGGGATGCTGAACCCTAAAGGGTGAACCATCATCCTCTATCAACACAAACATGAAGGCACACACGATGCTGTAGTAGTTGGTATGCAATTGTAAACTGCCAGGGAGGATTTGTCTCTTAAGAATCATGCTGTCAGCTGGTAATCTTTCTGGAGCAACCTTAAGCAGATAAGAATTTATAAACTGGAGCAAGAAGGGACACTGCCACTAATCTATTATCAGTGGCTTACATGAGATTTTGAAGATGCTCTGTATGAATCACCTGATTTTGGGGTGTGTGTGTGGGGTGTGTGTTAATGGTACTTTGTTTCTTTCTTTCTTCCTTTAATTTCAGTTTTAATTAAATTTCTACCTGTGCTGAGGCAGCAAGCAGAAATATTCTCAAGACTGTAATGTAGCAGAGCACTGAAATAATTTTGATTTGGAGTAAAGAGTTAACAAGGCATTGCCTTTGCTGTAAAAAACAAGCAACTGCCAGGGACAATATGTGCCTTTTCTGTCTTTTTTGAAACCGGACTGCCTCAGGTCCTACATTTAAATGCAGAATAAACAAGTCTGATAGCATCTGACAGGTTCCTGTAAAATGGTCTGGAGGCATAGCAGCGAAAGTATGAATGTCACACAGTTTTGTTACATATCTGCCACTTAACATTTTGTAAAGTGTATTTTAATTTAAGGTCCCCAGTTGTTCTTCCCTCAGTGTCTGGCTCAGTGTCAGGGATACTGAACTTTGATAATTTGGCCACCATCTAGTACTTTCCTTCTGCGACAACCTCTTCCTAACCTGGTGCCAGGGGTGATTTAGGCTCATTCTTGCTACAGAAGAAGCTACGATTGCATTAGGTTTCCTAAGGTGGTCTGGGGACTCTGAAGTCAGTCCCTGAACCTTACAAGTTCATCTCTGCTATATAAGAAATAAGACCTCCATACCTAGTAGAGCTGTTGCCCACATGTACTAAAAATTTTTATACCTTTCTGTTAGTCCTGCTAAAAATGGTCACCTTTAGTTAAGTAAATCTTCTGAAGACGATGTGATACTTTTGGTGGTATTGAAGGCGTAACACAGAAATAGCATTGAAGGCTTGCATGGCTGGCAGAATACTTGCTTTGCTTTTTTTGATGGTCATGCATTACAAGGAAAGCACCCAACTTGATTCTCAGACTTCAACTGCAGTTTTAAAACCAGGTAGCTGAAATAGGCAGGTCTTTACAGAAGGTGCCTGCAACAGTAAACCTGGAACCCCGGGCTGATGATTTTAGGGTTGCTTTCAGAGTAGGGCAGTGCTTTAAAATCTGCTATGTCCAGCCCTTTATAAAAGGACTTCACATTGCTGTTCACTAGAAACAGCTAGATGCAAGCACTTTGGAATTACCTATTCCAAAGCAATATGTCATGCCTGGATTATTAATCCAGATTTTGGTGTCACAGTTGTGCCTGCACGCTCTGGCTGGTTTGGAGACAGTGAAAACTAAAGTCAGTGGAAACAGAAGCCCTTCAGGACCATAGCTGATCAGATGCCACGGTCCTGATGTGGCTGTTAATCTTAAAGTCATGGCCAGTGGTTGGAAGGAGGTTGTCACTTGGTGGTATCATGATGGGGAGGTTGAGGTGAGATTATTTTCAGGATTCCTGTGAGTATTTCCCTTCCCGTAACCCAGACATGGCTGTTTCTCTGGGGTGACGGAAGGTGATCCATTGTGTACTTTCCTAATGCTGAGCAAAAGATTATGATTATCTGGTAATGACCTCCTTAACGATGCAGCCAGATAAACTCCAGGAAATTTTTGCTGTCCACCCTCTCTGAAATATGGTTTGCGATAACTGTCAAACAAGGTGTGTATGGCTGTTTGGAGTGGAACTGAGTGGGAAAACTCCAGCCGTATCTAATCTGGATTATGTGATGAAAAAGATCAACCTTTGCATCAGTGGTGCTGTGTACTGTTTGTTTCCTAGTGCCAGGGCAGTCTGGCTTGAACTGTTCCAACCAAGGAGATTTCTATTATTTCTCAAGACATACATCCCCAGTTCAACCCATGTCCCTGCTCCAGGATTCTTCCAAGATAGTCTATTCAATCTCCTCTCTTAATTCTCCTTTTTAATCCTGGTGTAGCTCGGTAAGTTACCCTCCCTGCCTAGCGTTGCATCTTCCAAATCTCTGTGGCTGTTGCATTCCTTCCTACTGCCCAGCCTTGCTGGATGTGTTTAACTCTTCCTGCTGTGATGTGTGGGCTGTGTACCCTGCTAGAGCTGTTGTGTAGTTCCCGGATCTGCTGGTCCAGGATGCTAGAAATGCAGTTTTTGCTAGCCCTTGGAGCAGAGGTGAGGCGTGGGACCTGAATGCCATCTCCTGAGCTCTGTGGGCAAGCGGCTTTTTATCCTCGCTTGTCTCCGTGTCCTCAGCTTCAAGGAGGCTTAGCCATTTCTGTGGACAGCAGATCAATATTACATTGTAAAAGCTAAGAAGTATTACTGTCTCTTCTCTTAAATCCTTTCCTCCAGCCTCCTACTCAGGTTTGCTGCTCTTTCCTGAGCCCCCTCTTGCCTTGGAAGGTAGCTTTCCATGGTGAGTGACAGCGAGCAGGATTTCTTCCTGTCAAGTTTTCTCACGGGTTAACGCACCTATGATATTTATGCAAAAGAATGCATGCGCTATATTACAGAGACAGCCCAAGCTAGTCAGAGATCCTCTTTTCAGCAGTGGCTTATTACTCATGGGTTATTCTTTATTATTTGTATTACAGTGGCATCTGGAGACTCCCGTCGAGATCTGAGTCACGTTGTGCTGGGTGCTTCCATGGTCCCCTGTACTTACTGCTCATTCATACAGATAGCTCTTACTCACGTGTCTGGGTGATCTCTGTGGGATGATTTGGAGTTTATATCTCCAGAGTATCGCATGAAGCAGGCTGGCACCTTGGCAGGACAGTTCTTCTTAGTCCCTTCTTTTGCTAGGAAACCTGAAGTCAGAGTCAGCAGTGGTTTGCTGAAGGGTGTGACTGCCTTTCTGGCTGCAAGCCCCCAGAAACACAGCCTGTTGTGCAGCGCTTTACCAAGGAGGCAGGGGCTTTGCTGCTTTTCCTGGCCCACGGGGGATACCAGTCATGATTATACAGTCTTTGCCTGCATTTTTGCAGTTTCTGTTCCAAACTTTATATCCCATTGACACATAAATATGTCGGACTTTTTTCTCCTTTTACTGGTATTTTATGAACTTCTGAAATACGTGCAGAAAATAGTAATCTGGCTGGTGTAGGCATTTCAATAATTGTATGTTGTTGATAGGAAAGACTATCCTGCTGCCAGCTCCATTTTGTGCACTCGCTAGGTAAAACTAAGTGAGGAGTAAAAGGACGTCAGCAGCTGATGATCATGGGGATTAGAAGTTGGGGTGCAAGCAGTGCACTGGGGGGGGATGCCAATAGTGATGCTGTGAGATAACCTCAGCTCCCATTGCTATCATAATTGGTTCTTCTTTGAAGTACTATTTCATTTTCTTCCAGCCTTAGAAAGTCAGAATTTTCGTCGTTCAAGGCTTTGAAGGATGCCTCCTGCTTCCCACCCTTCTGTTTTCATTCTGTCCTCGGTCGTGCTTGTTTCCCTCTGACCTGTCAGTGTGTCTGGGTTGTAGGTATAAAGTTTTTCCTGCCTGAGGTTCTCATGTTTATATGACCTTCTCCCAAGCACTAGATTTTTTCCCAAGCTACTGAACTTTGATTTATTGCATTTAAACTGCCTAAAATTCCTCAGTGCTCCAAAACCAGCAATTTATCGATCTTGCTTTTTCTTTCCCATCGTCCTTTTCATAAGGTGCTGAAGCCTCTTGGTGGAGCAGGTAGTGCTGCAGTTTGTCAGAAATTTCCCAGGAAGTCATGTGGTGCTTTGCCCACAGGTGATGCTCTATTTCTCAAGGGCAAGAAAGGCTACTTTTGAAAACCAGTAGGAACCAAAACATCAGTGGGGTGATTGAGCTGAAAATGTTAGTGCTAGGCTCAGTAGCAGTTAAAAGAAGCAAATGAAATACTACAAATTATAAGGGAAGCCAAACAGAAGAAAATAGAGGCCATGACTAGATCGCTGTATAAATCTGAATATTGTGTGTAGTTCTGGTTCTTCCCCTTCCACCATCTTAAAAAAGATACAGGAGAACTGGAAAAGGTTCAGAGGAGGGCAACAGGGACAGTTAAAAGTCTGGATTAATTTTATATATGGAATGATTGAATAAACTAGGACTCTTACCTCTGGAAAAAGGGACAACTAGGGTGGGAAATGACTGGCATGTAGAGAAAGGGCAGAGCTCCACTCTTCACTCTCTCTTCCAGTACAAGAATTAGGAAGACATCAAATGAAGTTGGTAGATTCCAGCTCCTTTTGAACAAAAGGAGGCTGTAGCCATCTGCAGTGGCTAGTAGCTCTGTAGAGCTAATTAATAGTGGATGTTATGGATGCTAAAATGGGTCCAATTTTAAGGGAGATTGGAGGAGGTCATGAAAGAGGAATCCTTTGAGGTTTGCTACATGCAAAGACCACACACTGGCCCTGCTCATATGGACTTCTTGAGGGCGCCTTCCTAAGGCTACCTGTGTTTAGCTGGTAAGGATAATGCTGAAATGAGAACTTAAAACTTCTCCACACCAGTGAAAGCTGGAGCTGGGTTGTTCAGACATTGCAGTGGTAGATGGAGGGATAGAGCCTGCTCTGGTGTTGGCTGGTCTCTAGCTGGATCCGTCCTCTTTTTCATGAACATCCCTGCCTTGGTTTTTACAGAGTGGTTCATTGCCATGGCAGCCTCGAAGTCACGCACAGAACATCCAGGCTTTATTTGGGAGACAGTAGGGATTGTGATGAGGTCCCTGTGCAAGTTTTCTTGGATGAGGCTGTGTCTCTTGCACTCTGTGATTTTGACAAATAAAGGTGCTTTTGCATTTGGGGGCTCTTTTGGAGTAAGAGAGGTTTAAGTAGCCCCCACTTCATTTTGTTTCCTAGACTGTTGAAATAGCAGCTTTTGTGGATATCCCCATATCTGGGAAGATTTCCAATACAGAGGCTTGGAAGAGTTCAGATTTGGCAGCTGTTCTTACCTACTACTGCTAGGATAATTGCAGGAACCAGCTACTTCTGCATCGCTGAAATTGTTGCCCGTGGCAAGTACATAAGTACATGTTGTTTTACTTACGGTGCATACCTTCATGGTGGCTACTTATTTCAAGCTGGGGATCCACATGAGCTCTGACTTGGTCTGCCTTGAAATTTTAGGACATCTGAGTAATCCAGTTCTGAACTGTCCTGAAGACTGGGGTCTGCAATGCCTGTGTTTTGGGATTGTCTCCATCCAGAAACGGTTGATCTAAGATTAACCTTAATCACAGCACTGTGCAGGTGCTCAGCGCTGCATAAAAATCATAAAAATACCATGCACTGTGCAGGTGCTCAGCGCTGTGCTGCGCACTGCCAAATCCCAAAGTCGTTTTGGGGACAAGAGCTGAATTTTAACTGAAACTTAGGGTCTGTCAATGGTTAAATTTCTGCTGTGACTGCGACATGTATACACGAACCTGAGCTACCCTTTAACCTAGCTAACTAGGGTATTGCTAGGTGTGTAGCTGGGGAGGAGGGCAGGCACTTGGATACTTACCCATACTAAGGTCTGGGTTGATGCAACTATGTGGTTAAAATTGAGATGGGGTAGGTTTTCATCTCCATTCATTCTTGGGGATCTCTAGCTGATAAAAGCATGTTGTATATAAGATTCTAGTTCATGTTTACACTACTGGTTATTTGGCCTTCCAGTTACAGGATTAAAATAGGATTGTGTTTTAAAATTAGAGGGCGGAGGATGCCATGGTGGTGTTATGTTTGTACAGTTCTCCATTAGTCCACTTTTGTTCAACTCTTTGCTGAAGCATAGGGAAGGATTCTCAGCTCTCAGAAAACTGTCAGGTTAAACCTCAGGGCTATTTTATGCAAAACTGAAAAGTAAATGTTAATAGTTATCAGCCAACCTCAGAGATAAAATACCATGCAGGTTTTTTAGATTAAAAAACCCCCACTTACTTAATGTAAACATTTTTTTGAAAAAACAGTAATAAAACTTTAGACAAAATAAATTCTAAAGTACTGGCATTGCTTGCAGTGTCCTTCCTCTCTTCGTTCCTTCGTATTCAGTATTTGGGTTTCACACTGGTAACAGTGACGCTTCCAGATGTTTCTGCATATGTGGGCTTACACACGTGTGCACAGGCATATGCAGAGACTCCCTATTGACTGTTGATCTCATCATTTTTATGATATGGCCAGAACACATCTTATGTCTAGCATCAGGACTTGAGAAGATCGATTCAGCAGAGCAATGGCAGGGAGCTCTGTAACTAGCCGGTGCCGGTGTCGGTAGCTAGCCAGTGGGGTAGCAAAGAAGGAGCCTGGCTTCTGAAGAGACAAAGGACCATGGGATGCTGAGCAGAGCTGGAAATCTGGGATCCTTTGTCCCAGTGGAATTAATCAGGGGCACTTTTGGGGTATTGGTTTCTAACTTGGGGAGCTGAATGGGAGCATGAAAGTCTTTGTGAGTAGCCCCTGTCTGGACATCCCTCTGGCTTCACCCTACTTGAAAGCTGTAGCTCACACCCTGACCCAGTCAGAAGAAACATAATCATGTTATGCTTGATTCATTCTAATTTACATTGACTTCCCATATGTCAACATACAATTTAAAAACCCCACTGATCATCTTTTATCCTCTGTTAGGCATAAGCTCTGCTTGATTTCCCTTTAACTGCTACTTGGATGGAGACATGACTGTGTTTTGTGCTCTGCTGCTCATCAACGCCATCTAATGTAAAGCTTAGTGTTAGAGTCTTAACTTGCTACTGGACAGGCTTTTGCCAGATAAGCCAAGCAGCCGTAGATCCAGAGCTTATTTACCATCTAGATTCCAACTCTTCATCAGAAGGTTGGTTCAAATCTCCTCCTTAAGGGATATCTGTTCAATATAGCATTTAATTGTATTGGTATTACTCAGGATTTCTTTGATTTGAGCAACTGGTGCCATTGCACTTTTAAGTATCTGTCTGTCTATCTTGCAGGATCATTTTTGTCCATGATGAATGCCAGTTTTTTGTACTTAACAAGTATTTACTAGGTAGGAAGGGAAGAGATGGTTTCCCATAGAAATATTGAGTCACTGTAGAAGACAGGATACAAATAACTGTAAGTGTTGCAAACAGAATCTGTGTATTACGTGAGTGAGTGAGTCACTTGAATAGATGTGATAGAAAATGGAAAAGAGAAAAAGTGCCTTACTAATTGATTATGTTGCAGCATTTCAGCAAATACAGAAACAGGAGAAGTAGTTGAAATAATTTACTTACTTTATTAAAAAATGCAGTGAATACATTATAAGGGACCTGGGTAACCTCTAATGTTAGTACTGGATTTCTACATTCCCACTCCCATGTCTGTATACCATTTAGTGTACCTGTTTTAACGGTACAACCCTTCAACGATTACATCCCTTAATAGGCATAAAATAAAATAAAGGTGCAAAGAGTTCTCCCTATTTAAATCCACGAATACCTTTTGTTTTTAAAGGTTTAGAGTTGAGATGCCAAGTGATAAGTACTGACAGCTGAGAGCTTTGCTCCTCTACTTGAAATCTGGCCTGCATTAGTTGTGGCAGAAAGTTCTTACCATCTGCTGGATGCCCCACGGCCTGTGGAGATCATCTGGTGTTCAGTGCATTTCCTTTGGACAGCTTTGGACAGTTGTTCTCAGAGTCTATTGGCATGCACTGGAGGACTTAGCAGAGAGATTAAAAAGCAGCTTGAAGTTTCAACCAGAGAAGTCCTGCAGGTGGGACCTGTAGCGGTGAATGGAGTGAGCTCTGGTTGCTCTTGCCCACGCAATGTGTGTTTGGTGGCTGGGCAGATATTGTCAGTCTCCGGTTGTCGGTCCAACACGAAGCCCAGGAGGAAAAAATTCCGAGCGATGGGTGGGAACAGAGACTGAGGGTAAACTCCCAATCTGGAAATGTTAATGCTACATCCATTATTAATAACCCCACTGCGAAAGAAAAAATGCTTTGCTGCAAATGAAGCTGTGACACAGGGAAGTGGCAGGCAAAATTAAAATTTCATACTTGCCGTGGTCTTACAATAAAGGTTTTGTGATACACACCCAGCAATGCCACTATAAATAGTCTCGTTATCTAATCTTCCAACTCGGAATATGACAGAAGATTACAAGTAGGAAAACAGTTCAGTGTAGCTTTTAGCTATTTTCCCACTGCTTCCCTTGCTTCTACTGGAGCATTGTTGCTGTGCCCCTTGTAATTCATATGGAGACAACATTATTCAGAAGTACAGAATGTCACTGGGAGGAGAAGTGTTCAGATAAAACCCAGAAGATTTATGACATAGTTTAGATAAGGCCATGTAAGAACTGAGGTGAGGGAAGTAATGATAATTCGCATTCGCAGTCCAGTGGCGTTTCTCAGAAACTCACTGAAGAGAACTTCTTCATGCCAACTCCATTGGATCAGATACAGAGTGGGACATGTTTTAATAAGGTGCTCTATATGCTTGATTGCAGAGGGAGCCCTTTTGCTAATGAATAACCCAGACACATCATGCAGTATGGGCTTTGTCCACACAGGTCTAGGACCTGATTCAAAACCAACAGAAAGTTCCTAGAAAATTTCACAGAGGCATAGCTAGCACAGAGAAAACCTCTTTTTCCTTTTGATCTTATTTCCCGTGGGAGAAGGAGGAGTTGGCTGGTGGCAAGGATGATACCTCCTCTCCTCCCCTCTCTCTGCCTTGCCGGTGATGCAAATCCTTATTTCTGACCCTTCCTTGGAGCTCTCCCCAGCCTGTTTCACATGGGGCACCTGAAGTCAGTGAAGAGGGCTGAGTCCTGGGAAGGCTCCCATTGAGCAAGGGCAGCTAAAAATGACCTTCTGCAGCCTTTGTGCATGGACACAAATAACCCTTTCCCACAGAGGACCGCAGATTGCTTTCTAAACCTTCGTGACATTTTCTTGTGGCGGCTATGGGGGGAGGCATGAGGGAGTACAGCTGTTGTAGATCTGAAACCCCACGAGACTTGAGCCATCCTCTTTTTGCTATATGAGGGGAGTTAGGAAGACTTTGAGTATTTATTCAAACCCCAGTGCTGCTTGCCCACTGTGAGGTGGCTTTCCCACCACGTGGCTTGGAGGATGCTCTCCACTGGCATCATGTCGGCCTATGTCCGGGCAGCTCAGCAGACCATGGTGGTGGTGGGCACACACGTGCTCTCCAGCCATGGCTAACTCCCACCACGGGCTTGGAGGATGCTCTCCACTGGCATCATGTCGGCCTATGTCCGGGCAGCTCAGCAGACCATGGTGGTGGTGGGCACACACGTGCTCTCCAGCCATGGCTAACTACAGAAATCTTCTTCTGTGCCTCTATCACACCTTCTCGTGGATGAGCTAAAACAATGACAAAACTTGAGGAATGGAGCCTCACCACAGCTGTTGCAGGGAGGCAGGAAAGAGAGCTTGTCCCATCCCCTCGTCCTAAAATAGGCTGATGTCTAGAGAGGTAAAATGATTTATTTATATTTTGCACAACAATTCAGCAGGAGGAAGACTCAATTCATCTGTTGAACACGGTAGTCCTACATCCATCAATTCCCATAGAGTTCGTGTGATCCAGGCTCGGGATCCAGTTTTGCCTCCTAGTGAAATGCTGGGACTTGGGTGCTTTCCCCTGTATTCCCAGTCCATCGACACAGCTGAGCAGGCGTTCACCTCCATCCACCCACGTTGCCCCCTCCCTGTTCGGCAAAGCATCGGCAGCATCCTTCTGAGAGGAGGTGATGGTGTTTAGCTACCACTGACTCACTAAGCTGGGCACTTCTCTCTCTTGCAGCCCTCTGAGAAGCATCCTTAAATATTGTTAAAAGCAAAAGAGCCAAAGGACATCCCTGACCCTGCCTGGCTGAACTGAGGCCCAAGACTGCTAGCAAATTCTTTACCAGCCCAGATTCTGGTATTTCAGCTTAAATTCCCAGGCATAAGCAATTCCAAGCGCTTGCAGGTGAAATGCTTTCTGGACATGGGCTTTCTCATGCTGTAGCCTATTCAGCAGGAGGGAGCGTTACCTTCTCATGATTAGATTCTGCAGGCAGATCAAATTTGCTGTTGGAACAGAGGTTTTATATATAGTAAAATGCTCCCAGGTGTGCTTTTTAGTAGCGCTTCTGGGCTAAAGTAAGGATTTATTAATAAGAGGCACCCAAACCATATTATGCACTGAAGCAGAGCTGGAACAGGGTGCTTTTGCTCCGATTCAAGGAGCTGATTGAATTCAGTGACAGATGCCAAGTATTTCTGTCCTTGCCTGAGTTTATCTGTTAAATTTGAAAGTAGGAGTTATTTTTGGAATAAACATATTAAATAGTGATGGAGAGTTCCAGCTAGGTATTGGTAGGTTGGTATTTTATTACTATGTGTGGTTGTCCAAAGTGTACTGCTCAGACCGTCAGAATAGAAAGCTGTGGGGATAATACGTTGCTCTAGATTTGCACCAGAATACTTGAGTTGAGTTCAGAGAGCCCGGTGTCTTTGCTTGTGACATTGCTTGATATCATGAAGAATACAATTAAATAATATTTATTTTATATGTACAACAGCATATAATATATTGTTACACAATTGTAATATTTGCTGTAAAGTTCCTGAGAGATGTCCATATTTCTACATTAACATGGGGGGGTATTTTAATTTTAAGTATGGTTTTTAGCATATTGACAAATGTCCAAACTCTAGAGAAGCTGTTACTTGCCTTGGAAACCACTGCAAACACACCCCTTGGTTCCTTTTGCTCACTCTCCCTCCTACCAGTAGCCTTTTGTGCTTCTTTGTTTAATTTATTATGTAACTTCACCTAAAATAGTCCCTGGCCTTTATTTTTATTTATAGCTTGTTTATAGTTCTTAATAGTTCTTAATTCTTTTGATTTTATTATCTTATCACCTCCTTAATGAGTATTTTACCCTATTAGTCATTATTTAGCCTTTTAGTCTTTCCATGGGCCATTTTGAAGCCCTTGAATGGTGACTCTTTACAGCTGAACCAAAACTCAGGGTGAGGATGAACAGCTGACCCATAAACTTCAGGCAAGTTGTCGCATCTCCAGTGCCTCTGAGCCATCTTGTGCCTCAAAAATTAATGCTACTTACAAATTGCCTTCTGCCGTGCTCCACCAAATACTGAGATGCTGTAATTATTTATGACAGTTAAAATCTCCTGAAGTATTCAAATAAAAGCCAAACATATAGGGAAAACAAGTCCTGTGGAGGAAGGTTATAGTATGAAAGAAAAGATGGCTTGCTTTGTCTGCAGGTCACACTGAAAGGCAAGCTAGAAATACATGTAAGAGATGGAGACTTAGATGTGCTAGATTTAAGGGGGAACTCCGTAGCTGCTGCCATTGGACTATTTTCAGGTGTTTGGATGAGTGAATGACCCAAATATAGTTTAAGCCTGTGACTATTTCATTTTAATAGCAATGCAAATACAGTAGGTGAAGGCTAAGAGCGCTGCATCTAATTTAGCAGTGTTGCTTTAGCAACATCGTGCAGGATGCAAATAGTCTCCTTGGTAACACTTCCTAAGTGTCATTAGATAAGCGATGGTTATAAACACGGAAGCAGATCAGAATGAGAGACATGCTCTTGTGCTGTGCCTTTTTATAGCCCCAGACATCACGATTAGCAGGGTGGCAAAAGGAGAGAGGAAAGCTGTTTTGAGGACTGTAGCGCTTGCTACTGTTTTATATGTTGTGCTTTGGAAAACTGCACCAGTGGTGATGGGGTTTTCTGACTTGGTTTAAATAAGGTTTTAAATAAAGGGAGGGTGTTGTCCCTGCCCACTGATGGCACTTGTCAGAGACATACACTACGTGTCCTCCTGCCTTTCCGCGGGATGCAGATTGCAGATGTTAACCCTTCTGCTCTCTACTCTAATGGCATACTCATGTCTCGGTGAGTTTTGAATCTACAGGTTAGGAAGGGGAGAGGGAAGGAGACCCTAGAGCTCAGCATGAGTGTGGCCCTGCTGTCTTCGCCCTGTAGAGGATGTGGAGGTTGAGGTGATGGTGAAGGATCTGCTTCTGGGCTGGCATCAAGTACAGGATCTGCTCCCCTTCTGCTGTGCTTCCCCTGCCCCGATATCACTGCCAGTGGATTACCTCTCCAGCACCAGATTTGGGTTTGTCTGTTGAATTCTGAAGACCCTTTCCTAGGGATCAGCAACACAGTAGGGATGAAGGTGAGAAATGGGGTTACTTAGTGCTCGGAAACAGGGCAGTTGTTTCTGCTGTTGGAATTGTCATATAGAAAAGAGTCATGAATTGAGGCAGCTTTTCTAGCTCTCATGAGAACTGATTTTTTTTCCTAAAGCCTCAGCTGCTGGACTGAAGGAATTACATGAGAATCCTAGCTTTTGTTTAACCCCCCCTCAATTTTATATACTTCTCTGTTACACAGAAAGCTGCAAGGTATAAAAGGAATATGACCTAATGGCTCAAAAATCAGAAAGCGTACAAAAGAACCACCAATGCTTTTGTTTTCAACTGATCTTTATTTTAATCCCACTGGTCGATGCCTGAGGATCTCATCCAAGGAATCTGAATGCCTGATAATGTCAGCTGGAGCACATGAAAGACAGTGGAAGGAGCCAAGTCCATAAGAGCATCAAAATAGGTTTATTCTGGTTTGGGATGAAAGTCTGAAAGAGCAGATGGTTTTATTTTATCATGAGCTTGACCCTTCTTCAGAAGAGGCAGCCAATTGGTGGACTTTTGCATTTTTTTTTTGAAATCCTCTGAACCAAAGCTAAGCCAGACCCTTGCAGCCAAACACCTCCCGATCTGTGACCTTCAGGTCCACACACAAGTCCAGTGACTGGAGACTGGCCAGTCCAAGGGTCCCTTTTTTATTTCAGCAGTCTGCAGCACCTTGTAATTTAGATACATGGCAAAAGACTGACTGCAATTTTTCCTATTCTAATGCAAAAGGGAATTCAAATGTCAATAGTCTCTTTACAAGGAGAACTCAGAATTAAAAAAAAAAAAAGCAAAACATCCCCCACAGCCCTTTTTGCTCCCAGATCATCTTGGAATTCATCCATCTTCATATCGCTCATATCTCGTGGCCTCCGTTGTAAATGTCAGTGCTAATTAATGAGACCTTGGCCCTCTGTGTAGTTAAGATGAGTAACAATCCAACGTTTGTTTGTGAGATGGATGCCCTTACATCTCCCCTTCCCAGGGGAAGGCACTGGGGCTGTTAGCCTTGTGCGTGACAAGCTGCAAGAGGCAAAGTCCGAAACACTATTCTACCTCTGTAGTGTCAAAAGCATGCAGGTAAAGCTGTCCTGAGCTGGGTGACAGAAGTGTTTCCTAAACCCGTTTCCTAAGAGATTAAAATGGAAAGTCTGGGGTCCCCTTACTGAATTGCCCCCATCCCATCCCATCCCATCATCTCTGTACTGGGCTCCTGGGATTTCGCTGGAAGGCACTGGTGAGTTTTCTGCTTTGCGAAGGAGACACTGGGGTTGCTGGACCCCAAGATGCCATTCCAGCCCTAAGGCAAAATGTTGCTGCCCTCCCTGTGCAGCATAACAGCCTTCATGCGGTGGGTCTTGGGATTGTTTTGAAGGTGAAGTTTGTCTCTGCATCCAAATTGTTCTGCAGTAGAGGGACTGAGCAGCTGTTCCTTACCACCATGGCCCGTGGCTTAGTAGAACATGGGAATTTGGACAAATGACCGTGTTAAATGGGTGCTCAGCCCTCAACCTGCCCTTCCCTCTGCTGTATGCAAAACAGACCGTTTCTCTCCAGGACAGCCACGTTGCTGTGTTTCTGTCACATGTCATTTGGATACCGAGTTCTTAAACATTTGTAGGCATCATTTTTTAAACCAGCTTGGGATAGGAAAATGATCTTTCTCCCCGGTATTCCTGGCATGTTTCTGCTGCAGAGAGATGTGGTGAAGCTCATGCTTTCTGGGGAGAATCAAAGGGCAGGAGGGGTAAGTGAGCTTTCTTTGGTGTCTCCAAGTAAAAATGTATGGGGGGCAAGAACTGAGACTTAAATCACAGTCTTGTGATGCAGTCTTGGTGACTCTTGTCTGGGAGTAGGTGATGCTGTGGCCATGTGTATGGACACTACTGGTGGACATGACAGAAACCCTCAAGTCCCAGGGAACGCCCCGGTGCCACCTCTCCTTGTCATTGCTTAACACACATGTCTCTGTGGCTCTTCACTGAGCTTTGATTTTGCAAAACCAAACGTGAAACTCTCCAGGATGATTTAGACCTGATTCTGACTTGATCTAGCTGAAGAGCTGGCTGGCATTCTGTTCCCATGAGCACCATAAAATGCAAAGCACCATCATATGTGACATTAGCAGACTTTCTTGTTGGTCACAGCCCAGGGTGGAGTTCAGCCTGAGACTCAGTTTCCATGACAGGTAGGACCTGCCCCACTCCTGTCCCCTGTGCACTGGCTGCTTCGTGTCTGCCAGCCAGGCTCCCCCTGCCAGCTCATCTGAATGTGTGCGGTCCTTTTTTCACCTGTGGGGATCTCAGGGGGGTACATTGGTCCTGCCCACTCCCTGGGGTGGTCGATGCAGCCACACTGCAGCCTTGACCTGAGCCAGCTCAGGCGTTTCTGCACTTGCACCGCAGGCTCAACCTGAATAGCACCTCTGCACCACGCCAGTTCATTGCCCATTCAGCAGAAAGAGCGATGCTTTTGTATTCCCAGTCCTGCTTCCTGTAGCACCTGGGTTTTCCTTGGAGATCTCCCATTCACACATGGAGCCAGCCCCGCTTCTTGGGGCTGATGGGAGCACAGGGCCCCGCGGTGAGGCTGTGAGCCAGAAATCCCCCAACCTCACCTCGCACACCTGAGACCAGAGGGCTCTTGCCATTGTGCAATTGCAAACTCCCTTTAAATCAGTGTTTCAATACAAGCAGGGCAGCTCTGGCTTTCCTGAGACCTTGTGTTATTTTTTTTGGTCCATAGTAGGAATGAGAAGTTTCACACCCCACTGTGGCTTTCTAACCCACAAGGAAATCCCTTCTTTTCTCTCTTAATCAGTTGATGCTGCGATTTTGCGATGCAGCCTCAGTTAGAGACGGGAGAGTAGTGCAGAACTGCACCACGGCTCTGACGAGGGATACTCTGTCCCTGCTTCCCGATGGGGGATGCTCCGTCCCATTTGGGGCAGTGACCGATGTCGCTCCCCAGCTCCTGACCTGCCCCGCTCCTGTCCCCTGTGCACTGGCTGCTTCGTGTCTGCCAGCCAGGCTCCCCCTGTCAGCCACCCAGCACCAGCTGCTGCCCCTCGCCCACCTCCCGGCAATCGGGGTGGTCCGTAGATGGGGGCTGAAGTGTGTCCCCACTATAGGAGGGCACCCCAGTGCCCAATCCAGCACATGAGACTCCTCTCTCTAACCCCCCGGTCCTGACCTCCAGTTCTCCCTTTGCTGCCTGTTTCTGTGAATACGCTCCTTTTTGCGTTTCTCCACAGAAAAATAGAAGAGATTGCAGCCAAAAATCCTTCCCAAGCAGCTGGGGCAGCCGCGGGGCGACTCTCCCTTTGACACAGAAGTCCCTCATTCAGTATTCACCTCTGACAACAGATGACTTTTGGCCACTCTCTTCTTGCTCAGATGCGGGTGTTATCTATCGCTCGCTGGGCGCTTCCTCTGCAGCTGGGAGCCGCTTTCACGCCCGTGCAGTCATCTGCCACGTCTTGGACTGGCACCCTTCTCTGTTATTTTTATATTTTTAGTGGCCTTCCTTGTGCAATAACATGAATTATCTTTTTTTTGATAGGCATCTTCTTAGCAGAATATTAATGTATATAATTAAGATAGTATTTGGCTCTTGAATCACACTGTTCATCCCAAAATTGGCTTAATTACATAGCTGCTCCTCTAGAATGAGGCTGTGTGTTTAAAAGCTTAAATATGGAGACGGGGGCAAAATTTCTTCCTCCAAGGAGAAAACCTCCATTTCAGATTTCTAGCCATGTTGTAAGCAGTGGCTTCTCTATTTTAAGGAGGGGGAGAAGTCAAGGGAATGGTACTGCTGATTTTTGTTTTAATCCTCTATATAGGGAGTGAGCCACAAACCCCCTTGATTTATTTTGGGTTTTTTTTTCTGCATTATTGAACGTAAAAAGCTTGAGGATCTTACATTCCTTGGGTTGGTTCACATGCGATTCCTCTGGTTTTCCTCTCTCTCTGACATCCTGAAGCTCAGGCATTTCTAACAGCCAAATGAAATCTGTTGGATAAGGCACCTGCGTTTCACCAGCTTCCAGTTTGCAAACCATAAACCTAGCTTTAACAGCAGCCTTAACCTCTTGGTGTTAGAACAACATGGAAGAAAAATGCCTCCAGACAAGTCTGCGGGATTACTTCAGCTTTCTACGAGGCAGCTGAGAAGTTATGTCCAATTTTGCTGTCAATTCTTCTGCTTTAAACATTGCTGCTGTAAACTATCAGCCCCTCCTGCCAGTACGTTCGTGTTTGGAACTATGCAGTAAATCAAATTATAGCTGCCCTTTATTAACTCTGATGCACAAGATTTCAGCAGTAGAGGTTTGATTCAAAGAACATGAATGAGGATAGTTAAAGTCAAATATAAACAGAGCTCATTAAAAAACAAACAAACCAGCCTCTGTTTCATTATGTGACTCTTAACTGCACCATGAGAATAGAAGTAGCTTTCATTAAAGTCCCCTGGCAGCCTTGTTCTCTTCATCTTCTGCAAACTCGCTCACAAGCTCCTAGGAGCTCTTGGGGACATGAAACCAATCTGCACGTTGGAATGGGAGAGAAAGGGAGAAAGCCAACAGAAGAAGCCTGCGTGTATGTGCACACAATAAAATGAGCATAGCCCTGCCAGCACATCCGCATCCCATCCGAGTTCCTAATTACATCTGTGCAGAGTACCACCGCTCCCCTGCTCCTAAGACCCCTCTCTTATGCTCTCAGCAGCACCCTGTCCTCACCTGGCTGGGCTAAGCTAGAGGAGCCCCCCGATTTCTCCTCCTCTGCCCAGTGCCCCAGTTGGGGTTCGTGCTGGGGGTGCTGGTGCTGCTGTGGAGCCAGCTCCACGTTTCCCCCCGCCACATACCGCTGCAGCCGGCTGGTACCTCAGGATGGGCTGTGCGGTGGGATCGGGATCGCTCCTCGGCTGGGAGGGGGAGCATCCCTTCTGTGCCTGCCGACCACCACAGTAAAGCCCAGCATTGCCTGTAAAATGAGAATAAGCTGCTTATTCCCAAGCGCAGTCTGTGGGGAGCCTCTGCCCTTTCATCACCACAGCCGCAAGAAGAGCTCAGAGTCTGATTTACACACTCACTGTCCCCGTGTAGGTGGGTTTGTTCATTTCTGGTGGGTTTTTAAGTACATATGTTTTGGGGGAAGGGAGAAAGTAAAAAAGCAGTGGTGTAGTCAGAGCATGGAAAAAATCCAGCTACGGTAACAAAATATAGTGTATAGCAGCCTGTGCTGAAGAAGTAAAGGTTGCAGAATGGTACCCAAAGCTTCCAATTCACTAATTTACAAGCAACCATTAACTTTAATGAGGCTTCAGCTATTGCCTTAATGAATAGGACATGCTTACCTTCATGAGATCCTGAGCGTGCAGGTACAGTGAATGGGAAAAGAGTCCTGGAAAGGATATTGGACAGTGTTTGAAAGGAAGACCTGTAGTTCTGGAAACAGAAGCTACTTTTAAAGCAGAGTTAAAACATATTTTCTTTTAAAAAGGGTCTATTAAAGAAAACACTGTGAGTCTCATTACTGCTAGTGCAATAGCACAAGTGGGAGATTAATATTCAGCTTAAGGGAATAAAACTGCAATATCTCTTGAGCAAATGTATTCCCACATGAATGGGAGAGCTCAATAGCAAATAGCAGCTTTATGCTATTTGCGATTGCACGCCTGGAACACATGTGGAGCCTGCAAGGGACCTGGCTGTATCAGTTGCACTTTTCTCATGGTTTCCCCCTGTTACAAGCACCAGTTCAATCCCACTGTTATCACCAGTTCAATCCCAGCATTAGTAGCACGAGAACACGAGGTCACGGAGTCCTTGGTATTTTAAAGCAATGCATCATCTACTCCTGCTCCCTGCAAGCTTAACTGGCGTGATGCCTGAGTGCCCGCCACAAGGGCTCCCACTGTTCCAACTTTATGTGGAAGAGCATTCCAAAGTTTTAATTAATTTTAATTCATGATTACAGAGCAATTTGGTGCGTGCAGATGGAAATCAGTAGAGAAGGGTTAGTTCATCGCGCTTTAGTATTTTTTATGTATACATATGTTTTACAAAAAGAGTTGCAGCTTACTCAGAACCTGGACTGGACTGTGCCTGACTGTTTAATTACTGTTTACACAGAAGTAATTTGCAAAGTGTTAATTTCCTAAATCAATGTACTCCAGTCCAATAAATATTTAATGCTTCCATCTGCCATTTTTAGGTTCGTTACCAACCCTGCTAGATGAAGTCTATGAAACAGTTGTCTGCTGTTGACATAAAGAAGGGTTTTGAGATCCAGCTTGCATGGAAACCTAGAAAAAAACAGATTTCCTGAACCCAGTTATATTCTCTTTTCTAGATTAAATATGGATAGGGAGAACATTGCATATGGAGACAGGTTTATAGCAGGCAGGCCTGTGTAAAATTACATCTTAATTTTATGAGGGAAAATACATTGAGTCTTCCCTAGTGAGACTATGACTGCAGATCCTAGGTCTGACTTTTGGGAGGAATCTAGCTGGAGTTTGCAGCATCTTTTCCAGTGGGAAAAGCCTAACAAAGCAAAGGGCACGGTGGATGTTTCAAAGAGCAAAGAGGAGGTGGAGAAGCCCCCTGCCCATGCAGGCAGCCGGGGCTCCCGTGGGTCATGGTGGGATGTTGACCTTGCTTTCTGCAAAACTGGGGGCAGCAAAACTTGCCTCCCTCTGGCTGCGTGGCAGACTATTTAATTACTGATATTCATGGAGGATTTGGAGCTCTCTGGATGGGAATGCCGTATGCCAATGCAAATGTCACTGCTCATGGTACAACACAGGGGCCTCGATGATTAGTTCTGTTTTACTGTTTTTCTAGTATAATTATGTTTAATTCATGTGTTGTTTCATCAAAGTGTCTGTCACTCAGGGCTTGGCCTCATCTTCTTAAATAGCTGGATATAAAATTACAATGTGTTCCTCCAGTGAGACCATATTTCCAGAACATCATGACAGCTTTATTATGACACAGGGCTTTCTGTTTAGATGAATGGATACACTGAATTATCCTTTTAAAAAATCAAAATCTCTTGCGGTTGGATCATTAGACTCATGCTATATTCCGTACAGGGTTACCCTAAATCAACATAATAAGGATCTTGTGCGGTGGCCTTTAAGCTTTCTTGCTGGGTCAGGGTGAGCCAGTAGTTACACAGGAGGCAAACTGCAAAGCACCAAGCAAAGCAGGGCTGATTTTCCAGCAGAAGATGTTCTCTCTTTGAGTCCTTCCCCAGCCAGGAGGCAGCTTCCAGAGATTATTCAGAAAGTGGTGAACTAGTGGGAACGACCCTCGTGTCCCCGTGGTGTGTAAAGCTCCTGTAGGAACCTGGAGGAGCGTTGCTGCCGGTACCACCATGCTTTAAATACCAGACCCCAAACCACCGGTGTGGGCTGCTGCGAGGTGGGTGGAAGCCTGTGCCTGTAAATACGAATCTGTAGTTTAGATAATGGTTTTAGCAACGCATTCAAATTATTGCCCAAAGCTATTCCCCACTATACTCTTGCATGTAAAAAGACCAACCTCTCTAAGCCTAATGGGACCCTAATGAAATTGTTTCCTGTAGCTTTATGCCGTGCAGCTGGATGTAATAACTTCAGCTAATGCACCAGGGACAAGCAACAGCAAAGTTCTTCTCAATGCACTTCATGAAGTTGCTGCTGTAGTGGATGGAGGGCTTTTGGGATGGGCAGATGTGTCAATCAATCTATAATGAGACTTCTGGATTACAAAAATTTGCTGGATTATGGAATAAGCTTTTGTATTGCTACTGTGATGGGCTACCCTTGTGTAACCAGGTACTACAGTCTCTTTTTGGCTTTCATGTGGGTGTTGATGTGCCAGAAAGGGAGAAAAAAAGAGGAGCATGGGAAATTGTGTTGGAAGCATAATTTGCAGTATTGCTTTGGTACAAGTCCCTTTTTTTTTTTTTTAATATGGCTTTTAAACTTTGTGAGGCAGGTGCTGAATGGCTGCTCTATGGCTTGGTTAACCAACATCTAACCTCAGGAAATCCCCAGTGGCTGGAAACAAATATTAAATTAAGCAGTCCTTTTGGCTAATGGCTGTGCCTCTACTGCCAGTAAGGTGGTGGCCTGGGCAGGTTTCTTGCTGCTTTTGTCCAGTTTCTTGAGGGAGCCAGGACCACTGCAGTCAGGTGAAGTGCAGGGGGGCAGGAACTGTCTCACTGTTTCTTACTTTTGATTTGGACATGTGCGTGGTGGTGGGGCAGTCCTAAAGAGCGTGAGGCACTTTCTGTCCCCATCGTCTCCTTTGCAGCAATCTCTGCAGGAGAATAGAATCTAAACACTGCAGAAATCTGCTTGTTAATATAAGACAGCATGGTCTACTAGTCACAGCAGGGCTTAGTGGAGATAAATCCCTCTACTTGATGTTCCCAGCTCTCCCACGCAGATACCAAGGCATTTCACCTCTCTGTGCCTCACAGTGCCTATGCATAGGGATAAAGGAAGGAGAGATGTAGAGTTGCATTATTGTTGTTATGGTCTAATTCTAACCAGAACCGAGTGGCAGGAAAGAGCCAGCAGTTCTCGGTTCCTGCTGTCGTCATTTACACCCAAGTTACTGACTCAGTGTGAGTTTAAAGGAGGTTTGAGCTGATCAGTGTTGAGTCTGCTCCAGGCCCCCATTTCCTCCCCCACCACTGGTGGCCATGTGAGAGAATCCTCTTTTGGCCAAAAAGCAATTCCTCTTCTCCCCACCTCTTATTTCGAATAGTTAGTTTTCAGCTGGGTCAGCTCCCCGTATGGGCTTGCTGTGCCATGCGATGTGTCCTGAGGCGAGGGATGGGGCGGGATGGTCTGGCCAGGGAGAGAAGCCAATTCATCCCTGTGGAAGGATCATCTCACGTGGCTTTGCTGAAAATTAAACTTCATTGGAGGGGTTGTACTGAAGACTGAAGGCATGTTTGAACTCAGGGTGTGGATTGTCATTTGACCAGCTTGTTGGTTTGATTTGATGAGCTTTTGTGCAATTTAAGGGAGATTCTCCTCCTGCTGACACCTCTTCTACTCTCCGTGACAGCCCTGCGCAAACAGGATCTTCCTGGAGATGACTGTATGTGCACTGATTTGCAAGGCTGTCCCTTGCAACCCCCTGAAGGCCAGTTTCCCAGGGCTGTGATTTTCACGTTTTTGTGAACCAGGAGTCCAGCTGTGCATCACGAATTCAGCAGATGAAGCCAAGGAGGCAGCCTTGTCGTACTGCTTCCATCCATGCATCTCCACCAGAGGAACCGACCTCCTGTCTTGCACAGAGGCCAGGCAAGACCGCTCGGTTTGTGGAAGAGCAGGCCTCTTGCAAGGCACAGTACTTTGCCTCTTCATCATCTCACTACAGAGGCCTGATTGTGCCACCTCTGTAAGCTTCAATCGAGGAACTTGCTTCCAAAGACCATATTAGTATTCTGCAAAGAAAACGGGAGTGCTTTCTTCATTGAGTCAGCTCAAAGGACTAGTGTGTGTCAGCTATTGTAGGAAATAAAATGGCTCCTGGAAAAAATAAGCATTTTTTTAAAACGTATGTTCTGCATTGAATTATTTAGGTTCAAAAAATAAGTTGGTTTAAAAGGATGGGGGCTGGTTCAGGAGGGCAGTGCTGTGACAGCCAGCCACCCCCAAGCTTGCAGGGTGAGACCCCCAGGTACAACTTGACTTCTGTAGTCTCCTGCAGGGCAGCCAGCACAGAAAGAGCCTTGTAAAAGAGATAAGCAAAAGCAAGCTGGGGAATAACAGCACTTCCATAATACTGCATTTCCTGGGTATTAGAGTAATTCTAGTAAGTAAGGAATTTAATAGTACAAATCTGGCTGATAACCATTTTGGTAAATAATAATAAAAGAGCTGTGACAGTTTATCTCTAGCTTAACTAATGTAGTGATAGTATCTATATTGAAGACAAAAATGCAATAGCACAGAAAGTTCCTTTCTGCCATTTGTCAGGTGTGTGGATGTCATTGGGTGACATTCAGGCCTGTGCAAGGGACCAGCATACACTTACACACCTTTGGGTCTGTTTTAAGCCCTCTTAAAATACCCTGTTTCTACATCCTGAACCTTTGTGCTTGATGCATTTCACCCATTGTATGGAAAACAGCAGCCTCCTTCCCTCATTTAACGCGGGGATTGCTTCTCTCTAGCAGGCAGGAAAGAGTGCGATAGCAACCCAGACAATCTGTTTCTCTTTTACCACATTAATAGCATTTGCTAGTGTTAAGAGACCTCTGCAGCCCTGGGCAGCAGTATGGGTTGTGCGTTTTTCTTATTTAATGACCAAGAGGAGCCAGAGATAGGTGATAAACTTGGCTAAACATCAAGTGCCGAATGAAAGGGCTTGCATCTGACCAGGTGGGAAATGGCACATTCATTGCTGTGCCTTCCCATACTTCCCCAGGCATACCTTGTGGCATTAAAAGCTTGGAATTATTTTGCTTTGGGTGGAGTTAACTGGAACTAATTGGAATGGGCTGCTGAGTCATCTCCTCCAATCTGCATATTAATGCCACCTCACACCCTTCTTCCCTTCCCATCCAGTCTGAAAGCAGAGGGATGAAAAGACTGCCTGGCAGCATGTGTGTGGCAGAGGCGGGTGCTGAAGCTCTGAGACCTGGCTCCCCTCAGCTGTGTGGTAACTGCTGGGAAATGCTGCCTTCCACTAACGCGTTTGCTTTGCATTTGCCTCTTCTGGTTGCAGCCAAGGTACCCTACATCTTTCTTTCCCAGATAGACACTGATGTTCTTGTGTGACTAGCTCAGGAGAGGTCTGCTTTGAGCAACAAGGAGATGTTGGGAGCTCTGCTTTTGACTGCAAATGTGTAGCTCTTAATCTGTAGCCCAGATGAATTGTCAGCTGTATTTTCATTTAAATAATGCTTCCTAGGACAAAGAATAGAACTTAGAGCCTAACCCTGCTGTCATTTACTTGGATGGGAACAGGCTCTGGCTTTCAGAGTGGTAATAACTGGTGTTGTTGGAGTTTATCTTATGGTAAGCCAGAAGCCCCATCTAGGACTATGGTCCATGTGCTCTGCTGCAGTAAGAAATATGCAGGCTCTGCCTCAGAGAATGTGCAACCTTCTTAAAATGGTCTCCTATAGATTTGTATGACTTGTCTGTCAAGCTTTAATTAGCTCTGTGTCAAAAGAAACAGTTTTAAGTGCCCAGAAGTTCAGCTTCATTCTTCTTTCTTTTTGGCTGTTGTTTTTAAAGCAAAACTAAATTAATTAAAATGGCCACTTAAGTAAGGTAATGTTATTTCCAGCTTTCTAAGAAAGTGTTGGAAAGGGAAAGTGCAACCCTTTGCTAGATTTGGCAGCTTCCTTGGAAACTCTATCCCTGTGTGAGAGTGCATTAAAAATAATGCTCTCTGGCAGCTCTTTTGGAGCCTGGAAGCTAAAAGGTAGTAACCAATTCTGTATCACGGACTTCTTACATCTTCATTAAATCAGAAATCATGAATATATCAGACTTACTACTCACACTCATGGAGAGGAAAGCAGCTGGTCACACTTAATTTAATGACATTTCAGTATTACATCGTTCTTCCTCTTTCCCCAAGCCCTGCGATGAGGTTTGTGCTTTCATACGATGACGCAGGATGAACCTCACTAAGTCTCTCTGATGGCCAGTTCCTGTGTGTAAGTTTGCTTGGAGCTTCTCTGCTGATGCCTGCTGCTATATTGTCTCTTCAGCTGGGACTTCATCCAAGTTTGTAAGCAGAGACGAGGCTCAGCCTCTGAGTTTGGACCTAGCTCTTGAGTTTTTCTGGAGTGCCAACTGGCCGAGTGTTGGGTACCAACTGTACCAACCCTGCTAATAAATCACACTGTCTCGGGTGATAAAAATCAGTTTCTAAATCTAGGATACCAAAGAAAGTGGTAGCTGTTATTCAGTGGAGAAATAGATCCCCCCCTGCCCCAAGTTGTTACTAATCAGAGGTGTGTGTTGCTGGAAACACCATCTTTTTTTTTTATGTCTCTTTCCCTTATTGCATAAAGACTTACCAATTCAACACTTATCACAGTGCAAGAGTATTAGTAAACATAAGCTTGTTGATATTTGGCATTCTGATGCTTGACTGGAGGGAAGATCTACAACTTAAAAGGGGGTTGGAATAATAAAACCCCAAGTGTAACCTATGCTTGGGAAATAACAATGGTTGATGTTAGCCCTGAGGGTGTTGGGTTTTTCACTTAGCAGTGAAATGAGATCCTTGAATGAGAACTGTATAACTGTGCTGGAGCTTTGTGTCTGGGGTTGTGGCTCCTGTTCTTCCGTGTGATGTATGACCTGAAGAATTGCTTTGCTAAGGACACAGAAGAGGTGACTTTACAGCTGTCTTTAGCTACAAGGTATCTCTCTGATTCCCCTAAGTATAAGAATTGGTTTCTTTACCTCTCTGCTGCAGGCAGGGTAATTTCTCTTTTTTTTTTTTTAACTCGTTGTTATCTTAACTAGCAATGATAAATGTTCAACAGAAGCATCCCTTGAGGGCATGCTGTACCTCAAAAAAATAGATCCTTTTCTCACTTTGCACAAATGTTTTACGTTAAGGAGGGCTGGATGTGTGACTCTGGAGGAGAGGATGAAGGCACAAAGGCTGGCTTGACAAGGTCGTGCATGCAGTGGTTTAGTAACACGCACCCTGCTTTCTCATGTTCGTTATCCCACAGCTGTTTGCTTTCTGGCACATGGCTCTGGTCCTCAGCACATCCTTTATTTCTAGCACAATGATTTAATGCTCCTTTGCAATTGACTGCATTTAGTCTCTTGCATCAATTCTGGGCACCTGGTTACTGGAAAGACTAACAAGAAAGTCAGAAAAAATAAGTATATGGTTATCAATTGGACTGAAAAGATTTATTTTAAGAGCGAAGATTAAAAGAGCTGAATGTGAGTAGCTTTGCCAAGTAAAGACTAAATACGTAGATATGTTTTTACTGTACTTGGTGGGTGCAAACATGAGGAAGACATTTAAAGTGCTCACTGGGAACAGCAAAGATGAAATGAGAGGGGAAGACTTGATGTGATTAGCAGGTAAACTTTGAGACATCACTGTGCTATAGAAGCCACGGGCCTTGTAACATCAGACTTACTGATTCAGCTCGTGGGTAATAAATTCAGTCTAGGAACAATCCTTCCCTAGTAGAGAAAATTAATAGGTTTGGGCCTGTAGGAGTTATTCTGATCCTGATCAGATTCTGATCTCGTCCCTGCTACAGTAAATCTTCTCCGCCCTGAGCGCTCAGTGATGGTGTGCAGCCAGGGGACCAATGCTAGCCTTGCAGGGAGTTGGGTTTTCCTGGATAATGGGGCAAAAAGCCCCGACATCTGTGGCAGAGAAGCACTGTATAATTATCCAAGGAGGTAGATGTGTGCTGCCCTACCTTTAGCATGTCCCCGTTACTCTGTTACAAACAGCTTTCTTGGCTGTTGTCAGTGTGGAAGGTGGTGTGGCACCTCCTCTCATGCTCTTGTGCATTCCCAGCCTCAACAGATAGACAGCTGGGAAGACCAGGTCTTCAGATGTTGATCCTCTTGGGATCTTCACAAGGGTTTAATGTTGCTCTCCTTTTCTCTGAGCTCTTGCCCAGCCATCTTGCTTTGCTTTCAGTGCTTTCAGCTTGAACCCTTTTCTCTGCCTTTTGTGTCAATGGGGCAATGAAAGCGCTTTGTGCAGCAGAAAACATCCTAACCTCCTGAGGGATGGCACTGTTGTCTTTTCCCCCTCTCCTCCCACACAGCTGTATGTGTACAAGGGTGTCAGTGCTCTCTTTTCCCACCCTCCATCACCCAGCTGCCTGGTGATGCCCCTGTGAATCTGTGACTCACTGCGGAGCCTCTCATAATTAGAAAAAACCCCAAATAATTAGAATATTAGCCTCTCATCAGAATATTAATTAGAATAATTAGCCTCTCATAATTAGGGGGAAAAAAACCAAACACAAAACCAACCTGCAAAATAATCTTTATTTTCCACCATTTTTCTAATTTTATTTCTAGGGCTCTGGCTTTGCTTGCAGGTGGGTTGGGAAGCCCAGGGCCACCCTGCATGGAGCAGAGCTGTCATGTTGCTTTTGCTTCAGCAGCCTCTAGCGGAGAGAGTAATACTGTTAAAGCTGGGGCAGGATTCCTCCTGTACTGACTTTGTAGACCAGCCAGAGGAGTGAGTTAGTGTCTGGAGTCTGAGATGAACGCTCTTTTAATCTGTGTTGTAGGAGAAGGCTGATGAGTAGAAGAAAAGGCTATTTTTTTTCCAAGAGGCCAATGTGGGGGATTTTTTTTTATTTCAAATGTGGGGGAAATAAAACTATCTGGAGGTGAATGAGTCACTTTCATGAGTCACCAATAGTGGGAAGAGGGGATTTAATATTTGTGAATCAGAAGCAAAAAGTACAGTCTGTTCCCTGCTTGGTGTGAGAGAGAGAATAATGGACAATTTCAAAAAGCTATTTTCTCCCCAGAAGAATAATAATCAGGTTTTAGACTCTTCAGCACCTCGGGGTGAATGGCTGCCACCCCTCCTGGCGCTGCGGTCCTGCTGGTCCATGGGCCGACTGCACCCAAAGGTGCTTGTTGCCTTGTGGGTTTTTCCAAACCTCGGGACTTCTGTCCCACACTGTCGGTGGCTTTCTTGGTGTGACCTTGGGCATGCCTCTGCACCACTTGTCACACACTTTCTGCTCTATAATATGAGGCAATTGCCAGTAACTTAAAATTTATGAAAAGCCAGACTTTGTGCCTTCAGCAGCCCATTTTCTTCCCCACAGAAAGAAGATGTGTAAATGCAGGCGAGTGCTGCAGGCAGCGGGAAGGGGTGGCAAGCAAACTGCAAGGCAGTAAATCATGCCCTGGCTATGCTAATAACTCTTTCAAATGCCTGGCTGGTGCTGCATAAGAGTGTAACCACCCAAAATCTCATCAGAGGGAGGGTGTACAGCCCTGGTGATAAATGCAGCAGGCTGGGAGGGCTCAGTCCTGGGCGCTTTCTTTTGAAAGGGCGCAGCAATCTGTGCATGCAGCGTATGCTTTGTGGCTGCTCTCTCCAAGGCTTTAGGGTTTTGATTCAGACTAAGCAGAGGAAGAGGATGAGGATGTGTGGGGCTTTCCCCCCCGTGTCCGCCAGCTGTCACTGTTGCTGCACACACCGGGGGTGGCCGGTGCATTTTGTCTGGCTGTGACTTACAGCTAAGCCTTTCAACACTGACACCCCTCCAGGCTGGACCGGGGCCCCTCGGGATAGACACCATGAAATGTGTAAGATGTTTTCTGCCCCAGAAGACTGAGGATGTTTGGCTCATCAGCGGTGTAAGTGAGAGTATTTAGCCTCATCTTAACAACCTGTTCCTGAAGCTGCAACTTTATTGCCTATTAAAAGGCTCTGTAATAGCTCCAGAGATAATTTTAGTACGTTCACATTCCCCCCTTTTGGGTGTAACCATTTTAGAGATTTTTTTTTTTTTGAGGGGTTGTTACAGAACTAAAACTCTCTCAAACTGCTTCTCTGATTAAACAATGGTTTGTAAAACTGAGGGGGGGAAAAAAGTTAGTAAATTAGGAGCAGTGGTGACAGCAGGATCTGGCAGGCTTTGGCACCGTGCATATGCACATGGATATCCACATACCTATCTCTGTGTGCATAGGCACTCAACTGCTTCCACCTTGTATTCTGTGTGAATTTCCCCTGCTTTAGTTGAATTAATGAGAACTTCTTGTGCTTGTGAAGTGAAGGAGATGGAGTTTTGCCTCCCCAATGGGAAACGGCTCAGAGATGGAGGCATTCCTGTGTGTACTTGCTGAGGGCTACTCTAAAACTACTTGTAGAACCAGTTAGCATCTCTTCAAGCTATTGCACTTTTACTGTCTGAGCTGACAAACACAAAATTCAATTGGTACTCATCAACCTAAGACAAGTTGTCTGAAATTAGCGTGACACTCACCCTCTGGTTTGAGACCTGTATTGTAATCAAGTTTTGCTTGAGTTCAGATATCCCAGAACTTGATACTTGAGAGGACTGAGTCAGCATAGTGTTACTTGAATTAACTATTGATGTACTTTGTGGAGATCATGCAGAGCAAAAAACCTCACCACACACCATGTTTTACATGTAACCTTGTTTTGGATTTCAGGTCCTGATACTTATTGGACTAGATTCTGCTGTGAGAGATACAGATGTGAACTGGAAGTCATGCCATCCCTCAGCGGTGCTGCTCTAGACTTGCAGCAAAGAGCAGCATCTGACCTTTAAAATTTAAGTCTGGTAAAAGAAAGCACCGATCTACACAGATTTCTCCATTTAGATTAGATCCTGCCTCATACAAACATCATTCAGAGGAGAAAGTGAGTTCCTGGCAGAGACAGACAGATAATCCCAGCCCCTGCCTTGTGCTCACGCACTTGCTGTTGTCTCCTTTCAAACCTGTGTTTTCTTGTTGGTTGTCTCTCTCGAAGCTAAGCATTGAGAACAGCAAATTGATGTTTTTCAATAGTTTTCTCAATGCCTGACTGGATTAGAAGCACTGACTACAAAGGGGAAGAATTTGTGGGAACATGTGGCCGTGCACAGCAAGAGCTGCGTGGGGAGTCTCCTGGGAAGAGCTCAGTTGAGTTTAAAATGGGTTTCTTCTTTTGCATCCATGCTACCCTGTCAGTCGGACCCCTTCTGTGCTAGGTGGCTGTGTGGCTGGTAGGGGAAAGGGCATCTTTCCCATCTGCATTTCTGCTTTTAATTTGGCAGCGCAGAGGCCTGGTTTGCAGCCAGGTGAGTGGCTGTGCTTGCAGCCATGCTTGCACCGTCGACGTTGCTGTCTGTACCCCAGGCTTGGGAATGCCGAAGAGGCGAGTTATGATCGAAAAGGCCATTTGTTTCTCTAATAAGGTATTTACATGTGCAATTCAAATAAACACAACCAGAAATGAGGTGTCCTGGTGTGTGCTTTGAAAATGTCGCTGGACTTGGGGCTGTGGAAGGAGGCTGGTACGGAGTTTGGTCCTTTCCGAGCTCTCTTGCTGCCTCTCCTGCCTGCAGCCACGTGCTGCTGCTCAGCGCTCCTCCAGACTATTTTTAATTGCTTTCTACTGATGTGGTGACTTCTGTCTGGATCTCCAGGGAGCCGGCAGTAACACAGGCTAGGGGTTGTGCTCCCTGCACAGCAGTAACAGCGGAGTTGGTTCTTAGCTGGGATGCCTCCTTGTTTTTCTGGCTACAACAGTCCTCTGCCTGATGCAGCCCCAGTGTTTCCCATGTGGGGTGGGGAGCTGGCAGCCCACTGCACTGTGTTTTGGGAAGAACAAGGCTTCTCAATAGCTTAATTATGGGGCAATAACATATTCATGGGATTGATGTGACTTAGTCTTGATTTATGCAAGAAGAGCTGGGGACAGGTTTCCTCTAAGTGTTGGTGAATGATGGGGTTTGTGCCGTTGTTGACTCGTAGGACCTTGCCTTGTTTCTCTTCTGTCTCTCTCCCTCTTCGTTTAACCACAAGCACTGTACTGAAATTCTGTTGCTGAATGTCACATCCCAGGCAGTATTTGTCTTTGTTTTCCATATTTCTTTGCCACGTTGAGGCTTTATCTTTTTTATCAGGCTTGAGTAAATAGCCTGTGGCTGTGCAGAGATGGGGAAAAGCAAGGGAAGGGTTAACCAGGCAATACCCAGATACTGTCAGCTGGGATGTGAGCATATGTCCATGTGCCAGGCAGAGGCGAATTCAGTTTGCCTAGCCTGAACCTGAGTAAATAAGCTCTGCTGAGAGGTGGTAATATTAGGGTGAGCTCAGCACTGCACAAAGTAGTCATACAGCTTCCACGTGGCTTAGGGGACAGATAGAGTAAGGCTGCATCTGTTCAAGGAGTGCAGCCTAAAAATAGCTAATTCAAGCCTTGCTGCACTAAATAGCAGTCCTGATAGCTAGAAACACAACTGAAACAGTTTAAACAGCGAGAGGGAAATGATGTGACCTGCTCCTATTTACATTCATGACAGCAGTTAAAAGATACAGGCTATGTGGTGTAAGTTTGCTGCAAAGCAGTGTAACTTCCCCTGATCTGACATTTAATAGATAAGATTAAAAAAAAAAAATCTGACTTCCACACTGGCAAAAATAATGGGGAAATAGAATAGAAAAACTGCCATGGGGCCACACATTAAGCCTGGTCCACATCGGGAGAAACTGGAAGGAGATGGTGTGATTGCACCAAAGTGTGGCTCAGGGCTCACATGTGTTCACTCCTCACTGAATCTGTTGCAAAGACACTTAAGAAAAAGGAGATAACCTGGTGCTGGGTTCACTGTGGTGTGGTTTGCAAAAGAGGCTGCTGGCCACAGGACTCTCCTTCATCTGCACTCTGGAAACAAACAACCAATTTTTCATTTTTAGTGGTTAATTCTGAAAACATGAAGGTCTGTTTAGTCTTGTCTCCCTAACATAAACCAGCCAGAACAAGGCGGCTTGAGGGGAGTTTGCAACAAGTTCCCTTATTTGGAATAACAGTCCGTGTTGTAATGTGGCAGCCATGGGACTCTCCCACCCCAGTGGGGCTCGGGGGGTCGGGCTGGTCTTGCGATGCATCGCAGGGCTGTGTCGGGGGAACCGCAGCAGTGATGGACACGTTTGAGGAAGCACGATGGGCCGGATTCTGTCCTGAGCTCTGCCTGTTTGTTGCACCCAGTTTGTAGGAGCAGGTTGTGATGTGAATGGGGTCTGGAAAGATGAAATACAAAAGAAAGTAAAATTTGTGCGGAGCCAAACTTTTTCATGTAACTTCCGCGGCTGTGGTTTTCTGCTTTCCTTCTGTAGGGCATAATGCCATCCTACAAGCTCTTCCAGGAAGAGCTGCTGTCCCTTGCCAGTCAGGTACCCGTGGGCAGGACCCTTGTGTCGTGGCCGTGAACAGGCTGGTGCAGTGGCTGGATGGCTGTGGACCTGCCCAGCACCTCCCTATTGCTGCCCTCCTTCCTCCGCCTCTCCATAGCTGTCCTCACCCTGCTGCTCATGGTGATTTTGATCCTGCAGAAAGGAGCACAGAATGGCCCTTTTGCATGTTATATTGTCCTTAACGTACTCTCTTTTTCTCTACAAGCATCAGATTTTCAGTAGCTTGCTAATGGTGCGAACTTGTAAGACTTTCAAATTTACAACTTTCTGTGGTCTGAAATGACATCCCTTCATCCTTGGCAAAAGGGGGAATGAGTTCTCTGAGCTCCTGCTGAAGGTGTGCTGGGAATTAGGGTTTGGTGAGCTGGGCTCCGCTCGAACTGTGGCATGTTCTGTATGTTTGAGGTCTGGTTACTATTTACCTTTGACAAAAGCAGAAAAAAAAATAAAACATGTGCATTTCATTTCTATATATGGCTTTTAAGTTAAATTATTGTCCCTTATGCTGAACTATTTATTTACGCTCTCCTCTAATGCTATCTTTCTCCCTTCACTGGCGGTATAAGAGCCGCCTTTTGCTCAGCTGCTGTTGGTGAGAGTGCTCTTTCTTTCTTCCATGTCTTCCGCTGTTAAAATACCTTTATTTGTTCTCTTTGTTGGAACTGCATTGCACGCTAATATTGTATGGCAGATGCTAAGCACACTTAGAATATGATGATATTTGGATATGCATTCATCACTGAAAGAGCCTAATTTTTTTTGTTCAGTAGAGCACTAATGACAAGTTCAGATCCCAGACAAATTCTGTGTCCTCCCAAGAGTTTTTGCAGTATCGGTAAACTTGGTTTTAATGCAGCTGTCTTTATTAAATTTTTTCATAAATGTGGAAGGTAAATTTGCTTCTGTAGGTGGATATTTATCATTTCATAGTCTTCTAACCAAATTTCCATAAATGGAGTTTTAAGCACTGTCTAAATTATTTCCATGCCATCTCAAATGTTTCACAGACTATTTTCATGTACTAATGATGATTCTAAGACAATGGAAATCTGCATTGCCATGAAGAAATGTTTCCTTTTCACACAGCTTTTTTTTTTTTTTTGAGTCACTATAATAGCTTGTATTCCTGCTCAAGGTGCTTTATAAATTCTGGATCTAGTTCAACAATCCATCCCTATTTAACAAAGCATTTAAGTGCATATTTGAATTATACCTGCTACAAGAGAACGAGTCCAAGTTCACATGCCAGGAACAGGAGAAGACCCAGAAGAACCTACTCCCTGGCCCTTGAACTAACTAGGGGATCTCGAGGCATTACTGTGAGTGCTGCAGCTGCCTGTCCAGGGTTTCAGCCACATTGCCACTCCAAGATTCATTCTTGAATGAATTAAGATGGCATGGGGGGAGCCAGAGCTCACCTGAGACACTCTGTCTGTTCAGCACTTGTTAAATCAGTGAGTTTTGTCAGAATTGCTGCAATTAGCTCATGTTCTGTGCTTGGAGGATGGAGCAATACGGGAGCTGTCCTGGCTCTGGGGACGGGGCCAGTGGGGTGTTTCTAGAAGCTCCCTGGTCCTGTTCAGACTGCGTGGTCCCACACCATTTTGGAGCAGCCAAGCTCTTTACTTTTGCCTGCTTACTCAGATGGGTGGGATGAGCTTTTGTAAACTTGCTCCTTTTTTAATCTTTCCATTACTAACACTTGCTCTTAATTGACAGGCAGGACCACAAGAGTTTATTCCCTCTTTCCACCCACTTTCCCTTTAAAACTCCCACTTCCAAAGTGAGCAATAATTACAGATGCCTTCAGATTGCTTTGCGCTCTCTGTAAACACAGAGCCTGACATCTGGCATATTTTGAAGTTACTTTATTGAATCTTGATCGTTCTTGTAAATAGGCTGTGTGTGTGTCATACCTCAATGGCAGTAAATAGATAGATCTCTTCCTGCACGGACCGAATGGGAGATACTCTTCCAGGCAACCCTATGGTGGCCACAGGCTGGAGGACTGATGCCCCCAGGGCTGAACCTGTGAAACAGGGACTGTTTCCACAAGAGTGGGAGGGCGTACACATGCTCATGACTACATTGGTGTTAAGATGCTGGTAGGAATGGATCATAAGATGGATAAACAATATAGGTGGAAGAGGCAAAATGCTGCTAGAGTTTCAGATTAAGTCAGTTTTGGGGGAAGCCTTGTTTTGGTACTCAGATGTGGATGGGCATGAAGCTCAAAGTATCTTTTCCAGATTTAAAAGCTTTTCTTTTTTTTTTTTTTTCTTCTGTGAACAGAAGTTCCTTGCTAGTGTAGTATGAAACTCTATAGTTTCCAGTATAAGCCAGGTGTTAAAGTAGGTTTTATTTTTACAAACTGGGAGATACTCTGCAGAGCTCCCCGCATTGCTGTGTAGTTGAAAAGACCAAAAGCTTCTAGCATGATGGTGTGGAAATCCACATGTATGTGGATACATGCTATGTATAGCATGAAATTCAAAGACAGTCAATGGCATAGGAACCAGGAGAATGAACCTGGTTTTTAATGCAAAGGTGAAGTCAACTTCTTACTCCACATAGCAATCTGGCTAATTGGTGCTGTTGGGTTTAAGATGGCATTTCCTGCCTCCCTATAGCTCAACGTGTCCCTAAAAATCATTAACAGGCTATTTTCACAGCTTTCTGCTGAGGTGAAAGTGTTGTTCCTAACTTGCAGGTTGGAGAAGAGGCAGAGAGAGGTGAAATGATTTGTCAGGAATCATGGAGGAAGGTTAGTAGGGTCAGGAATTGATCCCAGGTATCCGAAGATCTCTTCTGACTTTTCAGTTGTGTTAGGGGAAGTGAATTTTCTGCACTTACTACAGGAACTGATAGAGGAAAAATGTTTTTTTAAGTTACATTTGGTATAAACACAATTCCTTTTCAATACTTCGTATTTGTGCATGTCTTGTGACAAAGAAAGACTGAAATTTGTTATGAAGGGCTATAATTCTTGCACATCGGAGGGGGAGGTATGAAATATTTCCCTTAATCTCTATAGCATATTCCATATTTTCCTTGCTTTGGTTACATTTTTGTGAGGCGAACTATGAATTCCCTCGCCTATTATTAATTTATTGTTACTGGAACATAATAGCACAGAACGCAGTTCGTCCAGGAAAAAGCTTCAGCAGAGAGTGAGTCATTGATGGTAATAAACTTCCGTCCCTCTCAACAGACCATCGGACCATTTAGAAAAATGTTTTTGCCATGATTCCTGAATTGCTCGTGCTTTGTACAGCAGCTGGTAGAGATAAAACTGAACAGAGCTGGGCAGACTCCCTGTCTCCCCTCTATTACTATAGCATGTTTCTGAATCATACACAAAAAATGTTTTTGGTATGTAAAAGTGACTTCAGAAAAGCAACTCTGACTAGAAAACAGCCAGCGCTGCAGTAAGAATACATTCTCGGAGCACGATATTGAGTGTGATATCCATCATATATATAGTGCTCAGGGAGCTAGCAATGCATCGACGTGCAGAGCTGAGCTCTCTAGCGTTACCTTTCCATGAGACGTGTTATCTCCTAGGAGCCCTGGGGCCTTCAGGAGGCAAATCTGAACTGAATCAGATAGTGTTTCACAGCTGCTTGGGTTAGGATGCAGCTTTGCACGTTACCGTCTGTAACCTCCATCTTGTTTAGTGTGCAAGATCTCAGTTGCGAAAGGCTGGTCTCGTGTTTGATGGAGCTGTGTTGCATGTTCCCTCCTCTGCTGGATCCAGGTACCCAGGAGCAAGTACCCCATTCGGGTCCAGGAGAGTAAAATGTATTTCTGACCATGATCTTTTGCTCTGCCCATGAAGAGGCAGTATGGTTAGTGATTAGATAGACAATAAACACCTTTTGAGGATGTTGGATCTATTAAAAATGGCATTGCTGGGGCATGAAGAGCATAAGCATTCCCCAGTCAGAGAACAGTTTCTGTGGCATGGGTCTTCAATATGTGACTTTAAATGGCTTAATGGTTTAAGGGCTTTAAACTAAAAGGGGGTAGATTTAGACTAGATATAAGGAAGAAATGTTTTACGCTGAGGGTGGTGAAACACTGGCACAGGTTGCCCAGAGAGGTGGTGGATGCCCCATCCCTGGAAACGTTCCAGGTCAGGTTGGACGGGGCTCTGAGCAACCTGATCTAGTTGAAGATGTCCCTGCCCACGGCAGGGGGGTTGGACTAGATGACCTTTAGAGGTCACTTCCAACCCAAACTATTCTGTGATTCTATGTGGTGGGAAGGGTTAAATGCTTTTAATACCATTTCCAGCCTTCTTCCATCAGAGCCCTTTCAAGGCTCCTGGTCCTCCAAGATACTACTGCATCCACAGGGGAGGGTGCGTTGTGACATTGCTTTCCAGAGTATTTGGGGAGCTGTGTTGTTACCAAGAACTGAGTATATAATCATGAGGGCCAGATTCTGTACAGTTCATTAGATGGTGTATTACATATCTGTGCAGCAAGCTGCCCCCATCACGTTAATGGGCCGAGTCACGTAAACATCGTGACTGAAGGTTTTGCAATCCAGCCCTAAGTGAATGGGAAGGAGTCGGCGTAGCTGTCGTGAACTGTAGAGCTATGGCTGGACAGCCACTTTTAAAGTAGCCCAGTGCAAATGGGAAGTTATATTGCACAAACAGTAAATGAACCCAGCTTTGCCTGAATAATGCTGTTATTTCTAGTTTATCATATGATGGCTTTAGCTGACAGATTTTATGATTCTAGCAAGCGCAATTGCTGTTATCCTTCAGGGCATGTTTTCATTGTAAGGCCTGCAATTGCGTGACTTTTCCTGAGTGCTGTGGTGTTATCTGTAACACTGCCTATTGGAGTGCTAATACAAGCTTTTTTCTTTTTTTTTTTTCCAGCAGAGTAACAAGCCATATTTTTTTTTGCAGGAGATAATAAGGTATTATGAACTACTTCATCATTTTTATCAGTGTTTAACAGGTTTCCAAATCTTCCTTCATTAGAAGCCTTGGTAGATTTCACATATTTGCAAAAATATTTCATTTTGTATTCCTCCCAAGTGTAGCACCGCTTCTGGAGTGGTGCGCAGCAGCAGCACCATGGGTAGGGGTATGCAGCATCCCCCAGGTGAACGGCGCACAGAGAGAGTCAGGCTGTGCAGGTTCCCGGGCTGTCATCATCTCTCCTACAGGAAAGCTGAAGGACCTATCCTGCTCAAGTATCTTTGGGTTTATATCTCCTCTGCCAAAAGAAAGAAGACTTCTTTGAAACACTATGACACTATCATGAGACTGGTGAAGCCTCACAAAAAGAACCACTTCCTTCCCACCTTCAACAAACAAAGGCTTTTCAGTATTATATATAAAGCTTCTAGTCTACTGTTAGGACTTTGAACATCCTGCAGATACCCACGTACCTGGCTTCCTGTTATTTACTAGAAGACACTGTCTGTATATCGGCATCTCATGCAGGTCAAGGCTGCAGGCAGAATTCTTGCCTCTCAATCCAGAAGGTACCCTCCTAAATATTTGACACTGCCCACTTGCTAGGGTTTCAGGCTCCCTCATGCCTGCTGTGCTCTCCATCCTTGTTCTCTCCGTTAGTACATGCAGGAAAGCAAATTGCACATACATAAAAAAAGAGGTATTTGCATTCACAAAATGGATGCTTGTGTGCACCACTGCTTGTCCTCTCAAGTGCTTCCTCAGTTGTAGAAATGCTTGATACATCTCCACAAAACCGTGCTCGGATGTATCGTTGTCTGTCCATGAGATCCTCATAGACATGCAAATCCTACCTGGGGTGCAGGGCTGGGCATCCCGGCATTTTCTTTACGCAAACTCCAACAGCTGAAGACTTGGAGGTGACAAGTTTTGCGCTGTGCCTACTGTAAGGGATTTTGTCAACTCATTGGAGCAGATGGGGCTGATGAGGAGGTAGCGGAGGTCAGAGTAGATCTGGAGCAGGTTGGCCCTGAAGCACCCAGCATCAGCCCAGTGCAGTGCTGCCCATTGCAGGGGAGTGATGTTTCTTGCTGCTGCTCACTGAAATAGGTATCACTTGGGAGCTGCTGCACCTTGCTTGCATACGGCCCATCACACTGCCTGCCTTTCCTCTCTTGCTGTGACCTGGAGCATCACTTGCATGATGCTGCCTTGTCTAAGCCAAGCAGCGGGGCAGTGGCATCCTCCCGGACTGTCTCCCTTTCTTGAAACCTCCTTGCTCAGTGGTGCCTGACTGATGCCTGTCTAAAATGCCACCGACTTCTGTGAAGTAATCTTGGTTTGGTTTTGCATAAACAAGATTGAAATTGTCAATTGTCAATCTCCAGTCACCAAGGGGGTGACTGGAGACCCAACTGTCAGGGGCTCTGAGCTTTTGGTCCTCTGCTGAAAGGGAATGGGAGCTGCACAATTACAACACATTTAAGTCAGGAACATGTGTTTTGGGTGCACAAATACTGTGTTTTTGACCAGTACCCAGAAGGTGCTTATTCCCTGGCTAGGACTGGCTTCATTTGTTTTATCGTTGTTTAATTTCTATGCTGGGACAGGCCAGCACAGTATAAACAGAAGAATGATCAGAGTCACTGCAATTGTATTTAGACTGGTTGGAGTTCATAAAGCAGAAGAAAAATTATTATGTGTGCTCCTGTTTTACGTTTACCGAACGAGCTCATTGAGTGGTAGGAGAGGAGCACACAGTGAGATGCAGTATGGGCTGTGTGCTCTCTGCGATGGTGCTAAGATACAGTTGTGCAGTTGTTAAGGTAATTCTTCAATGCTCACATTTAACCATGAGACAACCAGGCTGAAGACATTGGAAGGAAAGGGCAGAAGGTAAAAAGACAGAACATACTTTCTTTGGACATCTGGATAACTGTTGCATTGATGTGCAGAAAGCATTATGCCATGGGTACAGGGCATCCAGTGTGTAAGTGTGAATTGCAAGTGTGGGGACACCCTCTTTCCCCTGGGTACATGCTGTATCTGCAGGCAGAGTCTCGATGCAGGGGTTATCACAGACTCCTGACCAGCTGCAACAGGTTTGCACAAAGCCCAGGAAATTCAGTGCTGGCTCTGGATAGGCTAATGAATGTTAAAAGTCTCAAAAGCTGCATGGGGAATCTCTAAAGAAAATAAATGTGGAGTGCTGCAGGGAAGGATGGCTGGATGCTGGCTGTCTGCCATCCCCAGGTCTTGCTGGCTGCTGTGTTTAGGTGCCCTTGTAACCCATCAATCATAGAATCACAGAAGGGTTTGGGTTGGAAGGGACCTTAAAGATCATCTAGTTCCAACCCCCCTGCCACGGGCAGGGACACCTTCCACTAGACCAGGTTGCTCAAAGCCCCATCCAACCTGGCCTGGAACACCTCCAGGGATGGGGCATCCACAGCTTCTCTGGGCAACCTGCTCCAGTGCCTCACCACCCTCATA
>NW_008795129.1:12956406-12956923 GCF_000699145.1 Aptenodytes forsteri
TGTCGACCGCACCACACAGCTTGGTGTCATTGGCAAACTTGCTGAGGGTGTGCTCGGTCCCACTGTCCACGTTGCCGACAAAGATGTTCAACAACAGTGCTGGTCCCAATACTGACCCCTGAGGAACGCCACTGATCGCTGGTCTCCACTAGGACATGGAGCCGTTGACCGCAACTCTTTTGAGTGTGACCATCCAGCCAATTCCTTATCCACTGAGTGGTCCATCTGTTAAATCCATGTCTCTCCAATTTAGAGACAAGGATGTCGTGCGGGACAGTGTCAAATGCTTTGCACAAGTCCAGGTAGATGATGTCAATTGCTCCTCCCTTATCCACCAATGCTGTAACCCTGTTGTAGAAGGCCACCAAATTTGTCATGCACGATTGGCCCTTAGTGAAGCCATGTTGGCTGTCACCAGTCACCTCCTTATTTTCCATATGCCCTAGCATAGTTTCCAGGAAGATCTGTTCCATGATCTTCCCAGGCACAGAGGTGAGACTGACTGGCCTGTAGTTCC
>NW_008795129.1:12958816-12974570 GCF_000699145.1 Aptenodytes forsteri
ACTGGCCCTTTCAAACCCCTTCCCTTTGACCGGCAGGATTGATGAAAAAACTACCTGTGCTCCAGAGTCCCTTACCGCAGCTCCCAGGGCTCCGTAGTCCTTCTTGATAGTCCTCAGACTGCTCCTGGCTGTATCGCTGGTGCCCATGTGAAACAGCAGCAGTGGATAATAGTCAGTGGACTGTATGAGGCTTAGTAGTCTCCCGGTGACATCCCTGATATGAGCCCCCGGTAAGCAGCACACCTCTCTACAGGGTGCGTCAGGTCAGCAAATGGCAGGGTGCGTCAGGTCAGCAAATGGGTGCCTCTGTACCCCTCAGAAGAGAGTTGCCTACTACTATCACCCATTGCCTTTTCTTAGTTGCACTGGTTCTTATATGGGGAGCAGATAGGGCAGATCATCCCTGTTCCTGTGGGATGTTCTCCTTCCCCAGGCCCTGCTGACCACACGACACACATTCTCTCTTTTCCCAACCTGTGCAAGCTCTTGTGACCTCTTCTTGGTCACCCAAGTTCAGCACACAGCACCGCTACCGTGTAATAGTAAAACTCAGCAGTGCCAAATCTAACAGCTATTGCATTGCTTGAGAGATACAAAAGTCCTCTAGAAATATGGTTCGTGCCAGTGCTGTGGATATACTGGGGAGCTTTTGCTAAAGTTGTGTTGCTCATGCTACGTTGAAACAGCAGTCTATGCTCTGGTTCGGCTCCTCTGTTCCAGACCCACAATGTGGGAAGATCCACTCCTGGTCTCGTACAAATCAGTGGAAATCTTGTCACTGAATCCAGCCAGGACAGGGCTCAACTGTAAAGTTCATTCTTTGCAGGGAAGAAGGGATTTGCTAGGTAGACATCACTAATTTTTGTAATCAGATCAAAATGTTTCATTTCTGTATTCCACTACATATAAGGAAAATGGGTGCTGTCCTAATTAATTCTAGATACTTTTAGGTAATGTGGGTGTGTGCTGCCTGGCTTTGTTTTTTGTCTGTGTAATTATTGGATATCTGGGCCATAAGTTCCACTGGACACCTTTCCCAACCAAAAATTAGCGGGGAAGAAACTTTCTCCTAAATTTCATGTATTGCTAATTTAAGCCCAATATGTTTGCCTCCCTACAGAAATGGGATGCCTTTCTGATACAGAAATTACTTCTGTTGATTCTTATCTAATACAGATATTTTGCAGCACTTCTGTCTCCTCAGTGACTGGTACAGCTTTGCTATAAGCTTTTTTCCTCTCGTTTCCTACTTCTATGATTATCTGATGGCTGCAGCAGGCAGTGGTCTGACTATCTGCAGTTGGTTCCCATTCTTGTACGTATTTTTATCCTTTTGAGCTAACACACAGTAATTGCTGTCATTTTCACTGAAAATTAAGCATACAAGTAGCCATCGTCACTTGTTCTCATTTGCTGCCTATTCTTCAGAATAATGGCAGATGCTGAGATATAGTCAGCGCTTAACACGGAACTCTGTCATGACCAAGTGGAGAATGCTGACAGTCTGTGAAAGGAGCTCGTATTCTCAACAGCTTCCTAGTGGATATGTCTCTGGAGTTTACCCAGGTGACCTCAAGTTGTGTTGTGGGTTCAGGATAGCAGGCATTCATTTAAAAGGCAGAGAAGTGATCTGTTAACATTTCGTCCCAGAGTTGTTCTCTTTCGATTGAGGGTGGTCATACAGGATGGGTGAGTAGTGGGAAGTTTGTATAGATATTGTGAAGGGCTTCTTTTGGGTATGTCAGTTTATCTGCGTTCAAGGTAAAGGTGTGTTAAGCAGATTTGTGAATAGTAGGTGTTGCTCAGTTAACATGGCATGTTTGGTTGGCCCTGTGTTCATTACATTAAACCTTAAAGAGAAGATAAGGCAAAGTTACTGCTTACTAGCTAAAGCTGGGTTTCCCCCTGTGACGGGCACCTCTCCCCAATAGGGCTCTGAATTTTGTCTTTTAATGTTGTGTAATACACTTTAAAATCATCGCTTGCTTGTAAACATTTTACTGTTTGAATACACTTTAAAAGTCTTAATATTTAAATCTGCACCCTGAAATATTTTCTGCATGGCAATTAGAGTGCAGCCAGAGAATAGCGCTTCAGCTTAAGGGCTTGTGAATTCAAATTGTAGCAATTCTGTTTTGTAACAAGTGTTTCTGTAATTTTCAAGAGCAAAGACTAGTGAAAAGCTAAAATATTCACCATGTTGGAAAATATCTGTCTTTAATCCCGGGACTGTGGAATCTGAAATATGATGCATGACCCAACAGGACTTCATCTTCGGTGGGAGATCGTTACCTGGATGAGACAGATTTAGCCTGCCTCAGTTGACTTCAGAAATAATTCTACTTACTAAATAAATATTCTTACAGATCTTCCACTCGTAAGAACGGACTGGACTGGAAATTGCTGTATTGAGCATGTAGTATTTCAGGTGTAATCATCATATATCATACATGGTCACGGAGACTGTAATCATCCAAATCATCATGTAATCATCCCGGTCCTCTGCAATGACTCAGTTTTTCATGCTGGCCTCTTTCACACCTCTATCAAATTTACTTTTCATTACTGCTTGTTAATATTCTTCAAATGGACAAGTTTCCCTTCTCCGTGGAATTTATTTATTAGGGGGTATTTTCTTCAGGATGTACCAAGTTTGTACCCTTGGAGTCTGCTCTCCCTCTGCTGTCTTCTGCCAGCCTTCCCAGCGCCTCTTGCTTATTTATTAATTCTTCCTAGTGATTACACTTCCTAATTAGTGTGTTCTCCCATTTCACTTAATGCCCTGTGGCCCTCTTAGGGGGATGTGACTGGACATGCATCTGTCAGTCAAGTGATCCTATGGATACCTTGGCTAACTTCCTCCCAAACACAGAAGTGTCTGTTCCGTAGAGTGTAATTACTGGAAAACATTGTGAATATCCTCACGGCTGCTGGTTTCTTCCTGCCAGCTCAGCCACTTGTATCTATTAATGGACCTGACTGATGGAATGTGCACTATTCTTTATCAGCTTTTAAAACAATTCCCGACTATTAAATTATTTAATAATTCTATGAAATTCCTTTCGCCCACTTTTTCATATAATTTTGGATTTTAGCTGATTTCATTTATTTCATGAAACAAGTCTCTTTTTCTGAGCAGACTTTTTCCTTTAATTGTCACTTTTCTGACATCTGGTAAAATATCTCCATCATCAGTCATATTTTTCCATTAATTCTCTTTCCCAGCTAATTTTGCCTGTAATTGCTTTCATTTCTGTGAGTTGGGTCTTTTTATCATATGCATTATTCTGTAATTACTGTTTTGAACTTACTGTATTTCACATGCCAAATGCAATCAAGTTGAGGAACTGGAGCACCTGGCTGCTACTATTTTTATTCTTTAACTCCTCTTTCTGTGTGAAGATGGTATCTGATGTGGCATTTCTGCCCTTACTGGAGATCTTAGAAGGTGAACGTTCAAATTACAGCTTAGCTTCAATTAAACACTTGGGTCTTATGAGACGTGGATAGGAGCTCGTCACTGATGGCATTCCTGGGTCAGGTGCTCGCTGCTATGGCTCAGCATTCCCAAAGCAGCTGCCAGTTGGGCATCCATCACCAGTGAGACCCTCCCCGTTGTCCTTACTGGAACCTCTGCCGCAAAAGTATTTGCTCTGTCTTCTCCCCGAATGACTTCCCAAACTGATAGCATCCAAGATCCTCATTGCGGATTTGAGGAGCCAAGCACTTGGCTTGTGCTATCCTCGCCACTGCACCAGGAGTGCAAAAGACACAGTGCTGCATTCGACAGCATCAGAGTAGCTCTGAAATAGCTGGTAAGAAGAAATAGCCAGTAAGCTCCTTTATGTTTTTGCCCCTTCTCCTGGAGAGTCTTAAAATATTTGAGTTATTTGGTGAAGTAGCCTACTTGCCACGATCTCTCTGTATTGATTATCCTTTGTGTGATAATTAAGATGCCACTTAGGGCAGGCTCTTGATGCGGTGATGCTTCTGAAATGAATATTGCTAACAAAGCTTCCCTCAGGAATAGATTCACCTCCATGATGAGGGAAGCTATAGCATTTTACTGCATGTTTCAACAGGCTGAGAGCTTGGACATCACCAATTAGCATGGCTCATTTGCTGGGGGGTAATTAGTTAAGTAACTGGTTATGTGCCCATGTCTTCAATCCTTTAACTGGATCAATGACTTAACCTAGCCCAGCAATTCCTAATTCCTTTATGAAACTTTGCTCAGAATCCTGGACTCCCTCCAGTCCAAGAGGCTGCTGCTTTTTCATTAGTGGTTATCGAGGAAAGCAGCTAACAGCAGCCTTTAGAGTTAGTGTCAAGAGTGATGTTAAAGGAATATTTGTTCTTATTTGAGGTGCAATAAATCATCTTAAAAGCAATGAATTGGCCCGAGAAAAATCTCTCAATCGATCAAAGTGCCTGCAGCACCCCTCTGCCTATGATATTGATCTCGCCCTGAACAGCTAAGCTCTAAAACAAAGATATGAGGTATGACTGCTGGAGATTTCAATGAGATGATTTTTTGGGAAACTGATCTTTTTTAAGTGACCTTAAAAACTGATAATTAACAACTGTATCGATAGCTATGTTTGGAAAGATGATTATCTGAAAAATGCCTGCCTGGGTGGTTTTAGTGGCTTAACGTCTGAGGCAGGCTTAAGTTCATACTGTTGTTTGAAGGGAGTTGTTTCATTTGAGTGAAATCTGCAGAAAGGTAAGTGCGTGCAGAATCTGTTACACCAGCGGACCAGACCTGGAATGCTCTACTCGCTAGAAAGTCAAAACGATCTTGATGATAAAGTTTGAGAAGTAATTTGGAATTGGCAAATGCGACTCAATAGAGACAACAGCACAATGCTGTTCTTGGAAAGAAGAATTTGTGGGTGCAGATAAATATTAGTGCAACGGGCATCTGGGAGGCAAACTCAGTGAGAAGTGGTGTAATTCTACTGCAAAACAATGAAACTTTGCTCTCAGGGGAATTGGCAGAATCCCCAGAGCTGGGCTGGGGCAGTCATTTTCCTCAGTGACGGGGGCTGAGCTGGGATAACATGTCCGGTTTTGGTCAGCATGCTTCGAGAAGGATGTGGAAACACTTAATAGAGCCCAGAGGAGAGGAGCAAGAACAGTGAGGCAGAGGGAGCTGTTTCCAGTGAGAAAACTGTAGAAAGAAGTGGATTAATTTCCTTTGAGGAGGTGAAGGGAGGTGAAGTCTTCCTTTGAGAAGGCTGTGAGAAAGGGGATTGCTCTGCACTGTCCTTCAGCAGCAGGGAAGGGGCAATGTACTTCAGTGGAATATTTTAGTCAAATATTTGGGAAAAACTAGAGGTAGGGGTAGATAAACGCTAGGACTGGTTATTGCAGGAGAAACCTGTTTCACGGGAGGTTTTAGTAACAAGTCAGACAACATCCACCAGGTCCAGCTCCTCGCCATGCCCTGTGCCCTATGCATGCTGCAGCTTGCTCTGTCCCCGATTCCTCGCATCCATCCCCACACACGCTGTACATCCAGGCCGGTTCTACTAACGATCACAGGCTGAGTCCTGGCAGAGAAAGTCCATTGCTAATCCATGCAACAGCTGTATACTGCAGTGGCACCAGTGGGACGAGCAAGAGTACGGTGGTTTAATCCTGACCTGATGGGACCACTTTGGGGGTGAAAGGGTGCTCAATCCTGTGGAAGAGTTTTATATTATAGGATTAGGATTGATTTGCTTAGGGGTCAAATGGGCAATCCTGGATTTCTTTTACGAAGCCATAGCCGAAATCTAAATTGCAACTCTAGCTATAAAATCTAAAAAGTCAAAAAGCTCCTATCTGTAAAATCCATAAAAGCAACTGATAGACACCTTGCTGATCTTATCTCTTGCCAATGGAAAAGAGGAAAAATCAAGGTGGCTGGTCTGCATGTATCTTAGTGTTCAAGTAGCTAAGAAAGGTAGGTAGGTTTTAGGTCTTGCCTTAGTGAATTTGTATTCCTTTCCTCTTCCTTTGAGATGTACCAGTTTGGTACCATTTTATACCTCTGTGTGTCTGACACAATGAAGATTTTTCTGTCTCTGATACAGGAAGTATATTGGGAATATCACTTGAGAGCTGAGCTTTAAGTTTTAACTCATTTAAACTGCTAAAGAATTGGTCAAATTTTCACAAGTTCTGAACGCACCAGAGTCCTCTTGAATCCTCTCTGAAGCCTCAGGAGTTTGACTGCTCAGTGTTATCCAGCCTGCTGTGAATATCCAGCCTCTGAAATTCAGGCCTATTTGTTTATTTGCTCTGGGTGGTGCTGCTTAAAGTATTGTGTGATAGACGAAGCTAATTGCCGAGCACTCCAAATAAAGCTGATCTGGTGCTCACCCTCCACCTGAATCCAACCCCCTGTTCTTTGCAAGCATCTGTGTTATGTGGCAGAATCCCGCAATATGAGAAGTCAGGACCAAGCAGAAATAAGCTTTGCGAGAGCAGGTAAGAGCGACTTGCGCCGGAGCAGCAGATGCAACTGTTGTTTACTGCAAGTAGATGATTCTCTAATCCTCTTAAGGACAGCCTGGGTAAAATCCCCTTTGTGACATTAGGTGCAGCTCTGGGCCAGGTGGCCTCAGCTTCTGGCACTGGCTTCATGAGCTGCTTTGCTCTGAGGAAACTCTCCATGCTGCTGCTGAAAAGCCACCGTAAAAACAGCCAAGCTGCCAGGTGTGTGGGAAGAGCCCTGGGTAACAGCCAGCATCATGGTACAGCGAGACCTTTTGCTGAGTACAGCTAAGTAGTCCTGTGTGTTTTTAGGTCCTCAGAGTCTGTGGGTGTTACAGAAATGCTGAGTGCCCTTCCTAGCAGTTACGTGTGTAAAAGGGTAGTAAAATATTGGGCAAAAATAAAAAGGGATGGCAGCATGAGTTGTGGGATGAATGAGATAGCATGGGAAAAGCTTAATGGTGTGAGCTGAACTGGCACAAGAAATATCTTGCAGCTCCCTCTGCCTTTCCCCAAGGAAAACCACTCCTTTCACTGATGCATCTGGCCTGTGCAGTTGCAGCGGAAGGTTTTTCCACGTGGTTGGATTGTGAATAGCGTGGTGAAGGAGAGTGGTCAGGAGGTGGGATGGTGGTCTGACACCTGCCGTCACTTCCCAGCCCTGTCCTAGAATTTCTGTGACCTTGGACAAAATATTTTGTCCTGGAACATGGAATGTACCCCAGCTCTGTAAACAGTCTGAAACAAGGACTTGGAAGCTGGGACATTTCCCCCACTTGCCTTAGTTGATATTCCTTGTACAAGCCAGTAGTGACCCTTTAGAAAGTGTTATTGTCCATTATTTCATGCTTAATAAAACATACCCTCATCAGAAGTCAAAACCCAAGCTCCATACCATGGCCTTCCTTCTTCAGTGCCCTGCAGTACCCTTTTCCCTCCCCCATCTCCTTGTACTATACTCAACCACCAAAATCTGCTTCTTGAACATTCCTTCCAAGCCCATCTTATTAACTGCCACGAGGAGTGATGAAGGCCATGTATGAATGCCATATGAATATGAACCTTCATATTTGTAGCATAACACTGAAATTACTGTAAAGACAAATGGCTTTGAGATTATTATTATCCTTTCAGTTTGGTAGACACCACTATTTTTGTCCTTGTTTTAACTAGCCAAAGAATTTTGGTAAGCCAAAATTCATCTTTGGAATGACACAAAATGCATTGTAGGAGCGCGTCAAGGCTGCTAAGTTCTCTGGGTTTTGGTGAAGATGATTTTGGAGGGTGCAATCCTGAGGTTTTTACTTGGGCAAATCTCCCACTGACTCATCCAAGACTACCATGTTAAAGTCATCAAGAGGAGATTATGAAAGGGTCTCAGACTGTATGCGGTATGTTTCTGTAATACATTTTTTGTGTGTCCAAAGCGACTGGTATTAGCTTTATTTCCATGTTTTTTGGTTTATTTTTAATTCCTTCACCACTCTTGCTCATCTGTTGTAGAAAGACCCTTCCTGACATGAGAAAAGAGGCCTTGCTTCCTTTGTAAAAGATGGTGATGGCAAGGTCCAGGGTTGCTGGTACAACCTTCCTTCCAGGAAGCAAGGCCAGAAATTTAAGGGAGAGAAGATAACATTTTAGTCCAATTAAACACAGCAGCTTTTCGGTGGTGACACGCACCACCCTCACTTAGTCCTTGGGACTCAAGATTCAATTGATAAAGCAGCTGGGACACTGGAAGCATTTTTGGGCTGGAAGATGTTCAACATCTTGGTGTTGGTCAACTACTGACACTCTTCTACAGATTATATATGAATAATGTGTAAAATGTAAGATGTGTCAGTTCACAAAACAACTTCCAGATACAGATTGTGATTTGCTTGCTCTTTTGTGAGTTTAAAGAAGCATATGCATTTCAAAAGACCTTCCTTCTTAACTGTGTCCTAACAGCCTGCTGGAAGTCCAGTGTCTGCCATGGAAGTTCAGCTCCATGGTTCAATCATTCAAGCAGGAACAAACTGCCCTCTGAAGGTATTTCCCTCTGTTCAGTATCTTTCATCAATAAAACTGACTACATGAAGAAAAGGAGTCTGGGGTCTGAGCTTTCAGATGTTTAAACAAGCAGTTGACCTGAAGTTTGGTCACCCCCGGACCTGCTCCTGACTCAGCCCCTGCTTTTGAGGAACCTCAGTCTTCCTGGGCTTGGGTGCATTTCATGATTAGGTAAAAAGATGATTAAGAAAAAAATTAAGGCAGTATTTGCATCAAATTAGCTTTTAACAGACTGTAAGGCATGGGACTGTTGCAGCCTTATGAACTTTTTTGGCTTCGGTGGAGCTACTCTGCATTTCCACTGATGTAAAGAAGTCCTGAATCTGGCCTCTTGTCTGCTCCACTTCAGCAATTGATTCTAAATCAGCCTCACTATCCAAACATGTAGAATTAAAGATTCATTACTAATTATGTAGCTGCAATTCCTGACTATTTTTCTTCCTAGTTTAGTCAAAATCTTTCTGACATTTAGCAGATTGACATTCTCTTAGCATCTCCACAACAATCTGTCCAGTTTGTTTAAGAAGGCAACATTTTTGGAAGAAACTGCAGCATCTCTGCTGGAAACTCAAGTACCTGGCAAGAGACGCTCGAGATACTTGTTGCGCTGGCCAAGTTCTGCTGCTATGCTCAGTGATTGCAATGGGCAGTTGTGTGACCTCATGTGTCTTCGACTGGCTAGAGTTCACCTTTTGTTTTCTGCTAGAAAGCTTGGGAATAAGCAATGTGGAGTTACAGGCCACAGTAAGAGCCCTGTTGCCCTGGATGGTTCATTCTCTGCAGTGCTGACTGCTGCCTTTGGTGAGAGGTGATTGATGCCAGCGTGACACATGGTCATATTTCTAGTGTGTTTGCACATTTCCTCATTCCCATGGTGGGGATAATGATTGCTTGCTGGTCAGATGTAGTCGTCAACACTCAGTGAATATTGGACTCACCTCAGGGAAGGTATAAAGTGCTGGATGATGGTTCCTGTTCCCAGAGGTCTGGAGAAGACTGGGGCAGGGGGAAAGGTTTCCATATTAAAGTTGTCACTTTATGACTATATTTTAAGGGTCTACCTAGTTAACAAGTAAACCTGTCCTAGGCTAAGGACACAGGACCTGTGTCCTCTGAAACCAAATAACTACTGAAAGGCAGTCATCACTCTGAAAATAAACATGGTGGTCGAACAATTTACCCCCTAGCTGGGGGCTCCCAACTCCACCTGGGGACTGCATTTCTCCAACCACCCAGGCTGCTCTCTCCGCTGCTGTCTAACAGTGCTCCGAGAGCCTCTTTGCACTCTTCCTTGTGATACCTGAATAGCTTCGCTCTGCACTTGATTTTTATTTCCACCAGTTAATGGTGAAGTGGTCTGTCAAAGAGCCTTAACAACTGTGAAAACACAGTGTATAAAAATACTTTAAAGAGGCATTCTCTATTGTTTTCTGTTGTGGGCAGCACTCTTACAGGTGTTTACTGCCGATGCATTTCACATTTCAAAGCGATCATGCTGACCTCCGCTGATGCCTATGCAGATCAAGATGGGGATGAATACATGATGTGTGCTCACAGCGAGGCTCAGCTTTTTTTGTTCATTTGTTCTTTATTGCCATAGTTCGGTGACTGCAGGCATTGTTCCATCTTATCAGTCAAATTGGTTATCTTGCAGGATCAGCAGTGCTCATCGTAGGCCGAAGTGGATTGCATGTCTGTTTTTTACATAATTTACTGCACAGCAACAATCGTTTTCTGTTGTACATGATTACAGGTACTGAATTCCGGGTTAGCCATATTGGAAGTATGCACTGTTTTTGCTACAGTCCTTTTTGGCCATTAGTGAAACCTAGTGATGACTTTGGGTGTTACCAACTGATTCAACAAGGGTTACTCAAAGTTCAGCCTTTTAGCAGATGCTTAGCTTATCTGTACTTGTCCCTATTGGAAGATCGCTGTTTGTTCTCATTTTGAGCTCCATGATTTGGATAGCTTTTTACACATTGCTCATTATAAATTATACTTAGTGTGTTTCCATTTGGCCTGGATTCCTCTCTCTTTAAAAGCTTATTCCAGGATTTGTTCACTATCTCTGTTTCATATTCAAGTGTCCCTTTTATAACCTTGGTGAGAATTTACATGTAATTTAAAGCCTTGTGTCCAGTTTCAGTTTACAGCCCCCTTTCATTTATGGCACAAGCACAGACTTCATTCTGCTATAGATACAGCAGTTAAATCAGTGTTGTTGAAAAGGTGGTGAAGACATGGTTGCAGAGACAACTTACTGGCAAACTGGTCGCTGTCTTAATTTCAAAATGACAGCGGAGAAGACACAAGGGCTGTGCTGAGCCAGAGCATCGGTGATAACACAGTAACAATCAATACCTCTCAACAAAATATTTACTGACGGATCCCCATTTGACAAAACTTTGGGGTAAAAAAGGCTGGAATAGATAAAGAAGTCCTTTCCTTCTTGCCCAGGGCTCTTCGACTTCATCTAAAAGATAGGTTCTCCTTTGTTCTTGGTTGAAGAGGGTGTATGACTTGATTAGGCATTGCTTACTCTGCCTGATGCTTTGTTGTCTGAGAGGCCATCTATTAAGTAGTACACTGGCAGAAACTTATACTCTTATATAGCACTTGTCGTTTGAAGATCTCCAAATCTGTCCAAAGTGGAGGAAATTTATCATCTCTATTTTGTAAATTTAGAAACTAGAAACAGACAGACACTCAAGGTCAGAAAACCATTGCCAGCACTGGAAATAGAACCCAGCTCTTTTGATTCATGGTTTCTGATCTTGCTAAAAACTAGATTGCTAGTGGGGAAATGAAAACAATTCTTAAAACCACAATTACTAATTGACTTCTGAACCTATCTTCTGTTGCAGTTAAATTGCTAGGCTGCCGTGGTCTCTTATTTACCCATGCAAAATAACAATATAAAGCTGTTTGCACAGTGTAACCCAAAACATTGCTTTACATACAGTGGCAGTAAACCGTTGCACAGCTTAGGAGTGCCCGTGCATGCTCTGGGAAGGGTCGCGTTGTGTGGGCCAGCGTTGTCCTGTAATGCAGCTTCAGCTACAGAGCTGGATCCAAAGGAATGGGGATTGTCTACCCGTAACTATGTACAGAGCCTGGCAAAATGATGCCTTCATCCTGCTTTGATCCAAGATGTTGCTGAAATGTAAATAGTATAATAATATATTTTTAGACAGAAAGGCAGTGAACTTGTAAGAAGCAAATGGAAAATCCTCATATGTTGCAGCATCCAATGAACCTGCTATGTTTTCTTGTTTCCTCAAGTCATTCACACATACTGTTTCACTCGCTGTTAGGAAGTAGGGAAGCACTTGCAAATCTAATTTGGAACCAAGTACAAGAGAAAAATAGTTCTTTGTGCAGAAGAGCTGCAGAGACTTTGTCTTCTGTATGCAGCTGGCTTGGAGAACATTACTGCTACTTTTAAAAATACCAGACGCTGGCTTGCTGTGTGAGGCAGCATCGCCCTAGGAAAGACACTCCTAAATTCCACCAGTCCGCTATTGGAGAAAAGGAATTAATTTTTCATCCTTGTCTCTGGTGGAGTCATCTCCTTTCTGTGAATCACAACTCATCTCTGCTAGAGGTGGCTGGAGCCTCGACATAATGAAAACATTTCAGTTGTATCTATGCTCTTAAATTGGTCCCTATTGCTGCGTTCAAACATCTGCTCCCTGGGGAAGACCATTTGCTTCAGTGTTTTGATTTGGAAATTGTACTGACATAAATAGACAGCAACACCAGATTCAGCATCTTGAATGCACTTTCCAGTCTCTGCATACCTTCAGGCTATCTACTAGGAAAAAAAATGGAAGTATTTCCAGTGAATTCACTTAGATGCTAAGTCATTTAAATTCTCAGCCTTTTTAGTCATTGTTGTTACCAGACATTTGTAAAATGGCACAAGGAAGTAGTGTTCACTGCCTCCCCCTCCACGTTCACCCTAATGTGTAGTCTGGTAGGCTTGGGGACAGCAACTTAATGGGATCCCTTTGTTAAAATGGGCAAGTCATCTCTGAAATGGAGAGCGCCCTGATCTGATTAGAGATGGTGGGTTTTGGTTTTATGGACTAATACAACAAAACACTTCTGTGTCACATTGACATAATAGGCAACTTTAAAAAACCTTGGCTTGAAGATACATCAGGGGACTGGTGCATCCAGCCGCTCTAAGAGCAGCCGGGAGTCTGGGAGAGAGCCTACCTCTTGCTTTTTCTCTGTGATAGCTCTGGGAATATCTTTTTCTAATTCTGAACTGGGAACTAATTGAATGCTGAAGACCCTTTGTGCAAGCTGCTGCTCATATGAGATGATAAAAATTCCTGAAAGGTCTGTTAGTCTGGAGCAAAGTGAAAGTGTCTGCTGTGCTTTGCTGCAAGATGTCCTAGCAGGCTTGTTGTGTTAAAAATAGCTTGCGGAAGGGCTGGCCATCCTATTGTGTTGTCTTTTCTGTTTTATGGCACATAACCTAAAAGTCTTTCTTTCTTTCAGGTTCTGTTGGGTTTTTTAAGTTCTTTTTTTTTTTTTTCCTTTCAGTTTTGCCTGCTCAGGACACAGTAAGAGTAAAAATGAAATCTGGATGATCTGCTGGGATAAAGGATTTTTAAGTAGAATGCTTTGAAACTTTCTTCGATTAATACCCACTTAACTCCGAAATCCAATGGGCAATTTAGATTCCTGACTTAGATGTTAAACACTTCTTCAATTCCCTTTGACTATATTCATTACTAACAGGCCTGGTGATTGTCGGGGTCCTTCCAGTGGCAGAACCAGCAATGGCCAGATTTCATACTCCTATCTTAAAGCCCAAAACCAAGCTGGAAGCCAAAGGCAGCCATTCTGTATTGTCCAGACTGTTGAAAGCCTTTAGGATGATCAAGAACCGATGCTGTTCACGGTCCCACCTTTAGTGAGTGTTTTACAACTTATCAGTAGAATCTCTTTGAAGAAGTTTACTGCTCATGTCCTGCTCAGGGTCTCTGCTCACCTGATAGATGTGCAGGTATCTTGAAAGCTTTGAAGGACTGATATAACATAGGAAGAATCACATTCTGCTTGGGCTGGATCAGATAGTGTCATATATTTATATCTAGTTTTTCTTCTGCAGCCCTGCTTGTCTCAAGGCAGATGCTATAAGCAATAGTGAACAAATTTAGGACGAAGCTAAACCAAAGCTGTACGATCGGTGCTATAACTGTAGATTTTTGTCTTAAGTACTTCCATGCGGAAGCATGTATATTTTTGTAAGGTACTGAGTACCTTGGTCTCTTGAGCTGTAAAACATTTAGCACCTGTGGAATCTAACAAAACACATGGCTGTTTTTCTCTCTGGCACATGTTCTTCTCAGCTGTATGAAAGTGTGAGAAATAGCTCACGGTTCAGAGGATGGCCTAGGTCTATTCTAGTTGCAGAAATAGGGCGGGTGTTTTCCATCAGTGCCATATCTCTCTGTTCTGCCCCTCTAACTTCTCACTACTCATTTCGCAAATGAAGCTCCTGGACTAGAGGCTCTGGGGCTATCTGTGATGGAGGTACCCACTGCAGAGGCATAGGGAGTAACATCCCTGAGATCAGCCACTAAACTTACTCACCTTAAAAGCGAAGTAAAAATGCTCTTTGTCGTTTTGGTTTTTTTTTTTTTGTTTGTTTCCGCTGCAATGACCTTTTAAACGCCTCATCTAAATGCACTGCTTGGTAGGATTTGGCACCCACAGGATTCAATGCACAAGGAGAGGCTGGTCTCCTGGGCACACAGACCAGGGCATCACCCTACAGCCTGCCCTTGACCCCAAGTCTTCTCATACTGTTTCTGTGGTCACTTAGTTTCCCTCATATAACCACTGTCGGCAGCATGACGACCTCTTACAGGCAATAGAAGGAATGAAGGGCTGTGCTGAGCTTATGTGTTTTCATCACCTCTGGGCAGATCTGTTTACGAATTCTATCACTAAACTCCCTACGCTGTTTGCAGGGAGAAAGGACCCAAGCCAGGGGTGTGCATCTGGAAGCAGGCTCAGTGTGGTGTGTTGCTGTCTTGCAGTGTCATCCAGGGGCTGTTCAAAACAAGAATTACTCATGTGGTTTTATGCTAGTGTATATTTAGGAAACCTGAACTAGGTTGTAAGAGATAGAGTATCGCTGGGCTGGGTGGTGCTGAGGGTAGGAGACATCAGCGTGCTGGTCTTCCTGCATCCTCCACTTAGGCAACTGGATATTTCCTGCAGTCTCTGCTTGCAAATGCTCCCCTCTGCTTGGCAGGCTGCAGGGTGAAAGCTTGCTGTCTTTCAGGCTCCTTCCAAACATCTGAGGTGTCAGATCACACCAATGCTAACAGTGAAAGGAAGGGTGTTAATCATGCTAATACCTACTCAATCTTTGTGTTTACATAACAGATAGTTGCACATTTGCCTCTGTAGACCAAGTGCATTGCATATACAGCAGTTATTTATGTCCCTCTATTCTTCCCATAAAGATCCCACCCTTTCATCCTGTATTTTGGAAGCTCCCTGCACCCCTGGCTTATCACAAGGGTTATGGGGACTTCTGAACAGCATTTCCCTTCCTCTCCTTGCTCAGGACTCTGTGTATCCTATGTGCCATTTCCCACACGTCAATGGTTTGTGTGGCCCTTTTCCTCTCTCTGTGGGAGAAGTCACAATCTAACTTGTGATTTTCCTATAAACTTTCTAGGGATGGGGGACAGAAGTGAGATGAAGAGTTGTCTTGGCCACCACTACCTGTTCATTTCATCTGCAGGTAATTACAGAACCAGCAGCTGTAGCGTCTGCAAGTTGGATGCAAACAGATTTGTGTTGCCCCTTTTTTTTTCCTTCTGATTTTTTTCTTTTGGCTAATGATCCCCCTAGAAATCAATAGCTTTCTGCCTTGTGGGACCTGGAAGACTTCCTTGCATTTTGCAATGGATCCAGTGGGGTTTTGCAAAGTTGTTGTGCTCTGTTGTGGTTTAACCCGGCAGGCAGCTAAACACCACACAGCATTCCCTCACTCCCCCCCTCCCCTCCCCGCAGTGGGATGGGGGAGAGAATCAGGGAAAAAAAAAGTAAAATTTGTTGGTTGAGATAAGGACAGTTTAATAGGACAGAAAAGGAAGGGAAAACAATAATAATAACAACAACAATAATGATGATAAAAGAATATACAAGATAAGTGATGCACAATGCAATTGCTCACCACCCA
>NW_008795129.1:12975063-12991146 GCF_000699145.1 Aptenodytes forsteri
AAAGGGCAGATAATAACAATGATAAAAGAATATACAAAATAAATGATGCACAATGCAATTGCTCGCCACCTGCTGACCAATGCCCAGCCAGTTCCAGAGCAGTGGACCCTCAGGCAGCTTTTCCCCTAGTTTATATGCTGAGCATGATGTCATATGGTATGGAATACCCCTTTGGCCAGTTGGGGTCAGCTGTCCTGGCTGTGCCCCCTCCCAGCTTCTCGCCGGCAGGGCATGAGAAGCTGAAAAGTCCTTGACTGGTGTAAGCACTACTTAGCAACAACTAAAACATCGGTGTGTTATCAACATTAGTCTCATGCTAAATCCAAAACACAGCACTATGCCAGCTACTAGGAAGAAAATTAACTCTATCCCAGCCACAACCAGGGCATGCTCAAAGAGAGCAAACCAATTGCTTGTGATCTGAGCAGAGTAACTTGCTCTTCTCACCACTTTGAGCCAGGAAAAATTTTATCTATGTGTTGTCTTCCCAAGCATCTCTGACAGGCACGGACCCTTGGGAGATGCTCTCGTGCAGTTTACAGCAATCTCCCTCTATTGATGGGCAGCTGAATGAGGGATCTGTTTTGCTATTATTTATTTATCGAGCCATGGCAGAGTGCTGCCTACGAGCACAGAGCGGACTGTGGCATTGAGCAATGCAACTCATACCCACCCTGGATGATACAACAATTTAGAGGTGCGTTTAGTTTCCTTGTCTCTTTTTTTATATGACTTAACAAACAGTACTTTGCTCCACAAATGGGAAAAGGCAGTCGACTCAGAGAAGAGGGAACGTCTAAGGAGCAGCAAGTGCTGTGGAGAGGTTGCTGCCCCACTGCCACACATCCTCATGTTTGGAGGAGAAAGGCCTTCTCTCCATGGCTTTTCTTTGGCTCCCATTTGGATAGAGCAGTGGTGGGGATGACCTTGTGTATCCCTGTCCCACCCTCAGCGCCACAGAGGGGTGAGCAAAGGCTGGTTTGGGGATGGGAGGAAGGTGGGCATGTGAGGGGACTCTGCTCCACATGGAGAGAGGAGTGATGAATGACCTGTGAGATCTTGGTCTCCATCCACAGCCTTGGTCTGACTCTGGCAACCACCAGAGCAGACTCTCTTCTTTAAGAGACCTTTGGTTCTTAAGCCTCAAAGCAAGAAAGTGCTTTAGTCATGTTTTGCCAACAGTTGATGGTGTAAACACAGTGAAATGAGTGAGCTGCAGTTTGAGAGGGTGCTGTGAACACGTTAGCTTCTGTGGACTGGGAATGGGGCAAGCCCTGTAACTCTTACCAAGGGTTACAGCTGTGGTTTTTTTCAAGATTTCATTGCTGTTGACAGTCAGTCATCCTCCAGAGTCCCTCTGGATGCTGAAGATAGCATGTGCTGACTAAAGTTGCTGTGTGGGCAATCTCTGGGAAAAGTGGTTTTGCTTTTGGTCCAGTTCCATTTTCACATGACAGGCAAGAATAATCACCCTTGAAATTGCCGCTTTGCTGAGCGCGTGAGTGGTGGGTGGTGGCTGCACAGAAGGTTACCTGTAGAAGGTGGCCTGGGAACTGTGGGAAGGGTCCCTTTGGGCTGCAACAGCACCTCAAACTGGGTGCACTGTGTGCAGTGAACAGTTCGAGTTGTCCCGTTCCCTGTTCCTTAATTGCCTGTGGTAAATCTGGGATGTTTATGTGTGTGTTTGTTATGTAAAATTTGGCTGCTCCTGGTTAAACAATTAATTGCTTCTGACCTGTTAATAATGAGTTTTCATTCACTGCTCACATCCTCGACGCATGACAGATCTCTTCATGATAGTGCCTCTATTTACTGGTTGTGTGATTGTAGCTGTCTGGTTTGGGATGGGCAATATACTTTCTCCAGACGTTCCTGTTAGCGCAGATTTGCTTGTGTCCACATTTATCAGTGATGAATACAACTTATTTCCACGTATGGTGGGTTTATATTTGCCATTAGTGTTTCAGAGCATTGCAAATGTCTAAGGTCTGGTTGAGGGAGAACTGTGATGTCGTGGCCATGTTGTAAGGCTTGGACAATGAGGAGAGGCATTCATGCTGTTAGATTTTTGCATCTTTTAACTTTAAAGTAGGTTTGAATAAATTTTTTTTTTATTTTAATGCTATAAATACTATTTGAATATGAAGACATAGCAAAAGAACTTGCTCCAGCAGGGAAGCTTCCTGTACACAAACAGTAATCAGAAAAGGTGGTGAACTTAAACCGCATGAGATCTGCAATGATTGCCATTTCTCTGGGGCTGGTAATGAGGAACTTGCCAAGTGTCACAGCTGGTCCATCACTGGCGACAGTCCATTAAAATGTTGTTTGCTGCTTGGCTTGCGTCCCTCATGGGAAGAGGGGCAGAGGAGCAGGCAGCTCTCAAGCACTGTGGTCCTGGTTCTGTGGATCTGGTGCTGGTTCCCTCTCCCATCTCATCTGGGATCTGACACACTGCTGGTCGGGGGTGGCAGCCTGAGGTCCTCAGAGGACTTGGTATCTGACCCATCTGTGACATCCCTGGCTCTTGCTAGCCATGTTTAGATGTCAGCATTCACCCAGCATTACTGTTCCTCCTCCACACCTTGCATGGTGTCGGAGCTCTGTCTCTGTGGTGCCTCTTCATATTACTCTTTGCTTATTTAAAAAGGGGGAAGAAAGCCAGATGGTGTCAGGCTCCATTGTGCGTGCTGTCAATTCACCCTCTTACAGCGGTACTCTGTAATTTTTCATATGTGACTAAAGGGGAATCATTCCACTTACTGCTCCAAAATTTTTTTCAGAAATTCCTAACAAGGTTTTGCAAGAGTCTAAAGAATAACTGAAGAACCCACACATTTTCTTCTTTTGAAGACGAAACCTCCACATTTTATTCTTTTGAATAAAAAACCTGAACACCTGACTTATTAGGTAAAAAATAGATGGCAGAGGCTTGAGGGATAGCGCACACACACAAAAGGTCTGCTATGCAGATAGTATTTAGAAAATTATGATATTGGAGCCTGTTGCATCCCGAGAGCTGTAAAGTGTGGAAATGTCTCTAACAAACACAGTTCCCAGAATGGGACCTAACCCCAGATTTGACTGCCCTGAAATGCTAGACCTGGATCTAGTTGTGGTGGCTTGATAATACTCTGCTACTTACCCAAAAGTTAATTGTTTGGGGTTAGTGGGAGACGATGTGGCTGAAGAACCTGCAGCCTTGAAGACCTTAGCCAATCTATACGTTAGGGGCACCTGCAAGGACAGTGTGTGGGTAGCAGTATGGGTCTGTCAAACAGGAATTTTAATCGTTCAGTTGTAGACAAATTAGCAGTGTAATTATGTAATTAGGTTTTCATGGTCCATTCAGTCTTGATGACTCTGTAGGGACTCTGCTGTGATGGAGCTGTGATGGTGTAACCATCGTGTGGATGAAGGCCGTCAGGTGGCATTTTACTGGCAGCATCTGAACAAGTGACTTTTGGGGGGAAGGTGACACATCTTTCTTACTATCCTGATCTGTCAATATCTGTCTTTACTATGGGAATCTTGGAAAATATTTTCTTTGTTTTGAAGCTTGTCTTCCTCCTCCTGGCTGGGGGATTGGTTGTCCCTGCTATCAGCAGAGACCGGTCGGCAGCTGCCTCCCTCCTGCAGATGCCCAGGAGAGGAGCCGTGGGGCATACCTCATGCTCCTGGCTGAGACTGGAGCTTTATTTATTGATGTTCATTACTGATGGTGATATGCTGAGTTTGTGCTGGGCACAGGATGATTTCTTCACATCTTAGCAGTGCGGCCTTTTGCCATGAGGTTACCACTACATGGTAATGTTTGGGTCAGCCTTCATGCTAAGTGCAAGTGGTGCCTGTCCAGCCTCTAGCTTCAGCTAAACCCCCTGGTAAGTGAAATATCAGCAAAGGTATAGCAGATAATTTTTAAGGATGTCAACCAATGTACAGCCTTGCAATTCTCAGTTTTGAAATGCTTCTAAATCAGACTATGAATACTAACAAAATAGGCATGTTTAATGACTAGTGCACTGCTGAGTATCTTCTCAGCTCTGTCTCTGAGGGCTTCTAAAATACCTGGTGGTGAGAGAGATTAGGATTTCTACAGGTGCTTTCCTACTGCAGTCATTAGGTGTTTCCAATGCATCTGCAAAACTGCAGCCCTTGGAGTGATGCATCTGGCACTTTCTGTGTCCTGGAGCTTGGTCTGTGCATGTGCCAGACAGACCGCCATTGCTGCCAGCCACGAGATGTGAAAGGCTGGAAAAACCCACATGAGGTACAGACTAGCTCACACTCAGGCTGTTTTCAAATAAAAATGCACAGAGCTTTGCTCAGTAGGAATCTGTGTGCTTAAAATGCATTGAGCAAAATCTTTGCTTTTTAAAGCGGTGGGAGTGGGACATGGAGGGCCACATTTCCAAGCATCTGCCATGCTTTCAAGGGTTTAATATTTGCAAGTCTGGCTGGGAAGAAGGTTGGTGCCCCTCTTGCTGAGCTCTTTATAAAATATGACCTCCTTGTTTGCCAGCTAGATGGGAGCTGAGAGCTTTCTGAAACGTGTGATCCCTCCCACCTCCTTTATTTCTTCTGTTATTTCTCGTTCCCCTTCTTGCTTTTGGACTGCTGCATAGGTTGCTCTCCAGTTCCTCACGCCGTTCTTCTGCTGTCTCCCAGTGTGGGTCTGCTGCCTGCACGACTAATCTGCTGAGTATCCCTGGGTTTTGATGTGATAGTCCAAGTCCTGTTTTTCTGTTCTGCCTTGTTATCTTCATTATGTGTTCTGTGCCCAGAGAGATATCAATTTCTGAACACCATGCTTTCCATAGTGACTGCTCAGCATCCATCTCATTATGATCTTAAAGATACAAGGCCAGATGCTTTCATTTATACTGGATAAGGAGTTGGCCTCTGAGGCTTATATGATCAGTTCCCAAACATTAATAATTTACAGAAATATTTTGCCTTTTACATTCCAAGAACTTAAGTTTATGAGGGCTACTTCAACCATAAATTATTTACAACAAATTTTATCCAAATTCTTTTCTATTCTTGAGCATGCATCTGAACATCTATGTTGTATTTTTATCTTTTTTCCTCTCACATGTTCTTTTGTTTGGTGTCTTTATAGATTTAGCATGACTATCCAAATGGAAAATCTCTTTCTAAGTATGACTCAGCATAAGCAGCCTTTACAACCTTCAAAACTCTCCAGATCATGACACACTCATACTGTGAAAATGGAAGTTTAAAATCATCCACTGCCTATGGTATATTATTTAGTCATCTCATAGGCTATTAACTACAGCAATTTGTATGAGTCTAATATAGCAAATGTCAGATGTTGTTTCCATTTCTGCTTTTGTTTTGCTTCACTGGCAAAATTCTTATTGATTTCAGTGGTGGCAGATTAAGCCCTGCATATGTTTCATTTTCATGAGCCAGCAAAAATGTCTTTCCTCTTTATTGTGCCCATCTCCTTTAAATATTTTTGTGCGTCTTTACACAACTCTCCCACTCAAATTTCAGCGTCTTCCAATTCTCCTTCCTCAACTCAAGTTGTCTAAATCCCAACAAGCATTGGCTCAGACTGTGGTCTTACCCAGATAAGTGTCCATCCCAACTGTGTGATAGAGACACTGCTTCTGTTTGCTAGAAGGTGAAATAAGGTATTGAATAAAGATGCTTTTCTGTGTCGCCTGAGTTTTGAGGTCAGACTGTTAGATGTTTCACAGACTTGCAAAGCAGCAGATAGCTAAATGGCATCAGCAATATACAGTAGGGTTGTGGGGAAAGAAGTACAAGCTACTGATTTTTACGTTTGCCGGAACAATACCCAGAAGGAATGACCAGTAAGGAAACTCTGGTCTCTAACCATCCAGGGACAGACTGCTCCCTGCCCTTCCCAACAAGAGCAGCTGATTCATACGGGAGTTGCTGGGGTCACTGTGGTATGGGTTGCCCACATCTCATATACATTCTCTTAAATAAACCTCTGCCTTGACAGGTGGTACTGGGGTTTGTCTTGAAGCAAAAACTTATGTCTGGGAAGATCACAAACTCCTAAGACATGGATCTTGAATAGACTTCTAACTGTTAAAAGGACTATCATCTGAAACAACATCATGTCCATGTAATGTACAGACGTGTCCTGCTAACAGTGAACATGCAGAGATATTAATCTTTTCATGCCTATGTCCTATCTTAATCTAGACGGACGGAAGAAGTTTTATACTTCTAAGCTACTCTATATTAATGAAAAACATTCTTCTCTTCTGTCCTCCAAACACACTCTGCAGCTGCAGGGGAAATAGTCTCTGAAGTGGGAGTGAGACCACGGTCAGACCTTTAATGAGGCCTTGGAAATGTCAGTGGACTGAATACACTGTATGTGAGTTAGAAGTGAGTCCCAGTGGAATTTGATGAAGATCTGGTTGAAGTTGGGGAGCACTGAGCATCAACTGTCTGTGTTTTCTCCTTAGAGGTGAAGGCTGGGTGAGAGTCAAGCGGAGATTCCCCTGGGAAGAGCAGCAGTCTCTTATGGGCAAGAACACACTGCTGCCACTAAAGCATTGGTAGTGGCTCCTGAAGTTACAAGGCAGGAGGAGACATGTGAAAATGTCCCCTTCTGCCCAGACAGGTCAGAAACATGACAAAGAGTGTGTCATCTGATCTGCTTCCAAAGAGACACGTGAACATTTGCTTTCAACAGAGCAGTCTGGCTGCTTGATACTGGGTGTAAGGCTGGTTAAAGACCTTATCTGCATTATGAGGTCTCTGTTGCTATAACTGTGTTGATAAAGCCCTTGAAGATGGGCACTTTGTCTGTGTGGCTACAAAAAGCTAAAGTGACAAAAGTAATTGTACTTGATGTAGCTGCACAGGTAAAAATGCTTTTGTGCAGATAAAACATCTCCAGGACATAAGAACAGCTGAGTTAAGATGACCTGATAGGGAGGTAGAGACGCTCTGTTTGGGCTGATGTTGTAAATGATGTCATTGCTGGTTTTTACTAGCCTGGGGTATGGCTCACAGGTCACCTTAAGAAAACAAATAACTGCACAGAATAGCTTAAAAGTTTTTGAATCATCCTGTGGAACATACACTTTGGTCCTAATAAACAATGTTTATACCTCCATTGAAACTCAACTTCTTTGGTTCTAATTCTTTGTAGGAATCACAAACATTATTTTTAGAAGCTCATGCTAAATAGAGTTCAGATGTATTTTATCTGCTCAGTGACCAGTTGTGCTGGGGTCGGATTCTGGCTATTATTAGGAATATGTGAATTTAATAAAATCTTTTGTTTATATCCAGGCTAACCATTTTGTGTTTCTCAGATAGGTGTGATTTAACTTACAAAGTTAATGTATTAAAGACATTTTCCTGTGTTCCACCAAAAACAAATAATAGTTTGGGAGACAGAGAGAAAGAAGGGTGGGAAGAAGCAGACATCTAAGTAAAACATATGTTGAATGGGAAAAAAATAAGTCACCCTGGATTCTGGGCCTGTGATTATTTCCACATGCCTGGACCGTATCGCTGTGCTGTGTGCCATTAATGTCATTAGATGCTTTGTGCCAGAGTGGATTTTTTGCATATGCTGATGTGATTGCAGGATTGAGACCTTGATGGTAAATGCTGCCAGTGCCGTGTCGGCGCCATGGGGGTGTGTGCTGCACGTGGAGGTCTGCACCCTTCCAAACTCCCTTCTGGTGCTGCGTGTGTGGGCGTGTGCCTGGCCAGCCCAGCAGACCCCGAAGTGCCGATAACCGCCTGGCTGGTTAACGAGCCTCCAGGCAGCAGAGGTTGTCCTCAGCCCTTTTTAAGAAAAGCAAACAAGAAAATGGGCTAATCAAACCCCACCGTGTAAAAATGGATATTTTTAACTGGTGCTTGGTGCTGGAAGAAGGCACGGTTGAAAATAAGCTTGATAGTCCTGTTCAAAGGTGCCTGTGTGTCAGGAAGAAGTGCCAGCCTTTCCCTCTGGTTTTTGTTGGGGCTGATTTGTGAGAATGTGAGACCTTGGGAGCCATCGCCATTCCCTTTGGTTCTTGGTGAAAGGAAAAGAGATTTGGTTGCTCCCTCCACATAAAAATACAGAGCAGTCTTCTAGGCCAGAAAACAAATTCTTTTTTCTTTTTTCTTTCCTTTTTTTGTTGTTATTTGAGCCTGCCAGATTGGTCTGCTCTCTGCTCTCCAAGTGTGTGGGCGGCACAGAAGAGGATGCTGAGACAAAGAATGGGGGAGGGAGGAAAGAGAAGTGAAAAAGACCTTTGGATTGGAGGCATGGTGTATGGGAGGAAGAGAACGCAATGGCAGAGGCAGCGTTGTTTTGGTTTGCGAAAGTTTGCAGCAGATCAGAAGAAGCTGTGGTAGGTCAGAGACACTCAGTCTAGATGCTGTAGCGATGAATATATTAGCATGCTTTAGATCCTAGGCATACAGACATTTTTCTGCGTTTGGTAATTTTATGAAGCTCATGTCCTACTGATCTCTGATCCCTCCTCCTGGAAATGGGGATGTTGGATGGAGGGGTGGCTTGAGGGGAACATGACCATTGCTCTACTCAGTACACTATTTGCATTTTATGTTCATCTGCTTTGTGCTTTGATAAAGTAGGTCCAAAACAAGTGGCATTTTGTGAAGGTGAAGCTCTGATTTGTGTCCTGATTAAATCCTGTTTTCCTTAGCCGAAGAACCAAAACTCATTTCTCATTCTAATAATAGCTGCCCCCAGTCTACTGCATCTGGCTTGTGATCTTTCATGATACTTTTGTGAGACTCAGTTACGTGCAAAATGTCTTTTAATTTGAGTAACAGAAGAAAGGAGTTAAAAGATATAACAAGGGAGGAAGGGTAAATTTCAGATAAAACTTGAAAAACCACAAAGAGTTTAGGATGGGGACGCACAAGACAGCAGTATCTGGTGAGGGAGAGCAGGAGACCGGAGAAGGGTGAGCAACAGATGAACAGAGGGAGTGGGAAAAGGCAACACATGTAACAGGCATTACATGATTTGTTTTGTATTTACACCTGCAAGATTCATCTCGCCTGGGCTGGAAAATTCACCCTTGCCATGCGTTTTGCCCTTGGAGTATTTGACCTCCAGCTCCTTTGGTTACTTGAAATGTAACGTAAAAGAGCTTGCGAAAGCAGCCCTGTAAGGGCAAGTTTTGTAAATAAATACCATTTCCTCTAGGATGGCCCTGTAGCAGGAGGCAGGGAAGGTTCGGGGTGAGAAGGGGTGCACGGGGAGCCAGTCCTGGGAGAGGATCAGGGACTTTCCTCTGCAACCCCAGGAGCCTTTCCAAGCCCAGGCTGAAACTTTGTGCAGGTACATGCGGTGGGGGACGTTGTCTCATGGATGTGTGGTGTGGTCCTGCCTGCCAGTCTTGCCAGCCCAGAAGGTTTCTTTTGGACCCCACTGCCCTTCGCTGCCCTCTCTGAAGGACTTTCAACAGGGTAATAAAAAGGTGTTTCTCTGCTGGGCTAATATTTACATCACAAACATACGGTGCCTTTGCTTGGTTACAAACATAAGTGTATGCAAGTGAGAGGCTTTTCTCGGAAAGGGTGGGACGGGAAACATGGAGGTTATTCTCTCCTGTCACTGTATTTGCTAAGAAAAATCTTTAGAAATTACATCTCTATGCCAAGAGAACATAATATTAAGATTACAAAGTCAAGCTCTCAAAACCTCGCACATGCTGGAGTGGAAGTTGTCTATCTAACCTTCATTTGTACCCTGCTGCCGGTGCTCTCCGATTACCTTATTTACCTCTTCGGTTTCACAGAGCTCCTGCCTGTGCTCTTTCCAGAGGGCATTGAATGAAGACTGTTAGAGTGAATTAACCTGTTGCTCGTAAGATCCTTGTTTAACTTTTTGCAAAAACTCAAAATATGCTTCTCTAGCTCAGGCAGAGAGGCATCACCTCTTCCTACAGAAATATTGTGAAAACAAATGTGGTGTTTGCTCAACAGTCACATGTTAAAGGGAAAATGCCATAAAAATGCTGATGATTCCAGCTGGTAATTTCATTTTTCAGTGCAGAGTTTGGATGTTGCCTATGATAAAGTGTGAACGAGCTTCTTATATTATATAAAAAGTATATATATTGTACCAGTATTCCCTGTAGCTCTGTGTGGAAAAATACTATGCTTTTGTTGCTAAAGGCTGGGGGGGGGGCTCTTTCCAGAGGGCATTGAATGAAGACTGTTAGAGTGAATTAACCTGTTGCTCGTAAGATCCTTGTTTAACTTTTTGCAAAAACTCAAAATATGCTTCTCTAGCTCAGGCAGAGAGGCATCACCTCTTCCTACAGAAATATTGTGAAAACAAATGTGGTGTTTGCTCAACAGTCACATGTTAAAGGGAAAATGCCATAAAAATGCTGATGATTCCAGCTGGTAATTTCATTTTTCAGTGCAGAGTTTGGATGTTGCCTATGATAAAGTGTGAACGAGCTTCTTATATTATATAAAAAGTATATATATTGTACCAGTATTCCCTGTAGCGCTCTGTGTGAAAATACTATGCTTTTGTTGCTAAAGGCTGTCGTAGTGCCTTATCACATGGGATGATACTCTTAGAAGTTTCCAAACGTTTAATAGCCACAGAACTGGGCTTGAAATAACAGATTTCTCGGTCCTGCTGTGCTGTCATTGTGCTGTGCCTCCAGTCAGAGTAAAAATAAAGATATTCACATAAGACTAAAGAAAATCTTTGCTTGAAGATAGAAACATTAGTTTTCTTTCTGGTTTTTATGCTTGCTCTGAAAGCAAAAGTCAGCATCATTAGGTAAGTGTTATAAATCAGCACTTCTTTGTTTTTTTTAAATTACAATGTTTCTTCTCGTGAGATGCTTTTATCTTCATTTTCCATTACATTTGGATAGGCATAAGATTCTTTTGAATCTTGTTGTGGTTGAAGCGTTCGTCTGAAATGGCAGTGAGAGGCTAAGCTATTAATGTTAATTTAGCATATAAATGAAGGTGAGGGCTGGAGGCATTTGAAGGCGTAGTTGGTGTCATGCACAGCATGATACTTTCCCTCGAGAACAAGCTTTTGGCACATTCCAGGGGATATTGCCCCAAAGCAGGCACAGGTTTTCTGTATCATCTAAAAGCTACTGTTCAGAAACACTGGTTAGCTCAATGCAATGCTTTATTGCAAGGCACATCTTACATTGAATTCCATCATTTCCAGTCTCTGCTACCTTGTACTGTCCCACAGGGTTTTCTCAATATATTATCCCAAAAGTATTCAAGGAGGAGGGGGCATTCTGGCTTTTGGGGCATTAATTTCTTTCCTGACACCTTCATGCACTGAGTCACTGCCTTTGAAGATAAACCCAGCATCCAGCGGGGGCTTGCAAGTGTTTGCATGCTGATGGAAAAACGTTCTGCAACTTGGCCTGAGGTCAGTTCAGTTCCTTGCCTTGGAAATCCTTCTTGTTGCTCAGCCTTCTGCCCCTCTCCAGCACTGCTGTTCCCCTCTTCCACTCCTGCAGATGGTCGCGCAGGGAGGTTATGATAAAATGCCGAGCACTGGCAGGGTCAGAGTTAAGCCTGGGATGTCCGTGGCAGCTTCGGCTTTGTGTGAACAGGGGTTGCAGCCCCTGAGCAGTGACATGAGACCCCTTGGGCTCTCCTATCGCTGCCATGTCTCCTTCACCAAATCAATCCGCATCCTGGACATCCATTACAACACCTCGCTGATATCTTCATTGCCCTATCAAGAGGCAGCCTTTACCACTGCGCCGCTGCGGCTCCTGTCATCAAAGCAAATGCAACTGATGTCTCATTTATGCTGAGTGCAAATGTGAGGTGGATATTCAGCCTAAAGATTTCCCCTGTCCTTAAATTCCCCTTCCTGCTGTGCCTGCAGAGAATTGTACCGGGATAATTGAGTGCCTGGGTTAGCAGTTGCGGTGCCGTAGTTTGTAGGTATGAGTGGTGATTTTGATTTTAAGAATTTCAGCCAGAATTTTGAATTTCCTTTCACTTACACATTGAGATTTGGCTTTCCCCCAGAGCTGCAGCTTTATAATAATGCTTACTAATGACATAACTCATTATATTCTCAAATGGCTGCATAAACATCAACTAATCAGTATACCTTTTGCTGGTGCAGTATCTGTATCTTTGCATGACAGATAAAGAATTGAAAGCAGACACATCTTTCGTCTAAGCCCCCTCCATTAATGGCAATAAATTAATGTTAAAAGGATGCATAGAATGCAAGATTTCCTAGCTCTGGTCCCTGTTTCTTGCGCACTAGCACATGCTGGCTTATTTTCTCTTGAATGCTTTCCTGTTGAGAACATCGTTTTTCCTGTGGAGTTACAGTGGCAGAGGTTCCTGGAGGAAATCTGTTTTCTGTACAGGTGAAGTTTCCCCCCTAATAGCAGTCGGAGACTCACGCTGAAAAAAGACCTGAGAATGTGCTCCCCTAAATTCTCCCATCTTCCTAGATGATATCCAGCTGTTTGCTGAAAGCTACTGTATCGAGTGAAAAAGGACAATTTCTAGTCAATCTGCTTGTTACCATAAAGTCAAGTGCAAGTGGTAATAGAGAAATTGATGGCACCTTTTTAAACAGAAAAATCATTAAGAGAAGATTCCCTGTCCCTGGCAAATATCAGATTGATTTCCACAGTTCCCTCCTTTCCCCTATATTCAAGGAAACTTTTTGGACTGTTTCTTGGTGGGATGTCTCTACCTGCAGCACCGTTAAAGTGGGTGAAACCCCCATCAAGAGAGGTTTTATTGCTTGTTTTGTCTTGCTTATGAAGAGTAAACTCCAGTTCTCCACAGAGCCAAATCCAGTCCCAAAAGAGTTTTAGCTGCATGAGGCTCGCATGAACTGGAATTTCATTTTCCTGTCCTGGCCTGTGCATATGTATAATCTTATCCTCGGTCTCCATGAGACGGATTTTTCATCCTCTCCTTCTTCCCTGTCTCTTTGTACCTTTTTCTGTGTCTCTTCCTGCGCAAGGCAGGTCTCTGCAGAGCTGGCTTTCCCCGCCGTGGTTCCCTGCATGTATCTCTGCTGCTTTCCACCAGTTCGGGTGGAATGGGCTGTTTGGCTATGTTGGGATGTCTTTTCCCAGACCATGGTGGGTCTCCGGCATCCTCCTTGCTGACTGCTAGCCTTCTGACCAGGACACCAGGGAAGCAACACAGATGCTCTTGACCCCTCGACTTCATACCCAAGCCCGCTGCCCAATGCCCAGGGCTGGGGGTTGTACCCCAGGAGGAGTGGGAGAGGGGCCCCGTTGTCTGTTCAAGGCCGATTGGAAAGATCCAAGGTTTTAGTCTAATACACAGCCTGATGACACAGCCAGAAGTCCTCTGCAGCCTCAGCATCCTACTCGTGCAGTTAATAAGTATATTTAGCAAGATCAGATGCTGCCTCCAAATACTCCTGCAGCAGATTCCTCCCGGCTTGGACAGCAGTGCTGCTGCTTGGCTGGAGTTTGCTGGATGCCATTCACAAATGGGAATGGGTTTAGGGGCTGAGTTTCTGTTGGGTCCAGCCCTAATACCTTTGTCAGTGATTTAGAAGGGAGCACAAATGGTGATGATATTGATTTCTATACTTGATGCCAAAATGGGAGGCCTTGCCTGTAATGGCAAGGGCAAAGAAATACCCCAAGGGGACCTAGAGGGTATTGGCAGAGAGAACTGTAAAATAGGAACAGGGCTGTAGATAGGTTTTCTCTCTATCTAGAGAAAAATCAGAAACACAAAAGATTGAAGAGGAATTTGGAAAAGGGCAAGATCTGAAACGGACTTGGAGGTGATAAGAACAAATCAGGCATAAGTTCCAGCGCGACATGGCTGTGAAGGAAAGATTTGCCATATGGCAAATAATCCTCGAGGAATTACCATGGAACAAGGTGCACAGGCCGTTTGACTACCACGGATGGCTCTGTGGGGCTGCGTCCCCCAGGAGCGGCTCCACAGCAGTGGAGGAAGTTCAGGAGGGGGGGTGCTGGATTTTTTCTGAAAAAAAATGCAATTTTTAAATCAATTGAAATTGTTTATAATTTTCTGCCAAACGGGATGACTCATTCTGGCAGTCTGCCCTCTCCACCCTCCCCCTCAGACAAACAAACAAAGCTAATAAGTTGCAAAAAATAAAATAATCTGAAAAGATAACAAATCAAAATTTTCCTTGTGGTATATTCAAAACAAAGGCCTTAATGTTTTTTTTTTTAAGACATCATTTCAGAGCTGGATTCAATGACCATAACTTGAAAAAATGAGGTAAAAATAACTTCGAAAATAAAATGCTTCATTTTGAGTTAAAGAAACATTTTGTTCAGTGAGACACACAAAGCATTCGGTTTTGGGCCAACATGAAATGATATTTTTTTTTTCTAGTAATCTCTTGGTTGAGGCAGTGAACCAAGAAGTCAATTATTCACAGAGCTGTAGCAAGATTAAGGTAAGGATGGAAAGCAGAGCTGAAATGAGAAACTGAGGGAGAAAATTTGGGGTTGAATGTCCAAGTCAATCTTTATTCCTCTGAGTGAAATGTGGTAGTTGATGGCGTAAGCACCTGGACCCCTTGCCATCACCTGAGCGCATGGATGGGCTGCCCACCAGGAGACGAAACCGGCAATGTCTTTGTGGCATCCGTGGGTCCCCAGCGCCATGGGAGCAGAGCAGGGTGCTGTGATGGGTTGGTGTGACCCAAGAGACGTCCTGCACCCGTCGGGGCGCGGGGGCCACTCTGCGGTGCTCCTGGGGACGCGTCCTCACCCTGCACTGCTGCTGCTGTAAATGTAGCATCGTCTGGGAGGGGAGGGAAAAAAAAAATAGAAGGGAAAAAAAAAAAAGGAAGCCTTCTGCCAAGAAGCTGCCGTAAGCTCTGCAGAGTGTGACTTTGGGCAGGGAGGAGCGGAGCGCTGCCTGCGTGCTGCTCAGCTAGGAAGAGCTGCTGCTTGGCTCTGGGGTCCGGGTGCAAGTCTCTTTGCCTGGGCAGGCAGGAGCCAGTGGGTGAGCCGGCGGTGGTGCCTGGCTGCTGCTGGGAGGCTTGGGAGAGGCTCCTCTTGCAGGTTGGAAATGCTGGGCACAGCTTTCCTCATGCACGCAGCGTTAGTGCAAACACCCTGACTGTGCTTTTTGGCTTGGGCTTTTTTTGCACTTTTTTTTTTCCAGAAGTGCTGAGACCTCAGCACCCAGCCATCCTAAGCAATAATCCTTACAACACAAGCAAGAGAAAATCTTATTTCCCATTTTTCCGGTGGCAGAGTCGAGGCAGTGGGATGGCAGGATTTGCCCAGCACCATGGTAAGAGTTGGGAGGCAGAGCTGCACTTGTGGCTGCATAAGTTTGACTCCCGCTCCTTTGCAGAGTGAAGAGCGACTGCGGCGTAGCATAAAGATGCATGAGCTAGTTTTAAACGAGCCAACTGGGATATACCATGGCCGGCTGTGGCAGCTTGGTGCCTGCTGTGTTAATTTACCCTCAGAGCAGTGGACAGGAGAGATGCAGGGAGATGTGCTTGTGGACAGGGGCGTGCGGTGCTGGAGATGGAGAGGAGAGGACGAGCAAGCTCCTGCACGGACCACGGGGTGCAGAGAGCAACCGAGGGACCAACCCTGCCTGCGGTACCCTGCGCACCTCCCTGCACCACCCTCGGCATCCCCCTGCTTTTAATAATGCTGGCCATTATCCATCAGCAGAGGTAATGAGCTGGAGAGCAGGAAGCATTGTATCTGGGCTGAGCATGCAAGCCTCGCACAAAAGACTTTACGGGGGGTTAATGTTTTTATTATTACAGTTCGTGGCGAACCATTCTGCATTTCAAGCACTTCTTCTTTGCTATTAAATAATTAATAATTAACCAGCAGAGGCCGTTTGAAGACTGGTGCAGTGATGTCTGGTAATAATTTTTTTTAACTCTATTTTTTTTCTTTTTTTCTTTTTTTTTTTGCCAGTCTAATTTATTCGAGGGCTTTGCGCTAGGATACCAAACCACCGGGTAGCGAAAGTTGCAAATGGCCAAGGTAGTTTGCTTTTATAGATGAGTTCTTAAATTTTTTTCAGTGGAGTTGGCAGCGCCTCCTGCCTTGTTCG
>NW_008795129.1:12991624-13044420 GCF_000699145.1 Aptenodytes forsteri
TCCCGCTCCCGGAGAGGGGCTGGCCGAAGAGGAAGCCCGGGCTGGGGGTGCGCTCGTCTCGCTGTATTGCCGGGGATAAGGGACACATACCTGCCTGGGCAGCGCTGGCGGCGTGCTGGGAGGTGTCGGGGGCGAAAAGAAAGTAACTGTGTCTGCGTGTGCGCTGTCTGGCGGCGCCCGCCGGGGGAAAACCGGCGAAGCGGCGGCGAAGGTTACTGCGGGGCGGCTTGGTAGGCTCTCAAAACAGTCACCTCGTTTTTCCTTTCCACCAGCAGTTTCTTCTTAACATAAATTCTGGTTTATTTCGTTTTAAATTGATATGGTTTGGAATGAACGTTGGTTTGAATTGACTGATCTTAGACGACGCTAAAGCCGTTAAGTGCAGCATGCTGTCAGCGTTTGCTGGGTGATGTAAAGCGGGGGAGAGGGGGGAGCTGGAAAGGGACTGGAATATCCCGCGCAGGCCAACGTTAAACCAGAATTTGGATCTATAGACAACGTGCGATACTAGCCATGTCCCTGTCTGCGCAAATCTCATGCCATAAATACTTCTCCTTAATATTAAACTCACCGACTGCTCTGAAATGTTCTGTTTAACTTTGAACGTAGTATGCGTGCTGCATGTTCAGTGCGGTATGAATGTATTTGCAGCAACACTTCCTTGTTGCAACAGTAAATATGGGCCTTTACACAGGTAAAGCATTGCGTGGGCTTGGAGTATCTCGTATCCTTTCTTTGAACAGAGATGCATAGGCTGTGAATATTCATGTTACAGTCCTGATTCTTCTCATATTTTCCACCAAGTCCAAACCGTATAGTTTAAGGAACAAATGGACATAGGAAGTAGATGACTTTCTCCCTAAAGGTATTTAGCAAGCATGTCTCAATAGAGATTTTTATTTGTTCATCATTTGTGTTCTGAAGTTTCATCTGTGGTCTGACCTTATTTCTTCTCTAATCTCGTGATATACGTGTGTCGTGGTTAATATCACGACAATATGCAGAATAACAGTACTGTCGGGTCAACATAAAAAAAGAGCTCTGGCTGTTGTCTTGTGTTTGTAAGTGCCTTTTCCCCTTTGAAGCATTATTTGAATGAATTTGAAAAAAAAAACCTGGCTGGGAAAGAAGAATAGCCATATATGTTTCCTGTGTGTGCCAGGGACTTGGCATTCCTGCTGGGGCTTTCTCCTGCCTGCAGCCGGCAGCGCACTGCACAGTAATCCTGCAACTTCTGCCTTTCAGCGATTCTACTCCAGCGAGCATGCTTCTCTTTAATTGTTACTTTGTTGGGAGAGAAAAACTAATGAGGACATGTGGGTAATTAACTTAAATTTCCCTCTTCATAACAGAGGGGCTACAGGCTGTGTTATATGCAGAGGTGATGCACTGCTGTGTTTAGCACAGCGATGCTTAAAAAAAAAATGACGTGCATTGTATTTTAAAAAAATAAATAATAAAAAGTCATGCAACAAAGCACATTTAACAAAAATAGACTGCATCTGCACTTGTGATTTGTCTGTGGCTACCGTTCCACCAGTTCCATCTTTCTGTTGAATGTTTCTGTTTCAGATGTGTCTCAAAATGACTGGGGAGGGAGAACTGAAACCTTATCCATTTCTCTAAAGATAATTGAAAATGGAAAGAGTTGTATTGACAGCCCTGGGGGCTGACATCCTTTGTTTTTAGAAAGCACAAGTAAAGCATAAATTCATGTCCTCCAGATATTTCTGGTGACCTCTCTGTGTTGCAAGGATGGACTGGGCTTTTCACAAGCACCTAAGTAATTTAACCTCGCTGAAAACTAGCTCAGATGGGGAGATACTGCATGGGCTGGCTGCTTGTGGCTCTGCTGAGGCGGTCCTGGGGAGGCAGCCAGTTTCCCCGAGATGCGTGCCCAGAGTGGTATGCTGGGTCCCTGCCTCCTCTGGTGCCCACCCTGACCTTGGCGGGGTTGGAAAAGTAAATTGAGATAAAAGCAGCTGAAGTGGATCACAAGGGAGGCACCCTTTCAAAAAAGTGTAAAATCAAGGTGGTGATGTTTAAAAGCTGTGGATGTCCTGATGTAAGGACAGAGGTTTATAGTAGCCAAGTGCAGCCATACGCAGACTGTCATGATGAGGAACATCTTGCATCATTTTACCCTCTTTCACCCACAAATCTGCTTTCAAGCAGCGAAGTAAAACCGCGCAGCATTCCTGCAGGGCAGAGGAGTCTCAGCATCCTTTGGCACGGGGAAAGCTACAGGTGGGCGAAGCGTGGTGCTTGGGGATGTGTGGTCGATGGTGGTGATGCTGGATGTCCCTGGACCTGCACTGCCGCTTGGGTCAATTGTGTGAAGCCCTGCAAGCTGGTGCTGTGTCGATCCTATTTGAGCCATCTGGTGAGGTACATGCATGCTTGCATGGGCAGGCATCTCCTTGAGTGAAAACACTGCTTTCCCATTGATACGGTGGCAGCGCAGGAGAACCACGCTAGTCTGTTCTAATGATGGAGTTGGTGGGTGCTGAATGGGCCTTGAGTCACCTGAAGGGAAGTTTCCCACCTGATGGGACTGAGAGGAAAAGTAAGCTGTGAACCAAGGGCACTGAGGCATCAGTTGCCTGAGCTTCCCGGGAGAGATCCACCTCTGACTTCATTCCTCGCTAGTAAATAAACCCCAATGGGCTTGTGCCATGAAAGGCAGCACCTTTATTTTTGAAAGGAGACATACAATGGCTTGATATGTTGGGACATGGGAGCTGGTCACTCTTCTCTGTGAAATGACATGCATTGCCAAAGTGTCCTCATGCAGACTCCATCTATGTCCCTGCGCTTGGCACCATGACGGCCTCTGCTCCTCTTCCCCATTCCCTCTCCCTTTCCCACTGCCATCCACAGAAGTCCTTGGGGTGCTTTCCAGAGCTCTCTATGCAAAGAGAAGAAAAGTCGAAATAGGAAGTTCAAAGGTAGCACAACCTTGATGGACAGGATGTTTACTTGCTATTTAAAAAGTAATATCTATACATGCGGTGTTTACTTTAACAATATTTTAAACAGGAAATGTTAGTATGGTTGCTTGTGGTTCATCTGAGGCTGGTTTCTTCAAGAATGACTGTGTACTATATAGTATTCCTGTAACATAGGCAGAGTTTCCTAAATATTTATATTAAACTACTTGCTAGCTAATCATGCTTGAAACACATCTCTTATAGATGCATATGTCATGATATGTATGTTCTTGTTATGCATTTGATTCAGCTGTCACCTGCTGCAGTAATTTTAATTCCTCCTTATGGCTACGAGTGAGGTGCTATTTGCGCAAGATCCTATTCTTAATTTTAGGTGGCCAGATCCAGGAGTTTCTGTCTGAGAAAAAAAACCACCTGAGTATTTTTTATTTCTCTTTCACCTAGAACCAAACTAACACAAAGTGATGGTTTAGCCAAGGAAGCTGCTGCACTGTGCTGGGAAAGGGATTCAGTGTATACAGACGTGCAGGGGTTAGTGATTAACATGGACACATCTCTTCAGAGGGCTTTTGACTAGCTAGAGTGTACACAGTGGACTAATTCATGTGCAGGGGATATGTGTGTCTGTGCGTACCTGCACATTTGCTCAATAACCTTCCCTCCTACAAGTCATAATTGCTAATAAGTCCCTCATTGCAGGGCTTTGTTTTATTTTTGCTTTAATTACTCAGATGTCACAGGCATTCAACAGTGTTTTGCAGTGAAATAATTTTTACAAGGAGCAGGGTAAAAGGTATCTTGTGCCACATTTTCCAAACTGTAATTGTATGGCATCGATGTAATTGCAAAGAAGTCCTTAGTGAGAGTGCATCGGCTTTTTAGCCTGGGAAGCAGTACTGATTGAGAGATGTGATTTTCAGTTTGAACGGCTGAGTTTTTAAGCTGCTTGCAGATGATGCTCTGTAAGTTGTGGATACAATATAAATAATGGCTGGTGTGTCTTTGTGTGGTGTATATAGAGGCCCACGTAAGTATTATGCGTGGCCAGAGTTTCCCCTTACCACATGTATATAGGCCTGGTGAGCAATGCAGCCACAGTTGTGTGGTTGTGCTGCAAAAAGGGAGAAGGAAGCAGGAGTTATGGTGTAGCAGGACGCCATCCATGCTGCATGGCAATAGGCTTTTGGGTGGCTGTCTGGATTAATTTCCCATTTCATCAGGATCATACTTTCCATAGACTTCCCTGCACCTGGCTGGTCGTTTATTCCTGTGCGAAAGAGATGTGAAGCACTGGCATTGTCCTTCCTCTCTGTTCTGTTCTCCTGGAGAACAATTTCTGGGTCTTGCTCACACATGTTGGCGGGAGATATGGGATATTCGGGTGCGGTGTGGAAGCACTCAGCCCTAGCAAGAGCTGCTGAGCTGCTGCTGTAGGGCTTTGGGGAACAGCAGAGGGTGGAGGCCATTTCCCTAGTGTAAAATAGCTACTGTATGCAACTTCATTTATTCTTACTTTGCACAATAGAGCTCTATTTTTAGCTTTCTTTTAATTCCTTGTAGTGTAGTGAATGGTATATCTATATGCAAGTGCTGAAATCAGCCCCACGTTTTGTTTCTCTCTGTATATTCATTGCCTATACTGCAATAACTGTTCCAAATACCACATTTCACCCTTGCAGTTAATATCACTAAACAGAATTGTACTCCACTGCACACTGCTGTACACACCTTCAAGTTTAATAATTTCCAACTTCTTATATCTAAATAAAACTGCAAATATGCCAGAAGAAATAAGAAACAACAATAGAGAAAAAAATGAAGACCTGACAACATTTATCTCATGTTAGTGAGACTTCTTTGCAAATTGGTATTACTTTGTATTCTTATCATATCTAAGTTATTGTCTAGATTTTGGTGTAACTTCTCATTTGATGGAGTGACTGGTGTCAGCCTCACTAAGGGGTTAACGTCTCCCATATTCTGCAGACAGTTGCTTGTTGAGAACCAATACGGGACTAGGGAGAAAAGGCTCTTTCTAAGCTCACTCTGCTTTCAGCACGATTGGTATATGGCCCTGAGAGCGAATAAGTGTGTGTGTGTGTACGAGAAATTAATCCTGCTCAGGGTTGGATTAACTGGTGCAGAAGACCCTGGGCTGGGTGCCAAAGCAGCGTTGGCATTTGCTAAAAGTGGGGCTCCCAGAGATTATTTCGCTTCATGCCTCTGACCTGTGGGTCACCTGCCAATGTCCCAAGGTGGCTGATAGTAAAGTGTATTGACTGCTGACAACACTTCTGAAAATGAAGTGTGTAGTACCTCTGTATATAGAGATTTTATAGGTAACCATGTTTATACTTGAAAACTGTTCTATTTATTGTGAAAGGCATTCATTAGTTGTGGCAGTATTTGACTGTAGGGGTCTTGCTACGAGTGGTGAGAGCAAAGAGCGTCCCCATTCTCATTTTGTTCTTTGCTTTCATGGCATTTTCCTGTTAGCTTTTCTGTGTCAACTTGATGCTCTATTCTGGTGGGACCTAGGGACTGACTGTTGTTTGTCAGATTTTGTTGTCTTATTTGTCTCCTCTTTGACTGATCCTCTCCCTCCTCAATGTGGAAGTGTTCTTACCTCTGATCCTTCTTTACCTCTTCCTTACTTAACTCTTGTTTTCTTAAGAATTTTGGGTGGTATGTTTAGCTATCATTCAATCAATTTAGAGGTAGCAGGTGTCTCTTCAGGAAGGTTTGTAGGATGCCCTGACATGTCCTAGGGAATCATTTGCATGCTTAATCAAAACAAGTACTCCTGCAGCCAGAAGAGTCATATTGTTAATAGTATAAAATAAATTTGCAAAACAAATACAATTACCACTGCTGACATGTAGCAGGCATCAAGAAGAGGTGGTCTCTAGACATACAATCTCAAAACTGCTTTCTTTTTATTAATGAATTTTACATTAATGATATCCATACGTGCAGAGGGTTGCATTGAGATCAATCTAAGAAAGATTAATCCTAAAGGAAAGGGAGTTTCCTGGAAAGTGAAAGCAAAGCAAAGAATTGATCCCAGTCGATCACCCTTGGGAATCAGCAGGGATTACTGACGGCACAGCAGGGTACTGAGCTGGAGGTCAGGAGAGATCTTGTCTCCCAGAGGCTAAATAAGAACACGGCTGTCAGCCGCAAGCCTTGCAGTACAAGTGCCCACGGTCAGAGCATATGCTGCAGCCCTGCATATCGCTGTGCTTTGCTCTAGGATTGATCCCTATTGGCGTTGTTGTCCGTTCATTTTTCTCCCCGTCTGTCCCCCTCTAAATCACAGCGTTTTGCTTTGAAAATGTATTTACCTGAGTGAAGCTGGTCCAAAATGAGTCAGAGCTGCCTTCTCTGTAGCTCTTGTCGAGTTACTCTCGCCGGTATTTCTGTTCCTTGACTCTGTCCTTGATCGTCTCTTGAAGGGACACTGTAATTTGTTGGCATTAAAAATAACATTCAAGATGACTGCCGTTGATGGTGCTGGGGAGAGGAGTCCTTTGGTTTATCTGAGATTTACCGTGGGTCTGACAGCACAGCAAAGGGGGCGGGCTCAGAGAGAGCCGTGATAATTGATCAGATGCATGAACATATTTTTCCCATTAGAAACGTTAATAGCACTTTTATTTTAAAGAAAAAGGGAAAACAGTAAAAAGGGGACATAATAAAAGCCATATACATTAATGAACATGATACAGAATGTAAACAGCATGCTCCTGGTTGCCTCCCCCCCAACAGCCAGCCTCAGCAGAAATCTGGAGTTCTCGCCCTCTCCCTCGAATTAAAATCACTTTTTTATGAGAAGCCTTTGCAATAAACCAAGGCCCCTTGCTATGAAAACCACCTCCTTTTTGTGGTTCAGTTTACATCCTTTTCTGCCTATTCTAGTAAATGCATCTTAATACAGAGGGGAAGCATGGGGGGTCAAGTAACACTAAGTACCCATGGTCTGAATTTGCCCCATCACGTACCTAATACGACAGCTCTGCACAGGGGCTGTGTGAGGCTGGTCCACGTGAGGTGACCTGCCCAGACACGCCGGTTTAGCCCCCAGGGCTCAAGAAGTTGCTCACAGTAGGCTTTGTCGATAAAGTCTGGAGAACAGAAAAGGACCCAACACTTGACCCAGGCAGGATGGATGTGCAGTGACCTCTCTATGAAAGGTCTGGATAGCAGAGGTTGTTCCTGTCTTTGACTACCTTTGGAGAGAAATCCTTATGGATCGAAGCACATGGAGCCCTGAAGAGAAAGTCCCCAGAACTGACTTGCAGATGGCTCAGTGTGGCTCTGAAAACGCCGGCTTTAGTCTTGCTGCAGGTAAAGCCTTTGGTTTGCTTGCTGCGATTTCATGAAACTTTCTCTGGCTGGCACTGCCATTTTTTCTGTGATACACCTTGCTGTGCAGCCATGTGGCACTGCGTGGATACAACGTTGGAAGTTTTTGGCTAATAGACTTGTCAGCGAAAGCAGGACCTGCTGTGAGATACCAGAGCAGGACTGAAAACGTGTTTTTCAAGGAACTGTGAGGCTTGTGGCCTGGCATAAGCAGAGCTCAGGCATTGAGGCTGCAACGTCAAAAGCAGTGCCCATTGAACCGGGAGGCGGTTTGAAGGAAGTATGTGCCCCTGTTTGAGTTGCACCTTGGCAGGTCTGGAGGTTGTTTTTTTTGAGTCCGACTCCTGCAAGAGCCTATTCTTCTTCTGTTCCCTGCGGTGCTTCCTAGCAACCAAGCCCTTTGCTTGCTTTACGAAGTTGGAGTGATCCTCAGGCCGTTGCAAGTCCCAGACCTGTGTTACCAGCCAGGGGGAAGCTGCGTAGCCTCAAGGAGGGTGGATGGGTTTGAGGCTGGGAGAGCTCTCCCACCTGTGGAGAGGAGGTTTCCACCTGCAAAGCAAGGATGGGGAAGGTGCTGTGCAGAGCCCCGGTGCAGTGCTACCCCCTGCTTGCAAGCCTAGAAGGGGAACTGAGCCATAAACCACACTGTGGCACACAAAGAAGCCATTTTAATTTCAGTCTCTGCTGGAAGCACCACATGGAAAAGAAAATGTGATCAGTATAAAAAGAGATGTTTATGTTTCTAGGAGCAGAGACCTCCCAAATAATTAACATCACTTGACAAACTGCTGTTTAAAATGCAAGTGGTTTAAGTGCTGCAGCTCAACAGGCATTCGTCACGGCTCTGGCGTAAATGCAATACACGCTGTGGGTTGGTTGCTGCTTTAAAGTAAAAAGATTTCTGGTAAACATCTTTTGCTTAAGGAAGATGTCTCCACGATTTTACTTTTTCTTGTTTGAAGAAGCTAAATGTTAGAGAACTGGCCAAATGGCGACTTGGTGGCAAGAGCATTGGGGGTACGGTTTTGGAATGAAATAAATCCTGGATTTTAGTTTCTGTTGCACAGATCAGGCTTTCAGTCAGAAGACAGACAGAAATGTTTCATTGGCTTTAGCTTTTGGGAGGAGGAGGGAGAAGGGAAAGGGCTTTTGGGGGGAGATTTTTGGAAGCTACAACTTCAGCTCTGATCTGTCTCTCTCTAATATTCACTGACTCAACTAAAAGTACTTTAAATAAAACCTTACTTTTCTCTAGGGCTGTTGGGAGACTGACTGGAGACATAAGGATTGTTAAGAATTGGTAATTTTCAAAGGTTAAAAAATAGCTTATGAAGAGACTGAGATTAAAAAAAAAGTTAAAAGAACAAAGTCTGTCTGGAAGATAGAAATATATGGGTGCCTATAATGTGCTGAAGCATCCCAGATCAAAATGACTTCTGTCTGCACACCAAATAGGATCAGATTATCAAATATAAAATAGAGCCTTAAGAATCTAATTCCTTTTACAAAGGCATTATTGATGCTGTGAATTTCATGCAACTTGGAAAAGGAAAATGGCTCAATTTATTTTCTGGTTATCTTAAACTAGTTCATTGCCACTCTCTGATTTTTCATCTCCAAAGAGAAAGAGACCATCACTTGTGCTGCCTTCTTGTTTTCCAATTCTGAGTGAAGCTGTGTATTTAGACAGAATGCAAGTTCGGGAGTCCTGGTGGGCGCTGGTCCATCTCACATGGAGCTGGAGCTGCAGCATGGTAGGAGTTGCTGTCCTTCTACTCTTAATCCCTCTGTCCATCAGTGGCTTTGCAAAATTGGCTGCAGAGACCTTGATCAAGTGGCATGGCTGTGACAAGATTCCTGGACAACCTGTCAACTTTCTGTCCAGCCCAAGGCTCTATTGCTTGAGGAAGGGTGGGTGATTCACTGTCTAGATATCGTGTCTCTGTATCTCATCGCTTGGATTTTGGATGGTTACTCACTGTGAAATGATCTTACTCTCCTTGGCCTATGCTATTCTGTGCATGGCTTCTAGCAGTTAGGCTTAGGTGGGAAAGTGGGCAACGGCTCTCTTTGGAATGCAGTAGAAGATCTTGCATCATGTTAGAAATTATTTCCTGAAATGGAGATGCAGCAATTACAGCTCCCTGTATCCTTCCTAGGCAGATGTGCAATGGCATTTATCATACAAAGGATAAAACATTCAGGCTATCTGTTCCCATGGTAGAAAGGATAAAATGCAGAGAAATATCCTTCAAGTGTTCTACAAATAGATTTGAAAGAGTGCTAAAGTCATTAAGCGTGTTTGCAAGAGATGACTGCAGTTCTTACAATGCTCTTCACCGGAGATCCGGTAACCTCAACCATTTTGCTGGAAGATGTTTCTATCCCATTATCTGTAGAGTGACTACCTGAGCTCTCTTTACCCACTCGTGAGTTATCCCACAGTTTCAGAGACCTTTCTGCTCTGAACCCTCGTACAGCAAAGCTGCTCGCTGGGGAGTCCAGGTCATGCATCATCCCAAGCTGATTGCAGCTTCAGACTGACCAGTGTACAGGCAATTGCCTGAAGGAGATTGAGAAGTTCTTTAGCATATGATAACTGGAATCTTTTGAGATTCATTGTCTATATATACATGACAATACACACTTTCCATCTTCTCTCAATCCTGTGCTTTGGGAAACCTGTGCCTGAACCCTCGTGGACAGACTTTATCCATTTCGTCTTTAGCGTGTGGCAGAAGCAGTAGTTTTATGACACATACACGCCTGGTACTACTGGCTCAGTTGATGCAGGAGGAGGTGTGTAGTATTGTGTGGGCAGCTGTAATAAAGTGTAAATATGGGCAAGTTACCTTAAATAACTCCAGTACACACAGAGAAGTGATTTTGCAGTGCACCCTCTGGGAAAAAATAAAGATTGATAGCAGTTTTGGATTTGTGCAACTTCAGTTTGATGACAAATATTTTGGGTTTTTCCTCTGTGTACTGTATTTACAGCAGTAGGTTCAGATTATGCATTGAGATCTGCTTCTGGGTGCAGAAAACTAATCAGGGAAATGCTTCATGGCCCAGAGCTCTGGATTTGCAGACTCCAGTTCAACAGCTGCATCTCTCTGTGTGCTGGCAGAAAGGAGCAGGGATGCAGTTGGTCCTTATTCAGTTACAATTTAGAGCTGTGGCTTAGAGAAACAGGTGCAATTATATACTAAAAAAAAAAAATCCAGTGGTCTTCGTTATCAGAAGAAATGCCCCTTAGCTGGACAAAGACTAAAGGATTTTCCACAGTTTTTCAAGCTACAAAGAACAAGGAAAATGGATGAATGAATTGGCCTCTGCACTTAATTGCTCCTTGCTCTTCTGAAATAGTGTAGGTGTCTTTCCACCAAGAGAATAAAGCCCCCTGAGCTCCTTAGTCTTGTTTCCTATTTGCACGTGACCTTCAAGGCAGTCACGCCATGAATGTGGCTACATCAGGAACAATGCTCTGAATTGTGTGACATCAAATTTCTTCCTCTTTCCACTCTTATCAATAACCCAATATGCAAAAATAGCCTTTTGCATGAATTTTAAAACAGCGTGTTGCTCCTATTCCAAGCTGGCTTGCTTTTCTAGCACATCTCTCTTCCTTCAGCTATTTAGAAATGCAGTCATCTTTTTATCTTCATGATGTTCCTCCCGAGTCACCTGCTAGACGTTATCCAACTTCAGTAAATGGTAACAGGTCATCTGAGTTGGGAAAGGTCATGTGAGTAAATCTGGAGCAGTAGAAAATTGCTGAAGACTGAATCATTGGGAAGTTTTCTTCTGCATAGCTTACACATTGATGTTAACACAATTTCCAAGCTAGGGGTGGTGAAGCTTCCTTGACTCCATCTCACAAGAAATATTGGGGTAGCCTCCTCTACAAAATGACTTGAGGAGTCAATGCTGTTACCCAAGTCATAAGAAAATAACCATGAAAGTTTATGGGAATTCTGTGAGGGCTTATAATGAAAGAGCTTTGAGCTTCTAGTTTGAAGTGTGTTTTTTGCCTATGCAAATCAGAGAGGACTGGAGCTCTTTCATGTGCTGTTACGGTGACAGGAGAGGTGTGGAGTCACCTCCCACTGTCCTCTGGTATAAGGAGTCACATCGGCCGTGGGTATTGAACAGCACATGTCCTGACAGATTCACTCAAATCAACTGAAATTCAGATAAAACATACTATTACTTACAACGTTATCTTCCTCTTAGTCCCATTTATTTGCTGTTTCTTTTCTTATAAGCAGACTGTAAACAGTTTGGGGCAAGACCCATCTCTTCTTTCTGTCTTTGTGAGATTCAGCATGAGGGGGTGGCTAGCAGGTAGGATCACTTTAAAAAAAAATAAAACATCTCTACGTGCTCTTGTCCTCGGGCAATAAGGATTCAACACCTTTGGTCATTTACTGGCTGACCTGTTGCAGCAGATGCTAAGGAAAACAAGTTCCTGTATAGACTACTCCAGCAGATATTTATAGCAAAACGTTAAGTAATAACTTCATGGGTCTGACATGGGAATTGCTAGGAAGGATGATGGAATAGTATTCATGCTTTTTCTTTGGAATAAGCACCAGGGATGCTGTTTATCTTTGTTAAAATAAACTGTAACTTTATGCCCTGACTGGCTGTTGAAGTTTCATGTTTTAATTCAATGGTCCAGGTTCAGATGCTGGTCTGCTGAAGAAACAGGGTTAATTACTGGTAGAGAGTGTTTAAACTGATGCAAGCGATGTGCTGCAGAGCCAGATGAGAGTGGGAAAGTCAGTAATTTAGATTCCACTTGTGACTATGGTACAGAAAGTTTAGATTAATGAAGGAATGCGTGCATGGATGGCCAAATTCTTGCGTAAAGGAAGAAATGTTGCCCTTTCTCCTGGTTTTGCCTCAGCAGTACTTAAATTATTTGCCTGAAAGAAAATAGTATTTTAATCGTGTAGTGATTAACACTTCTAGTGCTGCTGGAGACCTCTCTGGTCTGGGCAAAAGTTCTTGGTTATAATTTCTATTTGTGCAGCAAGAAGTTGCTGGAGAGCAGAGCTGGTGTCCTACGCTGGGTTGGCAGCTTTACTCCTGTGGTCTCGTGCCAGCTCTGCCAGGTAGGCTGGAAGTTTAACAGCTCGATGGTGGGAGTCAGGCGTGGAGCTCCTGTGCTTTAATCCCAGCAATGCACCTGAAAAAGAAAGCCATTTTGATGACAAACTCTGTAACCTCACTTAGTACCCAGTGCAAGTTACTTTGCAGGAATACATTACAGATTAACTAGTGGGTGCTACCAACATAAATCCAGCTGATTATAACTTTGTGAGACTGGGGAGCCTTGGTTAATCACTAGGACCTGTTATGTTTTAGGAGAGGGATGGTGTTTTGTTTTTTTTTTTTTTTAAATGAGAAGATAGGAAGCATGTCTGTCTTGAGGAGAAGGACCTGTTTTTTAGGAGAGGGATGGTGTTTTGTTTTTTTTTTAATAAATAAGAAGGTAGGAAGCATGTCTGTCTTGAGGAGAATAAGCCAGGAGAGTGCAAGAGATTAAAAAAAAAAAAAAAGGAATTAACCTAAGTGAGAGAGAAATGTGCTGGATAAGGTGAAGCCAGTGAAGGAAGTGGAAGACTTGAAAGAGGGAAGTGGCTGAGAAACTTTAATACTTGTGACAAGGGAGGCAGAGGAAGAGGAAGATGTTTTGGAAGCATGTCTGTCTTGAGGAGAATAAGCCAGGAGAGTGCAAGAGATTAAAAAAAAAAAAAAAGGAATTAACCTAAGTGAGAGAGAAATGTGCTGGATAAGGTGAAGCCAGTGAAGGAAGTGGAAGACTTGAAAGAGGGAAGTGGCTGAGAAACTTTAATACTTGTGACAAGGGAGGCAGAGGAAGAGGAAGATGTTTTGGAGGGGAAGGGGTGGTAAAGCAAGCAGAGAGGAAGGTTGTGTGTTCTGTGAGTTTCCTCAAGGAGAAATGGGCAGAGGAAGAGGTGGGAGAGAGGAAAGGAGGATTTGAATATAGAAATGGTGGAAGAGGAATTCAAGGAAGTACATGGCTCCTATAATCCTGAAACATTTAAGAGGATGTTAAGTGTGGCCAAATAGTAAAGGCAATAGTAAATTTTCACCTGCCTCGTAAGTTGCTAGCTCTAATATAACCCCATACTTCAAGGGTTTATTTGCTGCCCAACATAGTAAGGAAAAAAGCCACTGGAATCAGTATCTTTTGGGTCTAGTCAGTGTGTAGCAAGACTAGAATTTCAGGTGCGTTTTTCCTTTGCGAGCAAAGAAATTTCATATTCCATTTCACAACGGCATAAACCCTGCAGCCAGAAGACCCTCAGCAGATGTATGTTTAAAGGGCTTCCCTTTAGGATTGCTTTTGGACTTTATATTGAATGAAAATCTTTGATAATTGGGTAACTGGTGTGGATGGAAATAGTTTGGAGACTGTACCGACTAACAACAAAGCGAGCAGTGCAATTTTCTTGTGCTGAAAAAGGGAATTTTCAGTTGATCAGAAAGAAATGAAAACAGACAAAAAAAGACATAGAGAAGACGTGCTGGGTGGCAGTGTATCTACAGCCACCGATCTGCGGAAAGGAAAAAACAATTACCTGAGTATTAAGCCATCAACACCAGAAGGTTTTTGCAAAAGATTCAGAGGCCTGCTCACATTGCTAAGCAGCATTGTCCTTAGACAGACAGGACTAAGTGCTCGCTCATTTGGCTCCTGGGGTAACACGGGCTGACCCTAAGCCCTGGTTGATGAGAGCAATGCAGCTGCAGAACGGCAGCCGCGGCGGTCTGGAAATTCTTGGTGTCTCCGTTGAGGGGTGGAAGATCTTCGTCACAGGAAGCCTCTGTAGCTGGACATTGTCCTTCATCCGTGCTGTCACTTCGGGGTGTCCGCTGGCTGCTCCGTGGGAAGGGGACTCTTAGGTTTGGAGACAAGCTGTTTCACACGTGCTTGCAGGCAGGCATTAGTGGAGGAGGTGCACTTAAACCACTGAAAGGAGGGAACAGGAGCCTTTGGGCAAAGCACCGCTCGGGCTCCAGAAAAATAATCACAACACCTCAGAATTGCTTGTTAAGCTTTAAATACAGATGGAGCAAGGAGCTGCTTCTGGCAGGCATGCTCTCAAGATACCCTGCAAAAAACAACGGCAAGGAACTTTGGGAGGAAGAGCGTGAAGCAAATATGACTTGAGCACTGCGTTTTTAACCAAGACTACACACGAAATGACCCAATTTTACAGTACCTCGAAGTGACTCTAAATGGATGGTTTATATTAGGAAAAAAGGCACACTCCAAGTGTAAATGTCATGTATGATAGAAGAAAAAATGCTTCCTGAGATTCTTTAGAAATGGCATTATGGCTTAAAACTTCATAGTATATGGTACTGAATGATAAACATAACCTACACTGTCCAGCTGGGTAAGAGGAGAAGTGGAAGAACAGGCTCTGGGATATATATCCTGACCCATCCAGATGCTAAATTAAAGTGAGGGCATACACACATGACATTTGCTATAAATTCAAGCAGCAAAATGCAGAAGAGGCAACGAAGCCACTGGAGATTTCACAACTGCAGTCCGAAGTTGTAAACAATGTTTCTGATTTGAAAGGAATACTATGCCTTACTAACATGCTCTGCTGTAAGGCTGGAGCACATCAGGGCTGTGCTGGGCGTACCTGTGCTGTGCACAGAAATAGGTATTTGGGAAGGCACAAGGGATGTGCGGATGCTGAATCCCCAGCGTGGCTGAGCCCATGAGCTCTTGAGGAAAGGCGAGCTCTTTGCTGTTCACTGTGATCTAAGCTCACCTAGCATGTTGGTTTCTAAACCTTTTGTGGCTTTGAGGAACTGATGGTGTTTGAGGGTTAAATTGCTCTAATCTCAGGGATATTTCAGTTAGTTCAAGTCTAGAGTTTGCTGTGAGATGAATGATGCCATCCCTGTCTTGGAGTGTTTTCTGGGCTCTTTCTAGAGCCATCATAGAATCATAGAATAGAATCACAGAATAGTTTGGGTTGGAAGCTCCTGCTTAAGTTCACCTAGTCCATCCCGCCTGCTGTGGGCAGGGACATCTTCAACGAAATCAGGTTGCTCAGAGCCCCGTCCAACCTGACCTGGAATATTTCCAGGGATGGGGCATCCACCAACTCTCTGGGCAACCTGTGCCAGTGTTTCACCACCCTCAGCATAAAAAATTTCTTCCTTATATCTAGTCTCAATCTACCCCCCTTTAGTTTAAAGCCATTCCCCCTTGTCCTGTCGCAACAGGCCCTGCTAAAAAGTTTGTCCCCATCTTTCTTATAAGCCCCCTTTAAGTACTGAAAGGCTGCAATAAGGTCTCCCCAAAGCCTTCTCTTCTCCAGGCTGAACAACCCCAACTCTCTCAGTCTTTCTTCACAGGAGAGGTGTTCCATCCTCCTGATCATTTTCATGGCCCTCTTCTGGACCCGCTCCAACAGGTCCGTGTCTTTCTTATGCTGAAGGCTCTCATCCCTCCAGCAGTCTTTGTTCTGTGCCCCAGAGCTACGAATACAAGCCCAGCACCCATACCACCTACCTGCAAATGTTGTCTCTGCAGAGATATTCCTGTTTTCTGTCCTACATTGGGGGACCAGTACTATTCTGAGGTCTTATTATTCACTTGCCTTACTCCAGGGACACTCGGCAGAGCCAAAATTTTTGGAGAGAGCAAGGTAGGATGGTGTCTTCTGTCTGGGACTTTTGTCCTTCTTGGTGAGAAATCGTCTCTGATTAGGGAGCTGTGCTAAACAAGATACTTAGGATATGAGAGGTCAGAAACAACAGGACATTTTTGGCCACTGTGTTCTGCATCCCTAATGTATAGTTTCATGCACTGGGATGAATGGTAGAGCAGTGGGAGAGCATCCACCAGCTGATGATCCAGATAAGATGCTCTTCATTACCCTCTTAAGACCCTATCTCTTTCCACCGGTGATAGAGGGAGTATAAAGAACAGCATCCTAATTTAGCTCATTATATTGTAAATATGCAGTGTGAGTAGCTTGCTGTGGGCCCAGTTCAGCATCTTGAGTCCAGAGGCACATCTTTTATTTTACAAAGGTATGATTCAAAGCTAGCTCAAGGGCTTGAGTTCAGGACAATAGCTTCTTGAACTTGCATTTTCTTTGGATGGCTTTGTAGGTTGGTTACACCATTTTCTACCATCTCTTGGATTTTGGTTCTACAGGTCAATTTGCTTGTCTCTACCACTCTTACGTTTGCTTTTTTCTTGCTGTCCATTGCTCCTACCTTCCTCCTCATCCTAAAAAATACCTAAACTTTAACCTTGACAGGTTACTTCTGTTTCTGGTGAACTCTCAATATTCAGACTTCCAAGCTATTACACCGTACATGGAAAACGTGCCCAGGATAGACTTTCCATTAAACTGTATTTAAATTGGAAGAGAATGCTGGCACATCTACAAGTATTCCAGAATTAGATCCCAGAATACTGAGGCTAGTTAATCTTTTGGAAGAACAAAAACTCTTACTGATTTATATTTAGCAGAGGGAATGCATTTTAAAAACACAGTCTACATGAGGCCCCTTGAAGAAAACATCTTTTACATTGATTTGTAGTGCATGGAAATGCTACGTGGCCATAAAATATTTGCAGTCGGGCTCTGCTTTTATGTAGCTACTTTTTTGCAGCATGAACTGTCATGAACCGTCTGAGAGTGGCTGCTCTGCTGACTCTGGGCTGTGCAGTGGAACACGGCTACCTCTGGGGCAGCAGTTTAGCTGTTTATCACAGCTGTGCCCGGTATTGTAGGAGGGGAAGGGAAAAAGCAGCGTGCAGTTAACACTACGGTGGAAACACTAGACTTGTGAGGATGAGGCTTTGGTTCAAAACCGATGTAAGGTTTGTACTTGCCCGCCTCTGGCAGGGGTAAGAGGATGTGCTATTTAGGGAGAGCACATGCGGAGCCACCGTTCGGCTACCTGGCAGACCCGCAGCAGGACATGGGTGAGAGCAGAAGCTGAACTTGCCCTCTCTGTGCGCTCGTACGAGGTTAGAGAGAGGGGTGGAGGTGCTGTTGGCCCTAATCTCAGCAGCACCACTCTTAGTTAAATGTCTACAATATCTATTTAGGCTTAGTTTACATGATAATAAATTAGGAGGAACTCTAACATTTTTAAACATTAGAGTTTAAAATTTTTTAAAAAATTTTACATTTTACAGGTGTAAAACGTTCTGTGCATAGTTCTGATCCATACTAACAAAATGAGTAACTGGAATTACGGTAGGTGGGAGAGTTCACTGGGTTTTCCCAGGTGGACAGTTCCTGGAAAAGGAGCTAGGGCAGGTAACTGGTTCATTAACGCAGTGAGTCAGAGAAGCAAAGATAACTTATTTTATAAAGTATACATAATCTTAGGGCCAACAGTGTACCTGCTTATCTTTGAGAAGATAAGGATTATCAAGAGGAGGTAGCATAGGAAGTTTTGGGGTTTCTTCTTCCCTCTGTCCCACCATCTGCAGCACGGACAGATCAGCCATCACCCTGGACAAGTTGTTCCTCCTCCTCCTGAAGCATCAAATATTAGCAAAGGAGAAGATTCTCAAACTGTGCATCTGCAAGAGAAGAATAAACAGAATTTTTAAAACATTCCTAAATCTTAAACTGAACTGGACTTAATCTTGCTTTCTTTTGTTAGAAGACATAAATACATTTTTACATCTCTCGTTAGACTGCTGACAGACCTGACCTGATCACAGCAGAACAAAAACACTCTAGATCAAGAAAGAGATCTTGGATGCTTCCAGAGCACCATTTTTTACTTTGATCTTCTCATTTCCTACTCACAACATTTAACTTATGATGCCTTAGTAATAATAATAAAGAATTACCAAGATGCAAAGAAAATAAGGTTAGAAATGCCTTGCTGCTCTGAAAAATAATTAATTATATGGCCCATGCAAGTCGCTCCTGCTGTGGATCAGAGGAGCTGCTAGAAGATACTGTGGGGAGAAGTGGCTGCTGCTGATGGAGGGATCTAGGTCTGCTTTCCATGGACCTGGCTGGACCCTTAGGGATGCGGCTCCCGAGGCAATTCATCCTGCTGCTGCCCAGCTTCTTTCCAGGGGGCTACTCACCCCCTCTCCTTACACAGCAGATGGGACCATATGGCTGCTTACTTATGCTTTTGCTGTTCTTATGTGCTTAGCGGACTTACGGTCCATGGGGGCTTGGGGGGATTTGCATGGGGAGAGGGTGAGGAGGAGCCTGCAAAGGGTGGGCTGCACCTGCAGAAGCGGTGCTGGAGATCTCACAGCCGTCCTCCGTGGCGTGCCATCTCGGTGACTGAATTGCTGCGCATGACTGTGAGAGATGCTGAGTAAACAGTGCCTAATTAGGCACCAAGGGATGGTTAATGATTACACGGCATCATTACTGAAGATGTCAAGTTTAAAAATTAATTTATAAGGGGAAGGGGTTTCTTCTAGACAGCCTTATGTGCATATAGAAATACTTATGTATTCACACACCTCTCTTCTGATTTCATCTTTTCTTCACAAAAAAAGGGCATAATCAGCCACCTTCATGGTGCTTGGTATTTTTAAGTGCTTGCAGTGCCATCAGCTGGATTATTCTTCCTGGAGATGGTGTGTGTGAGGGTTTGCCTCCCCACCTCAGTCCTGCTCTGCTGTCCTCTCTTCCTTCCTCTCCTGCATTTCGAGGGTCTTCCTCATCTTCCTTCCCACGTCTGGCAGAGGGTCCTCTAGGCTCTGCCCAGGAGCATCTTCTCATCTCTCTCTGGGTAATTTCAACCACAAACATTAGTTCAGCTGTATCCTTCCTACAGTCAATTAACAGATTCACCTCTCCTCTGTAGTACTTAAGTCTCCTTTGGCCAACCTAAATTTTTGCTCTGGGTTTTCTTGCTTTTTTAATAAAATATTACAAACAACTCAGGCTTAATATAACTGAAGCAGAGCTCTTATTCTCCTGTCACTCCTCTTTTACCTTCTTTTTTCAACCTGTATAAAAATTGCCACCCTGCTGACTCTTACTAATACTCATAGCCTCAGCATTGTCTTCAAGCAAGCCTTTGTAAAGCCTCACATCCGAGTTGTTACCAGGTTCAGCTGATGTTGCTAAAAAAGCCCCACACCCAGGTAATTGCCTGGCACTCCTGCAGAGATTATTGTCTCCGCATGAGGAGTGACTGTTGAACAGGATACCTCTCTGCTCCTCAACTACTGCACTGCACGTGATGGAGGGCAAATGCACATCCCAGTTGAGCAGAGGGGCAGAGGAAATGGCAGTGTCTGTTTCAGCCCATCCTCTTAAATCTGCTCAAACGCATCAGTGTCCTGGGTCTTGTAGGTTCTGCCTGCATCTGTCTCATCTTCAGGACGCAACCTTTCCCCTTTCCTTTCTGCAAGCCTCAGTCTTCTCTCTAATGCCATTGACAAAGTCTTGCCACACTTGTATTTACATTTCATATTTCTCCTGTTGTACCTGTTTTCCTGCCCTCTGTCCTTACTGTCACTTTTTGCATTTCTTTCACTACTTTTATTTTTCTGTATGAAATCAAAGATCAGCTTCTTCACTTTGAAGGCTCCTCACAAACTAACCACTCTCTACCACCCATCAGTCAGGTTTGAAAGATGGATGCATTGTGGATCATTGTGCAATCAACTCTGGCTCCTGTTGCCCACTTTTTATACTGGAGGGCCTTCTCATAGACGTCTGTAAAACCACCCTTGTTGTCTTTCAGATCTGTTACTTTAAACACAGCTTTGCTTTTTGGTCTAAAAAAAAAAAAAAAAAAAAAAAAAAAAAAAAAAAAAAAAAAAAAAAAAAAAAAAAAAAAAAAAAAAAAAAAAAGGACAGCTCCAAGCCCCACCCTGACTGGTATTATCTCCTTTCATGTGCATGTGGTCTGTCTGCACCTGCCTCTTGTCTTGTAGTTTGCAATTTAAATGGAAAATCTTACACTATGTGCGAACCTACTCTCTAGATACATCTCGTCACTGCTAAAATAGCACAGATGAAAATAAGTTACGTATTGGCTTTGACTTGTTTTGGAGTCTTGGATAGGAGTGCTAGATCTGACCTGCTGGCTCAGATCCACCTTGTAGATATGTCCCTAATTCACTAAAGTTTAACCCAAGACGCTCTATAATTTCAGGTGTTCTTGATTTAATTAATCCAGAATTAACCCTTTGCATTTCTATCATTGAACACCCCAACACCTGCAAAGCTATAGTCTGTCTTTGTGGAAGAGCAAAGCTTTGTTTCCTGGTCATCTTGTAATGCCAAGATGAGTAGTTTGCTCAGTGACAGCAATCTGATGGGGTCACTATCATCGTAACAGGCACAGGGAGAGCTGCATGTAGACTGGGGATACGTGATTACTTACTCCTTCAAGAACAGCAAATGTTTTTAAAGGCAGTGGAGAAACCCTTGTTTTTCATTTGCATTAATTTACGGTTCCCTCTCTTCTGTGCACATGCCCTGGGTCAGGCTGCATGTGAGAAAACAAGGTTTACAACCCCTTTTCAGTTTCCACTGGTGTTAAGCTAATATTTTTTTTAGTAAACTGTATCTTGAAGTGTGCTTTTAAGAATCCATTTGCGAAGCCTACCACAACAAATTCATTGTGGTTTTTTCCTTTTGAACTTTGTTAGCAAATGTGAAGGATCAGTGTAACTAGTTATACTGTATTTCACTATCATAATTCCCCAAAGTATGGGAACACCTCAAAAAGCAGTAAGGCTTATGAGCATTCACCTCATAGTTGTTTTTTTCTCCCTGTGCTGCTAGTAACCATCCAGCTTTGGAATGGCTGTGCAGGTGCTCTTTCAGGGCTAGGGCTTTTTCTACTGCACCATGTGTGCATCCCTGGGGCAGGGCTTCCCTTGCGTTCCCCACACGTGCACATGGTTTCCTTTTCTTCCTTCTCAGAATCCTTCCTTTTAAATGCATATACAGTAAGGCCACCTGCCAGATAAAGCACTCTCTGTTAGCCTCTTTTGATAATGTAAGAATTTTTAAACCCTTTTCTCCTTTCATAGTGTGGTGTTTTGCCCTGTCCACTTTTTTCACTGTCACTAACCTGCAGGACAGGTACCTCTGTCACCAGCCCCAGACCTCTCCTCTCCTCCTCTCCAGGTGGACAGGGATTTGTTGTTCCCACTTGCTATTGCTTGTCAGTCCGTGGGCTTTGTTCTGAAGTCTTCTTTTCTCTTTCTTTCAATTCTGAATGCTACTTATTTCACATGCTCTAAGCTTATCTTAAATACCTTGCAGTTAGTTTTCAGTCTGAAATGAGTTTTGACAGTATTCTGATAGGTGCCTATCGAGATTTTTCCAACTGGAAAAAGTGTATTTTAAAAAAATTAAACCCAGTCATTTGTTGCAGCATTTAAGAAATCCCAAGCCTTTAAGATTATGCCTAATGTTTGCAGAGCATGAACGCTTCTGGTGAAAACCCCTAACAGGCTTTGGGATGCATTTTGCTAAGCTGAGAACATCCAGTGCTGCCTTTTATATAGTGTGTGGATGCTGCTCAGGCCTTGAGATCCAGGAGACCAGGGACATCTAACGCACACGGAGGGAGAAGTGTGCCACCTTTGGGGCAATATTCTGCTTTCTCAAACAGGGCTCTGCTTAGGGAGCCCAGGGATGCGCTTAGGAGTGGGACACTGAAGGCAGAGCAGTTCAGAGTGCTTCACATTGTGGTTCATGTAATGTCTCCTTCACCTTGGCTTACTAAAGGTTTTAGAAGGTCCATCCCACGTGCTTGTGGCTCAGGGGAGCAAGTGGTATGTTACCATTTTTGCTGCTCTCTTGGCAGGGGTCATGGTATTAGGGGCAGGCTGTGTTCAGGGTTCAAACCCAGTACTGAATGAAATGGTTCAAACAGCATCTGTTATTGGGCATGAGTTGAAAACTGAAGTCTATCCAATCTTTAAAACCATAAAAGTGAGCAGATGCTGTTCTTTGTGACCCCCAGCATGAAACCTGGAAAGTTGTACGGGGGTCCTTGGTGTTCCTCTAGATTTGCAGCCCTTTGACACAGAGGCTGTTTTCAAACAGGCATGATTTTGCTCTTGTGACTTTTGTCACAAGATACCAGTTTGCGTAGTCCTGGCATGTTGTTGTAACTCCTGCTTGTCAGGGAGAAGTTGTGTTACGTTGTGGAGTGGGAAACCTGCAGTGCCCTTGAACACTCTCTCAGATTTCAGCCTTCTTTCAAATACTTATTTGTTTGCAATTTTTATTTCGAGCAATTACTTCACTTCGCCTTTGTAGGTGACTGATAAGTCAGGTTGTGGGAGACGAAGAGTCTGGGACAGACTCTCAGTTAATGGAGTCTTGCATGGTTACTGTGAAATCAGGAGGACTTTTGCTTATTTTGCCAACTGAAGCTCTGGGATTGTGAGTTTCACTCAATTCTTTCACATAAAGAAAAAAAAAATTGAAATCTACTGCAAGGGCCCCATCTGTATTGTACCAGTATTGCTGGTGGCAAAGGCTGAGGATGTCAAAATGTGTAGTAGTTTAAACAAGGGGATGGGAGAAAGCTGGAGTCCAGGTCCAGCCCAGTGAGAACAAAAACTTTAAGCAGATGATTTATTTTATTTTTAGCCAGCCAAGCAAGGACAGCAATGTATCTCACCAGCTTGTGTTGCTAAAGTGTCCCTTTCCTTGTCTAAGTCCAGTCTTAGGTGTTTGTGTTGCCATCTGAAGTTGCACAGTGTCTCCTCTTGGAGCGGACATGCTGCCCTGAAGAAGTTGAGCAAAGGCCATTGTATTTGACCCATTGCTTTGTAACTTCTCCAAGTATTTGTAAGGTGCAAAACCCCATTATTAAATAGTTGCACTTTTTAAAAATTAAGACCTTTTCTGGTCCTTACCCGAGCGTGTTCATCATGCAGGAGTCATTGCTGTGTAAGAGCATTTGGGAGAAAGAAGGGGGTCTCCTCCCCATTTGCATTATCTGCCTATGGAAGCTGATCCTGGGGTGGTTTCTTCCGTTCTGGTAGATCATGGTTGCCCTGCATTTCAGCTGTCTGCGTGGGGAACACTCGTCCTGCAGGCGTTGGTGTGGCATGGGTTTGACCCATTCTCACGTAGCGGTGCTGGACCGTCACAGCAAATAAGCATTCCTCTAACATCCTTCCCGTGGGGTCAGGCAGGACCCTATGGCTCTCACGCTGCTCCAGCAGATGCTCTGGACAAATGTGGTGTTGTTATCAGAGCCTGTTTTGAAAGCTGTGGGCAGTTTTGGTGACTCCGTTACCGCATTTTAAAAGGGCGCGATGTCCTATGGAGAGGTGCAGCAGCTATTATCACAGCCAAGTTATCCAGTAAAATTAGAGCCCTGAGCTATGCAAACAGGTTAAAATGTGTGTGTCTTTGTGCTGCACAAGTTTGTTTTGGTGAGTGACTGCTAGCAAAAAGTTTGAGCTACAAAATTCAGATCTGGATGCAAAGATGGCATGAATTGAATGTAGCTTCTGGTAGCTTCTTCTCTTTCACATATATGCACCCCTAGAAACTATCAAAGAGGTGTTGAAAAAAACAAGGCTGGAAATGACCAGAAAGAGTTTTTCATATTTTTCTATGGATCCCTTGACTTTAAATTTCCTCAAACAATTAATTATATCCCTCAATATGTGTCTTGTTTCAGAAATGACTGTGACTACATATATATTTTAGAGAAGTTGAAAAATTTAGGAATGGAAGTTTTTACACTAGATGTTTATTTTTAGTTAGTCTACCTATAAAAAGGGGATATAGCAGAAACAGAGAGGCAGCTAAGAGATGAGCAATAAGGAGATTCAGCGGCCTGAAAAATTTCTGCCAAAAGAGAGGCTGGGATGGTTTTCTTTGACGATCTGTCAACGGTCTTGTCCCTACAGACCAGCATGACCCACCCGGGGAGGTGGAGTGGAGCAAGGTTAAGTCGGCCACTTTTGCTGGCTCTGGCTCTTAACCATTTGTGATGGTGAACAGCATCATGTTTGTGGTGATAAAGGAAATATTTCTTTGCAAAATACCATTAAGCCTGAGGAACTCATCAGCAAGGTATCACTAAAGCCGAGGGCTTAACAGGATTCCAGAGGGGTGGTAGTAGAGTACATATCTGGTTTGGAAAAAAGCTAGTGATACTGGAAGGGATTCAACCTCCTGTTCTTTGGGGCATAAGACAGCCTCTAATTAAACAGGTCTTAGGAGATAACCTCAGAAGATTCTCTCTGTGAGGCTGCTGCAGCTTGTGTTGTCTTCTGACCACCCAGTCTGGGCTGGGGGGGGGGGCGGGTGCACTGCCCCGCGTCAGTAGCGTGCCCAAAGGGAAAAGGTCAGGCTCCTGTGAGCCGCTGCATCCTGACTTTCCCTGTGTCAAGCTCCCCCTTCCATGCAGTCTGTTCCTCCTGAAGGTTTCCTTCTCCGACCTGCCCGCTCAGGTGAACCTCAACTTCTTCTTGGTACTCTGCACCTTATTTCTCCTCCTCCATGTGCGAGGGACAGGATAAGGAAGATGACTTATATTTCACATAATTTTTAGCATCACATAACTCCCGGTTGGTTCCTCTCTCCCGTAAAGCACTAATGAAAGTGTTTGAAGGTAACAGCCCTGTTTGCCTGGCCTCCCTGCACTGTTCTGAAGGGATGGCACTGTTGCTGAAAATGGGAGAAAAAAACAGCAAGGAGATGAGAGGAGAAGGCCAGAGTGACTGATGCTGAAGTTGAATTAAAATGTTCTCATCAGAAACCAGGATTTTAAGTTCTGTTGGTAGTTATTCAAGCTCGCTCTGATGATGTGCCGTTACAACTTCATGTAGCTACAACCTGAAACTACCCCAAAGACTGGGAGGAATAGGGTCCAGGCTTTTTATTACAAAGCCAAGAGTTACATTAGAGGTGTAAGCATTATTTTATAGTAGCTATATAAAGACATAACTGTCAGCAATTAATTTGCGAATTGCATGAGGAATGTATATAATTAGTTTCTATAGTTTGCGTGTTTGAAGAACAGAGTTTTTAACCATACTGTTTAGTCATGCATCTTTACAGCATAAACTGGCACATTGTTAAGGTCATATTTGCTTTTGTTGCATCCCTGAATCTATCATGGAATAATCCTTTATTCTGTTGATACTCTGTATCCAAATCTACAAGTATATCCTCCCAAACATATGTGCATAATGTGGTGTGCATGTGCACACAAGGAAAAGGAAGCAGATGACTTGTGTTCAGTATAATGATTGTTTTGTGCTTGAACTGCTGTATGCTCCCTGTTGAAAAGAAACTCCTGTGTCCGTTCATTCACGAACAAAGCTGCTGTCGTGACTGTGTTGATTGTGCATTGACTCTTTGTGTAGGGCCTTGGTTAGAGAAAGACGTAATCTCGTCCCTGCTTCACAGCCTTTCTCCCTCTTCGCTTTCCTCACCGTAATCATAGTGTGCTGATCAATGCCCTCATGACAAGTGGGATCTCAGCTGATGTTCCTGTCAGTGGAGGAGAGGGGAGAATGGATGGTGGTTGGTGGAGGAATCCAGGTGGGTTATTGCTGAGTGGTGCCTGAGTATAAATTAGCAATGTATGTGTCTGAGCTGGCACTTAGCACGGGTGGATAGGACCGCATCCAAAGACACGTGGAGGCAAGGATCGATGGAGTTGCTGTTGCAAAGGAGTGAGAGAAATGGTCAAGTCGTGTGGGAGTCCTCTGGAAGTGGAAGATTTTTCCCTAAGTGTGACAGCTTTGATACAGCAACTTCACACATGCTTTGCTCCAGTTTTAGAACCAGTTCTTGCCTTCTGTTCTGATGTGTGGCCTCAAGATGGCCTGTGATTTCAGTGCTGAGCTGTGGTCTCCATGTCCTGTGCTGCACTATCAGACTGTCCAGACGGGAGCCTTCAGTATCCTCGTAGCCTTTTATTGTTCAAGATGCTCTAGAAACCCTTAGTGATTTACAGAGTGCGGATTTGACTAACTTTCATTTCGACCTATAGTTCCCCTCTGAAGTACCCCAGCTTTTTTTTGCATTGAAAGTTTTTTACTTATTACTCACAGATTTGAAACCCTTTTTTCCCTGTTCTTCTTTCAGATTCCATAGGTGGGTCGTTTTCAGCTTCCTCCCACCGATGCCACCACAAGCAGAAGCACTGTCTCCCCATCCCACAGTGTGGGGCTCTGTCCATCAGCCCTCTGCTTTTCCATCCTCACACGAAGGGATCCCAGATCATCATGGACACGACGCAGAAGGCAGTGAAGCGCCAGGCTAGCTTCTGCAATGCCATTACTTTCAGCAACAGGCCCATCGTTATTTATGAACAAGTCAGGCTTAAGGTGAGTAAATGATACCTTCCCTTACTGCCATGGGAGCTGCTGTGAGTGAATGTTGGGGTGTACCAGGCTTTGGTGCTTGCACCAGCTCTTTAGCCCTTCCTTGAAAAGCACAGTAGCCAGATCTTGGCCTTAAAGGTCTGCTATCTTTGTTGGTACTTCTGCTTTTGTCACTGTAGCTCTTGGAGCCATTGGTACAGACCACTGTAGAAACTGGGGACAAAAGGGAAATCCATGCTCTAAAAGAGCTTATCTTGATGTTAGACAAGGAACAACAGATTAAGTTGAGATTGCTTGGAAAACAGCAAGAAAAAAGGGTTGTATTGGTCAGTCCGAAAGGCGGCAGCAGCCTCAGTGTCTCTCTAGGCTTTGCATGCATCCTGCAAAGGAGTTTTACTGGGTGGGCTGAGGGAGGGTGCGGAGTTTGTTAACACGTTCAGTTCCACGAGGAGCACTTTTCTTCCTGTAAACAAGGCAGCAATGAGGGCTGGTCTCATGGAGGTGGGAGTCAGCCTCTCCACAGCCAACAGATAAGAGGTGAAAAGGACCTGCAAGTGCAGGTGCTTGCTCGTGTGCTTGGCAGGGAAGATAAAAGGGTTTGGCTGAAAGGATGAAAGGAGCAGTCAGTGCGGTCACAGTTGCTGTCTAAGAAAAGGATCTTTCTGGTGGTCTGCTGACTGCTTTGTTGAATCAGTCGCCTGATAGCATTAAGGTCAGAGGAGAGAACATTGCAGGCATCGCGTTTTTCTTGCTGGCAGAGGCTGATTTCACTTCCTTTCTGTCTGTGGTAGCCGGGAGGATGGAGTTGGTACCCCTTGTGCTGCAGCTGGTGTGGGAAGTTCAGCTCCTCTAAGATAGCATGCCTCCATGTGCACCGGGAGCTGCTTCCCGATGAAGAAATTCATCAGTCCCCTTAGGAACTGAAGCACTTTTTAGGCTCTCAGCACCTTGAAGGAGCTTGGGGCCCTTTAAACTTCATCCACAGATATTTTCCAGTCTTTATGCCTTCTAGTTTGTGGGACTGCATTTTTCCGTTCTTAGCTGATTTCATGCCTTTCATTGGCACAAAGTAGGTCATCTTCTTTGGCAACTTCAGTTCATGGCACGCATGAAAGATCTGCCTGCAAATCCTTCATTTACGCACAAGGAGCTTTCCAGGAGGTTTATCTGCATATAGCTACTGAGTCTGAATGATCCTGCTGTTGCCCATTGCTAGAGGTCCCAGAGCGCTGGGACCTACAGCAGCGTAACAGCCTTCCCTGCCTCTTCCCTTACAGCCAGCAAAGGAGCAAGAAACAAGGAATATGCCTCCTTTTGAAAATATAGAGATTTCAGTGATTTCAGGCTCAGGCCCATAGGTAGAAAATCCCTCCTACAGGTTTGTTATGTTTCCTGTGGAGCTCTTACTGCTTCCATTCAGGCTAGAAACCCAGCAGGACGCCCTCACATTGCCTAATGGGATTTTTTTCCATGTTGGCCAGCGGTTTGGACAAACAACTGCAAAAAATTATTTGGGAGGAGATGAAAGCAGCATTTAGTTTTTGAAAACACCATCAAAGATTTGAGTGGGTTTAGTGGTTTAGACAAAGGTTCTGGGTTATTTCTTCCTCATTCTGAAACAATGTAGCTATCTGTAGAAATTCACACTTGTTTATCACTGTATATTTTAGCTTGCATAACAGATGTGAAGAATATGCATGCAAATCTGCACAAGGGATTTACGAGCAGAGCTCCTGCTGAGTCCAATGGGAAGGTCTCATGGGAGTAATCAACAGGCTTCAGCAGCACTTGTACTCCAGGGATGGATGGAAATGTGAAAACATCTTTGCTTTTCTGATAAGTCCATCCTGCAGTTGCCTTGTTATTGTGTGTGCCTGTGGAAAACGGCATCTTAAACCTTCTTACCAGCTAAAGACTAGCCATGAACCCAATCATTGAGGTCCTATAAAGTCTAAACTCCCTTTGGAAAACTAGAGGAAAGAAGTCAAGAGATTTCATTCTGTTCATTAGATGTTGTATCTTGGGTTTTTTTCTGAGATTTCTTTGCAGCTTTGGGAATGCCATCAAGCAGACAGATTTCCTCTTTCTTTGCCTCCGAGATATACCTCCCAGTATGGTTTCTTCCGTGTAATTCAGGGCACTGCTAGGGAGCGGAGTGATGTTGTCAAAGGTGACACAAGGCACAAGGCAGTAAAGAGCAGGAGCCTGAATCTGTGGAAGCAGCCATGGCTTAGCAGTTTGGATGTAGATTGTATCTTTTCCTCCCCTTCTAGTACCCGGTGGACCTCCCAAGCTTTTTGGCTAGCAGTGGCTGCTGAAGAGAGAATTTTGTCCATCATTAACCATTGCCTTTTTTAGCAAAACTGCATACCCTTTGTCCAGCTGTGTCTAATTCTTGGCAGGCTTTATACTAGATTTTAATTTGGATATTAGTTTGCCTGTGGTCAGACTGTATTGGGAACTGTTTATAGGTGCTGATTAATACATGGAACATGTGCAGTCTCGATTACCATATGAATATTTACTTCATGCGGCCTGTGATTGCTGTGACGTATTGGCAAGAGACTGTGAAAGAGTAAATTGTACAAATAACAATGAGGCCATATTTATCTCAGACCCAAAAGCTTTTAGGGCTTGCAGTAAATTTGCTGCAATAAATAATCCAGGCTGCTTCTTGGAGTGTATGTATATTCCCCATTTTGTCACATGCACGCCCCATCCACCCCCCTTCCACTGGGGACATGCATGATCCCATCCCATCCTGGCCAGGCATATAAAGTAGCAAATCTGCTCCAGTCCTTTTTAGTACCACCCCAGTGTCCATCCCGCAAGCAGGAGCTTCCCATGGTTCCTGGGACTGAGGTCAGTGCTCAAGTGTTTCATGTAAACAGTTTAGGTGCTTGGCTGGACTGAGTAGGGATAAAGAGCAGCACTCGCTTAACTGGGTTGATAATTGGTTAACAGTTATCAAGTGTCTGTTGATAACTTCTTGTGAGGCTCTGAATTATTTTCTCTGATACTTTAATTATAAAACAGAAATCTCTAGGCTTTGAACAATGCCTTTGTTGTGAGATTGTTGTGTCCCCAAGGGCACACGTTCCAGATTTGCCTTGGAGAGGACCATGTGAAAGAAAAATGCAATATTTACAAATGTGATTAGAAGAGAATTCAGAAGTCCAAAGAAAATGTCTTGGAGAATCCCTTGGTGAAAATCTTGTGCTTCCAAGCTGGGACACGAGAGGCTGCTGCCAGGCTTTTGAGGACAAAGTCCTGCAGTCCTGGACAGTTGAGTCTCTGGCATTGCCACTCGTCCGAGCCATTAGCACTTTGGCAGAGCAAGAAATTACAGTAAGGTAGCAAGTTGTGTGTGACATCTGGTAGGTGGTACCTATCCATGTTTCTCTTGTCCTGCAGCCAAGAGTGAAATTGCTTGAGGCTGCCAAGGCTTTGATGGAAGAGGGCTACCTTAAGTGCTCTCATGTTTGCTGCAGGTTCAGTGCATGAACAGAAACACCAATTATGTGTCAACTGGCTTGCAGGAACTGTCCTGGCCCTACATCAGGATTGGATCCAGCATCCTTAGATCTTTCATTTCATAGTCTGGATGCTGACAGGCTGAATCCCTTTGAGAGTAACAATTTCCAGCAGGTTCATACTCAAACAACAAAATGAGAGAAAAAATTCTCCAAGGGCATCATCTCCATCTGGGGACCATACTAACCCTGGAAGACTCCCTGCTTCCATGGGAAGAAAAAGATCTTGTAACTGGGTGGTGTTTTGGATGTGCTGCACGTGTTTAGGACCTGCTGCCTGCTCCCCTCAGATCCCCTTCAGTCCAGGGCTCACTTCATGTGAGAAGAAGCTGATGACTCTGGAGGCATCTGTGATCCTTTGTCCTGCTGTCTCTCAGGTGCAGGAGGGTGGATATGACACATGCACCATCCCGAAAACTATAGTGGATGTTCCCGACCCCAGACACGCTGAGTAACCGCATACTGACAGATGGGGTGTAGATGTGCACAACATATCTTGAAAAACACCGCTCACAGCTGAAATAAATAGGTTTTCCCCAATCATAAGACAACATCTATTGTTGCCTCCTAATTGTGTATTTAATATAGTTAAATACTTTAAATTGTGCTTTCCCACACACAAGTTCTCTGCTGCAAGGCTATGATTTCATCCAATCTGACAAGCTAAACAGGGGTAGGACTGTCTTTTACTTGGCTGGGAAACCCAGAAAACCCTACGGTGGTGACTGTGATTCTGGAGCCAGTGCTTTTCCCTCAGGTCACAAGAGACCCCATCATCTGAGCACCACAGGGGAAGAGCTCTCCTGCTGCAGGTGCTGAGATAAAAGCTCTTATGACCATTTTTGGCACATTTTGCGAGAGGATGATTCTTAGGCCAAAATGAATTACCCTAGAAATAGAAGTGAGTCATCATGCAGCTGTAATTACATTTCACCTCTCCGCATAGATTTAATTTGATTTTTTTTTTGATATGTGCATTGTATCCTAAGTGTGCAGCATTGCTGCTTGCAGCTGAAAAAGCTGCAGCGGTGTTTGGTGAGTAAAATGTTTCCTAAATCTAGTGGGCTCATCTGCGCGGTTGCCGTTGGTGCTTGATGGCATAAAGCCTGTAGTGTGTAAGTAGATGTTCAAGTGCCAAACACTGTTATTGCTGCTGTTATCTTTGCAGATCACTAAAAAGCAGTGTTGCTGGAGTGGGGCTCTTCGACTTGGGTTTACTTCCAAGGATCCATCGAGGATTAACCCTGACACTCTGCCGAAGTATGCATGCCCTGACTTGGTTTCCCAAAGCGGTTTTTGGGCCAAGGCTCTGCCAGAAGAGTTTGCGAACGAGGGAAACATCATAGCCTTCTGGGTGGACAAGAAGGGACGGGTTTTCTATCGGGTGAACGACTCCGCTGCGATGCTTTTCTTCAGCGGGGTGAGGACGGCAGAGCCCCTCTGGGCTTTGATCGACGTCTACGGACTTACCCGTGGAGTGCAGCTCTTAGGTGAGTACCTGGGTCCAAATGTGCAGGGGTGATGCTGAGCTGTCCCTGGTGAAGGGCCAGCCTGATGCTGCCTGTCCCCCTCGCTGTGCTGGGACAGGCTCAGGGAAACAGCCGTTCTTCCTCCCCAGAGCATCTCACGACCTCATACTGGATCAGTGGGTGTTTGAAACTTAGCACGTAAATATAATACGAGTGGGAGTTGGGGAACAACCACTACAGTATAGCACTAGAAGCCATCTGCAAATAAGTGGATTTCTGCTCAGAGGTATTGCTCTATCAGACCATAGTCTGGAGTATGGCATATACCTTGTAAAACTTTCTTTTCTGTCATCTGCTGCTTTCCCCATGCCAAAGTGGGGAAATGCATTTTACGTGTTATGGATAAAATCCTTCCTGGATGGCACTATTATGATTTTCTGGCTGGTTTAGCGGACAGATTTGAAACATGGATATCTTCCAAATTACCTGGGAGAAGCTGCAGCTGGTTTTGCCAGGATGTTGCTTTCACAGAGGAGTTTGATGCATCCTCTGGAGCCTGAAGGTTGGATATACAGTTGGGGTTGGAGGGTGAGGAGTGCTGAATGCCTGTGTCTTCTGCCATCCTCAGCTGAAATGGAGATAGTTTGGCATTCATGAGGACTCAATCTAGTCCCAAATGTGCAAGCTGTGAAGGTTTGGGCTATTTGAGTTTATACATCTTAGAAGAACTGAAAAGAGTCTCCAAGGACCCAACTTAAGGGGCAGCTAGGTTGCTGGGGGACCAGAGGTGTTGGCATGCAGCCTTAGAATTGGCTTTGCATTGTCACAGGGGGGCAAATCACAGCACTTCTCCATGTAACAGTAGTTTCATGGGTCTTGTTTTCACCATGGAAAAGGTTAGATGGTACCCGCATGGGACCTTCATGATCTGAAGTTCCTTCTGAAGATGAGATGATCTTGCTAGGCTGAGAGAGATCCTGGCATTTTCCTGTCGTGCAGCCTCATAATCTCTGTTAAAATGACATCTTCATGCTATGTATCAAAAACTTTAATGAAGCCTCTTTCTGACAGTTCTGCCTCCTTTCTGCACTGCTTGCTGTATTAAAAAATATGGTGGCAGGACTGCCCACAGCAACCTACACGGCAGGGAAGAGGGATGTGTGTTCAGGAGGTGAAGAAATGGGGACTGACCTCTTCTTGCTGCAAAAACTACCGGCCCAAGATTGCATAAGGCAGAGGAGTTAAAGAATTTCTCGGCAGCTTTTTGCTTTCTTTTAGGAGCAGAAAGATTTATCTTTTGTTGTGAATCAGCTTGAATCAGAGCCACTAAGCAACTGTTCGTAGGCCGAGGTGGTGATATTTGAATTGGGATCTAGAATTTGGGCAAATGTTATGCCAAGGGTTCAGTTAGGAAAAGCTTACAAATGACTCCAAGTCCTCCGGCTGTTCTTGCGATATTTGGCACCTCAGGACTTCTCCGCCTGATTAATGAGGGCCCATAACTCTGGATTATGTGTTTCCTTTCAAAACACCCAAGAAATCATTTCTTATCCGTCATCCGCCCCTGCATTGTCCTAGCATCTTCCACATCCCCTTTCACAAGGAAAATGTGACTCTTGCCAGCCACTGACTTGCCTCTAGTCTAACAGGCTCCGGACTCTCTGGTGGGTATAAAGTCCCTGAATGAAGCAGGCAGCTTCTGAGTTTACACAGTTGGCGTGGAGCTCAGATATGTATTTATAGCTCGTTCCAGCAGCCTTCAGCAGGCTTTAAGCCTAGCAACTGTGCCGAAACATCTTCGACTTGAGTCTTCTCTATCTCCATTCATTATCACAAAGCACTAAAAGTCAGAGCAGGGAAATCATCGGCTGTGTTGCCTCTGGATCCTATAGACATACCCACTGCAATGCTCTGCACGCCTGTTTTAGTGTAGCAGACCACACATACAGTACAGGACAACTTGCCAAAAACTCCCAGGACTTGACAAATGAATTTCATAGCTTAGCTACAAACATATGGTCGAATTCACCCTGGTATGGCATGCAGGGCATCTGATGGAGGCTGGGGATGCTGGAGTGGTATGTTGAACAGAAGAGCCTAGCACTTCAGATTCCAGTTCAGTGATTTATTCCCCCCCAACCCCAAACATGTTCCTTGTTCTTGAGCCTCGCTATTTTCCCAATGACTGTAGGGTTGCAGGGTCATACTGCAACTCTGTGCTGCCTCCATTTGCTTTTATGTGTATTCACCCAAGAATCTGACCAAAAGCTTTACCATTTCTGGTGGCTGTCTTTCTGTTTATCGCAGAATTATTCCCTCCCTACTCCCAATAATGTAACTTCACTTCCAAAATCAGATTTGCCTGAAGGAAAGTCATGCAGCAGTAAGCCTTGTGTCACTGCAAGATCCCAGCTCTGCAGGGGAATGCACAGTGTGCATTTATGTCCCCAAAAGTCACAACTTCCAAAACTTAACATTTTTGTTTCGCTTATCTGCATTACAGTAGCAGTTCCAGCCAAAATTAGGGACCCAGTAAATCAGGGCAATGACCAAGTCTAGTGACACTGTTCCTGTCTTACAGATTTAATAAAGAGAGACTTGAACAAAAGGGGGCCCAAAGCCTGGGAGAGTTAAATGATTTGCCAGAGGTTGTACAGCAGTGTCACCCAATTCAGGGATGCCATCAGCCTTGTTGCCCAGCTCAGTCCTGCCTTCCTCTCTATCAGCGTCGCAGGCATTGCGCAACACTCCAGCATCACTAAATTGCGCCTGTGGATGAAAGAGAAGCAGCTGGTTTGTATCTTAATTTTTCATTTCCTTCTGCTTATGGCTTTACCTGTAGCATCAACCTTACTGATAATTACACACGTGCCATTACTGCTGGCAATGCACAGGTTTATGTGGCTGTCGCAGTGTTCCTGGGTCCAACTGCCCTTGCTGTGCGTTCAGAAGCAGAGCCCTTTTAAGCAGCTTCTTTGCCCACTTGATTTTGTTCTTAAACAGGTAAAAATGTCTTGCATGGTCCACTGCATCTCAGCCGAGGGGAGGTGAGGAACTGAGTTTGGACCACGTCTTGGCTGTCACTGCTGGAGTGAGTCAAAATGAGAGTCTGGCTTAAACCCACCCTGAAGGTGGCTTCGGTGATGCGGTTCACAGTGCTCACGCGCTAGGTCACAGGTGGGAGGTCACTCCTTGCTCTCCTCACCTCTACCCACGTTATAGAGACGAAAAGGCTTAAATTCACCCTGGAATCTGGTGCTCTTCTGACCACAAGGTCTCAGCTGCTTTCCTGCCACAATGTAAAGGCTGGCATAGGAGAGGTTGTTGCAACTGAGTGCATGCATGTTCTGTGTTTTAGGGCATGAGTTTTAGCATAGATGCAGGCTTAAGTGACCTGTAAACATGCCCTTATACAGTGACTCTCCAGCCGACATGCTCAACTTGTAGGCAGGATGGTTTACAGCTCTGCTTCCCTTTTTGGGCAGCTAGTTTTACACAAGTGCACTTTTACATTCCAGGATAATTTAAAGTAATATTTACTAGAAATGTGTCTTAGCCTTATGTTATCACTTCAATATACGCACATGCTCATTCACACTTTAAAAAGAGTCCGAGAAAAATGGAATATAAGCAATCTGCTGCCTTGCTGCTATGATAAAGCATCAAAAAAGAAAAGGAAAGGACCAGCTATTTAAATCCTGGGGTCTTCAGAGCCTTGGAGGAAGGATGGCAGCTCATGGGAACCAAATGGTGGTGTCTCACATTAGCCTGCTTCTTTCAAGCACTTGGCTAGTGAGCCTGGCATAGACTAAGAAACATTCATGCACACTTTCTATGGACTCACTGCTGGACAGCAAGGGTGGCAGCTTTCCTCAGTGATGTGTAAGTTAAAGCATAATGCGTGTCTTTAGCATTTTCCTGAACCTTTTGGTGGGGAATTCCAGGTTTACCCGCTGTATGGAGCCTTTTTGAAAATTGCCCCATTTTTTTGGCAGTGATACTGTAGTGTAGGATCACAGAATGGTTGAGATTGGAAAGGACCTATGAAGATCATCTAGTCCAAGCATCTAGTGTCTTTTCTTTCAAAGCGTGACAAATATGCTCTAAAAGTATGAAAAAATGGGACTGCAAAGAAATTATGATTTCAGCATATCGCCCCTGCCCTGTATTTCCAGTGCGGTGACGTGAGGAACGATCTGCTCATTTTCCTTAGTCCCATTTGTTACTGGTATGGTCAGCAACCAAACCCCTTTATTGTTTATTACTCCATTCACGCTCTTCTCCCATCCATCTGTATTTTCATTTATGTAGTATTTCAAGGTAGTCTTAGTCTTTTACCAGCACAGACTTGGAAAACCAAGGATAGTTGTATTTAGATTGGCACCCTGAGAGGCACCTGTTGAAAGCAAAGCTTCCCCACCTCTTGGAAAGATAAAATACGTGAAAAACTAGTAAGACCTTGCAAACTGGGAAAATTTTAAATGCACATGTATTAAATTTACCTGAAGTAGAAACAGTATAAATATATACTTCAGTCATAAATACGTATACAGATTCTAGTAGAATTAACTGGCAGTGCTGTATATTATATTAGATATTTGGGAAACCTTTTCTTTCTCCAGATCCCCTTCCTAGCTTCTTATTGCTTCATGTTTTCAAAGTATCGAAAGTCAAAATAGGAACTGATCACGGATGGAAATGTACCCATCTCGGGACTCAAGCTAGTGTATGTTTGACAAGGAAGTTGCACATTTTGTAGGGAAGGAAACGTGTTTTTCTTTCTTTACCCGTCAGTTCTTAGGTAAATTGAATCTCTAGCTCCAGGGCACCTCTAGAAGAAACATTAAATAAGCCCCAAATGAGGTGGATTTATGGGCAAATTTCAGGTGTGAATGGTATAAGATTGATGATCAATCTAATTTATCACACGCATCTGCAATTTTACCATGTAGTTATTACTATTTTATTTTCCAAGTGCAAAACTTACTTTCCATTGCCCACGGGAATCCATTTCTGTTGCTATTCTGACACATGCAAATAAGCAGACTGATCTGCTGAGGGTGCTTCGCACTAAACAAAATGGGATAATCAAATATGACTGCAGTGTATTTTTATAGTGTATTGTTGAAAGTGGAAGCTATAAACTATTTACCCTCTCTGTGGAAGTCTGTGACTATCTGATGGAAAAGAATAATACGTGTTTAAACAGAGTCCTACTTAATGAAGGCAAGATATACACAACCTGCAAACAGTCAGTTGTCATTGTTTTTCCGCATCTCCTAAGGGGAGAGAGAATTTAAATTGCTCATAAAGTTTTATTGTCTGTAGCTGTTGTCTCTATGGCAGCTGCAGGAAGCTCTCTAACATGGCTAAAAATGTGAAAACAGATTAATAAATAACTCATCTCTTGCTAATAAATAACTCATCTCTTGCCATTTTAATTAATCCCTGCTTTGCCTTAGCACCTCTGGAGGGACATATTTTTCCAGATGCGTTAAGTACCCAAAAGTTAGCCCACAGCCCAAAGACAGCTCCTTGTGCCTGAAGGTTTGTCTGTCCTCCAGGTCGGTCTGTCTGTCTTGCTTGCGATGCTGCCGGAGACAGCGCTTTCAAGCAAGCCAGAGCTCATCTTGGCCTCGTGAACGCAGTGGCTTTTTTTCCTTCTCTTTGCATTTGATTGTAAACAGCAGAGAATTTGTGCCCATGAACCTGGGCTGGCATCTGCCCCCGGCCCCGCCTGACCCGGGGCGGGAAGGCAGCATCTCCCCGGCCCGGCCCTGCCCTGCCCTGCCCTCCCGCTCGCTGCCTGCGCTGGCAGCGCTGGGGGTTTCGGGCTGTGCAGTTGAATGGCAAATACCGAGTAAGTCAGAACAGCCAGATGCCAAGTAAAAAAAGGTCTCCGAGGAATCAGCATTTCAGACTTCACTGAGTCTCGATGAGGTGTTGAATTATGAAATTGCACACATGCTGTGTGCGTTACATATATTTTATCAGTGTTGCTCGTCGGTGTACCTGTTGCTTCACCTGAACCACCTTTGCCTTAGCAGGAGTGCTTGTGGAGCTAAAGCATTACTGCGGGTGAACAGAAAGGACAAAATCTGGCGCATAATATGCTGTTGGGGATATGTACATGATCCAAAATTGTATCTGCGTCGGCGTCAGGAGGGCCTGCAAGTGAACCTGGTAGGAATAAACTTAAGAGGGATTAGTCTGACTATTATTGCCCAGACTGAGAAAAATGAAGACTGTAACAAGACAGAATGACCAGTGGAAAAATAAATTCTGTGCTTTATAAAGTTCCTTCAGTTCTGGTAAGCTGATATATTGTTCCTAACACAGGCAAGAAGGGCTATATAATAATATTTTCCATGTTGCCCATAAAAGCCCAAGGAAATATGAAAACTCTGACAATTCTAAGTGGTGTTTACATTATGGGTATGTGTACGCTGTAGTTCAGATGCTGACACTGCAAAGATAGGCCCCTGTGTTAAAAAAAAAAGATGCCTTCAATTAAATATCTGTTCTGATGATTGATTTGGCTGTTGCTTTAAGGAGATAAAAATAAAGAAGTTTATCTTGCCTTTGCTAAGTGTTGTTATTTTTTAGCAGAAGTGTGGAACCTGTAGTCTGGAAACAGTGATTCCAATTAAAAGGGCTTTGACCGTCTTTTACTTCTACTAAAGGTACAAACTACTGGAATAATTGAATATATACTGAATTTATTACACAGCTGTAGTTAGTTACAGAAGTTTCTTGTATAGACAGGGCCTTAGGGAATAATAACACACCACTAATGGAGCAGTATATTCTTTTGAGAAACATTTCAGAGACTTCCTTATGTTAGCAAAGATTTTGGCGTTTTGATTTAAACCATTAGGATAAGGTATCTATGTTGTTTTTACATTTTCTTAACTGATACTAATGCCATATATAATTGTATTTTCCTTAGTTTGTCTAGTATGGTTCCTATTATAATTCTTTAAGTAATAAGTGTCTTTAAAAAGAAGGGTAGAGAGAATATGTTGTTACAGGGACTTAATCTTTGCAGCTTTCTTAATACCTGTCTCCAAAATATTCACCAAAATAGTTTAAACTGTACAAACCTTGGGCTGTAATGCTGAAAGCTAATTCTTCTTCATTCATAAAGCTATAGCTTGACAAAAACAGAACGCGTTTACTCCGGTGTCAGGCAGTTGGAGGTAAGTTTTGGATGTAAACTGAGTAGATGATCTGGTAAAAGTATAACAATTTATTGTGCTAATCTTGCAATTCCAGCTGTTCCAGCCGTGGAGGCCCTTTCCCCTAAGCCTGTATGACAGATGACAGCTAAACATTGCTTATATGATAAAACTAAACACTGGCTCTGTACAGTATGTCTCTGCTGGTGTGAGATAGCACTTCGTCATTTCGATGTCTAATTGGTATCAGAGCTGCTGAATATGCAATTTACCGTGCAGAGGATACGATTTCGTTATCCCTGTAGGTGTCTGGGTTATTAAAAAAGTTTGACACCTCTAAGAAAATTAAATTGGCTTTTCCATCCGTATCAGCAACAGAGCTAAAAATGAGATTGCTTTGTACTACAAAGCCTCTGTTTGGTTTTCCAAGCTGTATAAGCAGAACCGTTGTTGCTGGGCTCAAGTCTGGAAATCCTTACCTGTAGCCCTACTGTACTCTCAGTACACTCTCAGTGTACTCTACTGTACTGTACCAGCCTAAACTTGCGGCCACCTGTGGGGTCAGTCTGGTTTTACACTGTGAGCAGAATCTAGCCCCTGGTTTTTGCTCATCCGTCACTTCTCTTTGGCCAAGCACTGAGCAGCAGAAGCTCCTCCAGACCTTGCCTGGCCTGTCCCAAAGAAAATAAAGCATTTTGACTGAGGGAACCTGTGCCAGTCCAAGCCAGGACCCCTCCTTCCATGTACTCTTGTCAGGAGAAATGAGCCTCTCGGGGTCTGTGTGAGTGTAACTGTTCACAAGTGGCTGAAAGGTGGCACAAATGCAAGTGGTGTCATCTGGTTGTGCAGACTCAGAAGATCTTTCGTTAGTGACTCAGGTCTGCACTCACTTAAAGCTGCTCTCCCAGCACTTATGGACTGATGCAGCAATGCCCGGCCCAGTCAAGTATGCAGTGCCGCCTGCCACAGCGTTAAATTCTCACCAAACCGTGCTATCAATATAACTGTTGCTAAATTATGGTGCATTCTTGCATCAAAAAGTTATTGTCCATATGTGATGCGTAAAAGCGTGCCTGATACTTGCTACCAGTAACTGGCCTTAGACATTAAGTTTCACACTGAATCATGATGCCAATACATGGGCTAGAATGACCTATTTATTCATTTATGCCAAATAAATTAGTTAGTTTGGATTTCATAGGCAGAAATAGCCTCTCTGTTCACCAGCTGTATGTGATCCTTTTCTGACGTGTACAACACGCAATTCGTATGACTGTGTGTCTGTACAAACAGTACAGTGCAACTTTGGGGTTGTCTAGACAGAGGATATATTGAGTCAAATGAAAAAATTTCTTAAAAGTAAAATTTTCAGTGGTGCTTCCAGGGCAGGCAAATGCAAAGGCGTCACTGGTGCTCTGTGACAGGGGTTGGAGAGAATGGGAACGTGTATGGAGGAGGGATCCCTGTGCTGCCCCATGTGTGTGTGTGCTCTTCCCTGCAAATCTGCTTTGCCCCATGCTGGAGGCAGAGCCTGGGGCTGAGTGAGCCCTTGCTCTTGCACCACTCTTCTTCTGTCCTCAGCTTGCTGCAGTCTTGTTCCTAGTCCTGGCCTTAGCTTGGGACACGCACACTGGGTCACTGAAGGCCCATTGTCCTGTCTCTGACAATGACCGGCATCTCTAGGTCCTCCTTGGAAAAAATTTCTGCAAGTGCAGTGTTATTTTCTCCTGCCTTTCATCTTTAGTCATGCTGAGATACTACTTCTGTTCTCCAAGACACAGGACCTATGTTGAATCAACTCCTGATTTCGATGCAGAGGCTATATCAGCTCTGCTTATGGTGCAGCTGATCCTGCAAGGTGCTGTGCTCTGTGAGACACTGGGCTCCTCTCTCCTGCTCAGACATTTAGGGAAATCTGGATCTTGCATTCTTCTATCACACTCTTTTAATCACATTTTCATAATATGTTCTTCTGACAGTATTACATGTTTTCCCTATGTTGTAGCATTTAGTGAAAATATCATCCCTTGTACTGACATGCACTAGGTAAGTGCTTCTTCCTGTTGTTGTGGGAATTATAGCAGGGTACTGTCGGCAGAACTTTGCAAAATTTATAAAAAGCATTTCCATGTATATAGGCTAGAACAGTATGTCCAGTCACTTACAGGTTTTGATTCTCATGCATCAGCATCATTTTAGTGTTAAAGGGCTTCACAGAAATATTTTAAAAGAAATTTCCATTCCATCTGCTCCTATTGGATTTTGAAATTAAACTTATTTGGGATTGGTAAATTTTCAGTCTGTAGCTAGGGATAAAAGATTGATAAATCAGATTGCTGGCCACTGAATGAAATCTTGTGTCACTGGCTATGGCTGGTGTGTTTAAGAAGATGAAAATCTCTTGTGATGCATCTGGCCACTGGTGTGACCCTTCACAGACAATTAATTCTCTTCAGGAAAAAAAAAACAACCTAATTGCTCTATCTTCTTTTAAGAGGATAAAGACCACTCCAGGGAAAAAGCCTTTAGAATCCAATAATCGTATTCCTGCACTGGTACCATGCCAATAAATACAGCACCACTTGCATGGAAAGATCTGAAGCCTCCAAAATCTTTAATGCAGAGTGTTCCCTCTTTCGCTGCACGCCCAAGTCCAGACTCCAGCACCTCGGAGCCATGTAAGTGTTTACTTGAACCAGGAGACTGATGACAATTTGATCAATGTGTTTCCATAGACATTTGCATTTCCTCCTCATTCTGCCGTGGTGTTTCTCTGGTTGATTTTCTTTGTCCTCTTTGGTGTCTGTGGGCAGCAGCCATCACCCTCCTGAGCTTTTCACAGGCATCAGCAGACCACTCTGTTATCCCAGCATGGCTTATGTGAAAGCATCTTTTTGACAAAAACACCAGTGCTGTTGGTTTCTGCTCCTGTTTCTAGGCCTGGCTGGTTCTAGCTGGATCTAGATTCAATGACTCCGTACAGTGGAGTATACTCATGTCTGAGATGAGCCTTAATGTTGCCTGCATCTGTCAAAACACTTTTTATTGCTTCGTTCCTGACATGATAGAGTCTGCAGATCTCGACTGTAACACTGCTCGGCCAGGTGGAAGGAAATTGGCCTCGTGCTGAAGGTAGTGCTAGAAACAGAAAGAAAACTGAACTGATGGAGAATTTCACTGCGGAGCTGCAGGGACTGGCAATTTCAACTCAGCCTAATTGGCTCACTCAAGAGAAATACATAAATAATTTGGTCTTAGGCCATAATCACTATTATAACTATTTGTATGATAATTTCTAGTGCTTCAGTTTTGGATGTGAGAACTAAAAGACCAATGCTCCATAAAAAACAGATAAGCTCCAAAGAATCTAAGCAGCAATCTCGTGGTGAGGCAGATGGTGCTCTATGTGGGCAGGCTAATGGATGAAAGCTGATGGAGGAGAAATTCAAGTGGGAAGTAAAATACCATTTTTTTAAAGGTGTGTAGTTTCCAACTGGACAGATTACCCATTCTCAGTTGCTCAGAAAAGAAGATTGCATAGGCTGCAGGGCCTGAATTCAACAGGACGGTTAACTCCTTACCCACCTCTTGCACATATGTAGTGGTATCTGGTGTGCCAGAAATCAGGTATATGCTTGAGTAAGTCTGTTAATTCACATTCCTAAAGACAGCCATGCGCTGAAGTGCTTTGCTGGATCTTTTTCTTCGCCATATGCTTGTTACTGGGCTCTGTGCAGGGCTTGCTAGGTCAAAACCAGTGGTCTGTGGTTAATCAGTAATCAATGGTTATGCAGGGATCAGGCTCTGTGCTTAATTGTTTTTCTGGCCTGAGAAGCAAAGACTCTTGGAGGAGGAGGAGGAGAAGGGTGGGAAGGAGGAGGAGAGAGATGAGTGTGAGCAGGGGAGGCTGGAACGCACTGCTGAAGTTGGAGGGAAGGTAGAGAGGTTGCCTCCCAGCAATGCTTGCTTTTCTTGGAAAACATGTCTAGTTTCTGTGCAGGAAGGTTTAAGAAGGGGTCCAGAAGCATGAGGGTAACAGGAAGATGAAAGCATGGAAACAGGGTGAACTGCTGTCTGAAAGTGATGGAAGAAGGACAGGTTCGTCAAAGAGAGATCGGGTTATATTAATGGGAAAGGCAAGAACAACCCAGTGACCAAGATACCATCCCTTTCTTGCTTGGTTTCTTCACTTGTATGAGGTTCAATTTACACTTGTAAATCACTGGCTCATTTTGACTTTGTGTTGATAATTCATAACCCAAAGACTTTGGTTTCTTTTTTTTTTCCCCTTTATCTGGACAGCACAGGGCATTAGGTGTGTTTGAACTGTTTTGTATGGGTCACTGTGGATGCCTGGCATGTTCTCTGAAGATAAGTGAGCTCTTTTATCAGGTCAAGTACATACTACTGACACTCTTTCTATCAAAGGGATCATGAAGACACAGGAGAAAAATGACGCATGGGGAAATACCTGAGTCAGATGTGTTTCTTGCATCCCAAATTAGATTGGTGGCTTTTTGTTCTGCTCTTGATAACACCTATTCCTCTTTGTGCAATGGCTCTTTTCATCATATAGTTAATTTATTATAGAAGTCTTCTGCTGATAACAAACATTGACAGATCTATCAAAGGGGTGTTTTGGATGAAGGTGAGCAGGCTGTGTGAGGAAAGAGGAGATACTCTTTTGTTTGTCAGTGGTTTGCAGTGGGTATTTCACAGTCCTCAGTCTGTGTCTGGAATTTGCTGCCAGATGAACTCCTGTCTATTGTGTTGCAGTTTGGAGTCTGATTTTCCACTTAGTAGCATCTCTAGCTTGCTTGGCTGAGAAGAAAAAGATCCCTTTTTAAAATATGTACTAAGTGCAGTATTTTCCTGCAGAGGGTTTAGTTACAATGGACAACCTAGAAAATTAATGCAAATTAATTGCAAACATGGCTTTAAAAAACACTAGTTATGCTAACCTGAATCATTTCTATGGGCAAGCATTTGGAACTGAAATAGAATCATAGAAGGGTTTGGGTTGGAAGGGACCTTAAAGATCATCTAGTTCCAACCCCCCTGCCACGGGCAGGGACACCTTCCACTAGACCAGGTTGCTCAAAGCCCCATCCAACCTGGCCTGGAACACCTCCAGGGATGGGGCATCCACAGCTTCTCTGGGCAACCTGCTCCAGTGCCTCACCACCCTCATAGTGAAGAATTTCTTCCTTATAGCCAATCTAAATCTACCCTCTTTCAGTTTAAAGCTATTACCCCTTGTGCTATCATTACATGCCCTTGTAAAAAGTCCCTCTCCAGCTTTCTTGTAGGCACCCTTCAGGTACTGGAAGGCTGCTATAACCTTTACCACTAATATTAAGGATGGCTTTTTGTCCCTTCCTGTTAACCATTAGTTATTGATCTGATGTACTCATACCAGTGTGTAAAGGCTTTCCCCTGCAGGCAGTGCTTGGTTGCTTTTCCTGCACAATTAAATCCTAATAAATATTCTTCCCTCATAAAAATAATGGACCAATCTCTGCCTGAGCATTTTTTTCTCTTTTAATGTGAATAAATAAATATTCCTATATCTTGGTAGGAAGCAAACAAGGAAGCAAAAAACCCAAGTGGGTATCAAAGCTACTACTGCCCTATTTGAAGAACCCAAGAGAATCACAAAAGGAAACTGCAGCAATCAATAGAAAACATGGAAACGGTTCCTTAGTCCTCAAGCTGGGCATTGAATTTGTGCAGTCACAAACCCCCTGGGGCAAGCTCAGGGACCTCGCCTGCCTCCTGTGACCTGCAAGAAGCAATACCTCCTCCTTCCTGCAGCCCTTTCAGCTGCTGCTCAGCTCACAGCACATCCTTCACAATAAGGAGAGGTACAATGGTGAGTGGAAGCAGGATTTCCTCCTGTGTTTGCTTCCAGAGCCAGAGGCTCTCTGCAAGGAAAGGGAAGCTTCCTCGTGCCTGCAAACCCCTCCTGGCCACAGCACAGCCCAACGCAGAAGAACAGACTGACGGCACTCCACTCTTTCAATGGGCAGCCAACGTGGCCCTGCCCTCCAGGCATAAAATTTGAGAGACAAACATGTATTGGAGAGAATAAATGAATGGTAAGGGCCCCAAAGAGAGTATTTCCCACTTATTTTTCATTCTGGTCTACTTTTAGTAACTCCAGATAAGCTACTCATTTAACCAGTTGAACCCAAAAGGATTCAAAACCTATCTACCTGAAACATTTCAGGATAGTCCCTTTTGGCAGAAGATCTCAGCACAATATGGCCAGTTTGAAAACCCATCGTTACTAAATTCTCATGTCCTGGCACAAGCTGATAAAGCCACTGTATTCCCTCTCCACCTGTGACCCAAGATTTCTTAGTCTCCAGAGAAATCAATCCTGCTAGTTTCTGTAGTCATCGTCATGCTGTAGAGCCAGCGTGGACTCAACTATTTGATGATGGGAAACTGCAACACTAGAACTGGTCTGGGGTATTCTTTGGTGTCACCTTCTTTTCCACCTGTGGCATCGAACGACAGAACAACCGACAGGTCTCCAAACAAAATCACTGCAGCCTCAACTCCTCGGCTTCACTGCAGTCAGGAAAAGGATATTAAATATGGAGACAGGGTTGCAATCAGCCTTTCTGTGGAAATAATAACCTGGGAAATTCTGACTCATGCTGATTTGTGATCAAGGACTGTGACTGAGATACCAAAAAAAGGAATTGAATCAGATTTTCATGGCTGTGTCAGAATGAATTAATTCTCATCATATAACTAGAAAAGATTTAACATCACAGAAGCATTTTTAGAATGACATCAGGATATGGAGGCTGTGGTAAAGAAGAAAACATGATTATTGGGCTGGAGAGACTGACAGTGAGGAAAGATAAAAAAGAACTAAATATACCATAAAATGATAGCTCGGTCAAATAGCTGCCAACAGGAACATCCTGAGGAGGGGACAGCAGTTGTGAGCATCTGGGACTGCTGGCTGCAAATATGCCCCGGGCGACGCTTATGCCAGAATAACCAACAGTGAAACATCCCCAGGAGTGATGGTGAAGTTGTCTTTAGGTCTACCCAGAACCGTTGGAGAAGCTGCTATCATTCACTGTTTGTTTTCACCCTTCTGCTAAAGCCAGGAAGAGATGGCTGCCTGGGCTTGTCCAGTGGCCAGCATTTACCCCTGTGCCCATCTCAGAGAGGGGCTAAGATTTTTTTCTTCTCACTTTTGTGGTTGCCAGCAAAACTCTTAAAATAAATCAAATGTCAACTGAGCTTGCACTGAATCTAGCTAAACCAAAGTCAGGCTATTTCCCAGGCTCAGAATTTCCCAGGTTATTATTTCCACAGAAAGGCTGATTGCAACCCTGTCTCCAGATTTAATATCCTTCTCCTGACTGCGGTGAAGCCGGGGAGTTGAGGCTGCAGTGATTTTGTTTGGAGTCCTGTCGGTTGTTCTGTCGTTCGATGCCACAGGTGGAAAAGAAGGTGACACCAAAGAATACCCCAGACCAGTTCTAGTGTTGCAGTTTCCCATCATCAAATAGTTGAGTCCACGCTGGCTCTACAGCATGACGATGACTACAGAAACTAGCAGGATTGATTTCTCTGGAGACTAAGAAATCTTGGGTCACAGGTGGAGAGGGAATACAGTGGCTTTATCAGCTTGTGCCAGGACATGAGAATTTAGTAACGATGGGTTTTCAAACTGGCCATATTGTGCTGAGATCTTCTGCCAAAAGGGACTATCCTGAAATGTTTCAGGTAGATAGGTTTTGAATCCTTTTGGGTTCAACCGGTTAAATGAGTAGCTTATCTGGAGTTACTAAAAGTAGACCAGAATGAAAAATAAGTGGGAAATACTCTCTTTGGGGCCCTTACCATTCATTTATTCTCTCCAATACATGTTTGTGTCTCAAATTTTATGCCTGGAGGGCAGGGCCACGTTGGCTGCCCATTGAAAGAGTGGAGTGCCGTCAGTCTGTTCTTCTGCGTTGGGCTGTGCTGTGGCCAGGAGGGGTTTGCAGGCACGAGGAAGCTTCCCTTTCCTTGCAGAGAGCCTCTGGCTCTGGAAGCAAACACAGGAGGAAATCCTGCTTCCACTCACCATTGTACCTCTCCTTATTGTGAAGGATGTGCTGTGAGCTGAGCAGCAGCTGAAAGGGCTGCAGGAAGGAGGAGGTATTGCTTCTTGCAGGTCACAGGAGGCAGGCGAGGTCCCTGAGCTTGCCCCAGGGGGTTTGTGACTGCACAAATTCAATGCCCAGCTTGAGGACTAAGGAACCGTTTCCATGTTTTCTATTGATTGCTGCAGTTTCCTTTTGTGATTCTCTTGGGTTCTTCAAATAGGGCAGTAGTAGCTTTGATACCCACTTGGGTTTTTTGCTTCCTTGTTTGCTTCCTACCAAGATATAGGAATATTTATTTATTCACATTAAAAGAGAAAAAAATGCTCAGGCAGAGATTGGTCCATTATTTTTATGAGGGAAGAATATTTATTAGGATTTAATTGTGCAGGAAAAGCAACCAAGCACTGCCTGCAGGGGAAAGCCTTTACACACTGGTATGAGTACATCAGATCAATAACTAATGGTTAACAGGAAGGGACAAAAAGCCATCCTTAATATTAGTGGTAAAGGATTCAGCTCCCAATTCAGGCTCAGATTTCTCATCTTCCTGGGACAAATCACACAAGTGTCTGCTTTCTGCAGGTGGAAATACTGCTTTTCATCCTGACAGGGGACTGTGGGTTTCAACTCCTCTGAGCTATTGGACTCCTCATGTGCTAAAGTGGGCAAGCCAAGCTACCGGTCCAACAGAAGTGCCTTACCTTTGTTTGGCTTCTGTGCCTTGTGAGTGTGTTTCTGGCAGAGAGATGAGTTACTGTTTCATTATTCAATTTTATATTGTGTTGCATATGCCCAGGGCTCTGCTGTGATGCTCCTACCCTGCTAGACACAATCACTGTTAAAGCTTAGGTGAGTGAACTCAATTCCCCTAAAATTTCCAAATAGTTCTAGGTATTATTGGTGAGGATAATTAGGATAAGATGCTGGTACGCTGAGCAGAATGGGTGGCCTTTGTGAGGCTCATCCATTATTAATCAGCCATGTGATTTCCCTTAAGTGACGAGGTGTGATTGCTTTTTTTTTTTTAGGCCCAATTGCATCTTCATGCTACAAGCAGAGATGAGACCCTCTTGCCTACATTATTGTGAATTACCCATTTGGGAAATGAGGATGCTGTAGGTTGGAGATACTGCCTGGGAGCTAGCTCGTGACACAGAGAGACAATCAGATGCTGAATAAGCAAGAAATTAATTCTTCCTCCCCTTTCTCCTTTCCACATAAGAGACAGGTTTGTTTTTGCTGGAGCTTTGCCTGCATAAAGGCTGCAGTATTGAGCTAGTGTGTGCCATCACACTTAACCTTTGGCATGTCAGAAAGCAGCTTATGGTAGGGGCAAAAAGCCTTCTCTGATGGCAGTAATCTGCTGAATGTGCCTGCAGGGTGGAGGGGGTCTGGGAGGAGCTGAGTGCAGGGGTACCAGCCCTACGTTAAAACATTGGAAAACAAACTCCTCAAAGATGAAACAAATGTAGTACTCTGATTTAATACAACCTAATAGTTGTGCTTCAAGTGACTTATAATGAAGAATGAATCAGTATACTCTTCGTTAAAAACAGAGTGATAGCATAATAAACATAACCTTATTGAACTCAAGGAAGCATAAATCACTTGTAATTCAAAAGCGTTACAAAAAATTATGATTCACTGCTGAACTCTGTTTTACGGTCTGTGAAAACTTCTTATGTTTTGCTTTCAAAAAAGCATTTCTCTTAATCAAAGTTGTTGCAATTAGAGGGAGTGGTAATGATCCAGAAGATAGCTGAGTGATGTTGCCTTTTTGAGGATCTCTACAGCTGCCATTTTCATAGTGTGAATAGTGATGGTTGCTGTTGGCGGAGAAGCTCCCACGGATCAGAGCTCCAGCAATTGGAAATGTTGTGTTTTGCAATACACCCCCATTCCCCCAAACCTACCATGATGTTGAATTCCATCCACTTAAAACAGAGCCTATGTTTAACAATAATTTAAATCATTATCCTGCCTGTCAGCTCGGAGTTAAGGGGCTATGCAACTGCGATTCTCTGTTTAGAAACTGCCTGGAATAATAACTTTCAGATGTCTCAAATATGCACCACTTATCTATAACATCTAAATACAAATGTCTCCCCGCTGAGCAAGCTCGACACTGTTTACCTATCGTGTCCAAACCATTCCAGAGGGTTTGCTTGGCGTGGAGCGGAAGGCCCTATATCCGCAGCTCCAACAGCGCTGTCAGTGTAATGTTTTTCAACTCCTCCTCACCTTTAGGTGATTGCAGAGAAAGAAACAGCCTAAGCCTGAGGGTGACAAGTGAAGAATGTCCCTGCACATTCATCCCCCCCCCCTCCCGCCCCCACACCAAGGGTAAAAGTGCATTGTGAGCCAGCCCCGTGCTCTTGCAGACAGGATGATGCTTGTGCCGTTGGGTCCCTGCCAGCCTGCTGTGAGATGATCCAAATGCTGAATCCTGTATGCCCTGGGCGTGCTGGGGCTGGGCAGTGTCGAGGTGCTGTCGCCAGCTTGGGGGCCCCGGGCTCTTTCTCCACGTGCAGACCTCAGTGGGACCTGTCAAGTCTCATTGAACGTCAGGCTCCGGAATTGGCTCGCGCCTTATGCTCCCTCCAGCTACGGCGTGCCGAAGATGTGTGCCGCGCAGCTGCATGGCTCCGCTGTCGCCCGGGGAGGTGCTGTGCTGGATGTGGGCACTCAGCATGTCCCTTGAGGGGCTGCAGGCGTGATGGGCTGTGGTGTGCAGCTGCCCCTGCAAGTTCGTCCATGAGTAATGAGAGCAGGGAGAGCTGAAAAACTACTCCTCTCCTTGCTACAGCTGACCTGTGGCTTATCATGGGGGAGCCCCTGTGAGTTTCGGGCCCTCTCCCAAAGGCGTGGAGTGTCTCATGCCATCCACGCCTGGAAAGAGAGGAGCTTTGTCCCCAAAACTGGCATTGGGTACCAAAGGCCTCTGCATGATGCTCTACAGTCTAATGGCATGTGCTACGTAGCCTCCAAATTTCCTAATGCATCCTGGGGAGCCCCATGCAGTGCTTGGGCTTTGCTTCCCCTGGGTGCACAGAACACCCTTAGCTGGCATGCACTGCCCTGATGCAGCCAGCAAAGGTTAAATAAGGAGAAATGAGAAGAATTTAACGTATCTTTGCATCATCTTTGGTCCCTAGATGAAGTCTGAGTCACAGCTCTTATTCAGTATATCAGATCTGTGCAAATGTTACTGACGTTCTTCCTGGGGCTCTTATCCCTTTGCTCTCAGTTAACTCCTGGATTACCTGTTGTCTAGCCCCTGCAGTGCTGCTGCTCTCATATTACACAACAGCAGGTTGTCTGAAATGTATGCATTCTGGGCATTGAAAATTGCTGTTATTTTATTAGTTTTTATAGAAAGCGTGAAAGTTAGACTGTTAGCAGGGGCCAGACTTGGTACCTAATTGTTTTACGTGGCTATGGTTAAGGAAGCAAGCCTTCCCCCTGTTCAGTTTGAACAGCAGTTAGCATGCGTGTCCCCTCCGCAGCCACTCAGGGCTGCCGCAAAGGCGCACTACTGATCTGCTGCCTCTGTGGCCAGGTTGAGCCCACGATAGTGTTTTTCAGAAGAGCTGCAATTAGTGAAGTGTGCATAGCATTGGCTGAGCTCAGAACATGGTTTCTTCTTCCTTTTTCTTTTTTTAATGCAGGCTTCCTTGTAGGGATGTGGCTTGGAGAGGAGTCCTTTATAGCTTGCTCTCAGCCTGCTCAGGAAAACAGATCAGTGAGGCTCAGTATCCCATGGCTTTCTTCACTCAGCACGCCTGCCTCTGTGCACATGAATATGCAGTCTAGTTTACTTGCTTGAAATGCCCAAACTGTGTTTCTGTTCTTCATGAAATATTCATCTGCTTGGATGTAGTAAGCCAGGTTTTTCTGGTGGTGGGGTTTCTGGACAGAAGCATGCACAGGCACGTGGCTCCGGTGCCCGCTCAGCTTGCTGGAGCTGCCTGTCCCACCTACTGGCCCAACACGGTGGTGCTCAGGGAGATGCTCTGCCTGGGGATCTGCACAACTGCCACGCTCAGGAAATGAGCTGCCCTGAGGCCACCTTCCCTCCATTCACCCTCCCACTTTGTATGGTCGGGGGCTCCACCTTTATGGGCCTGTCCTCACAAATGCCAGTATCAGAGTGGTTGGGGGTGGGAACGAGAGCAGCATGCAGGACCCACGGGCTCTCCGTCCTCAAGCTGGCTCCTCCTGCATGCTGGCCCTTACACCAGTTACTTTATCAGCTCCTTGTCACCTCCTCAGCAGCTCTTCACTGACTTTCTCACCATCACCCATGCCAGAGGGCCTGGAGCAAGTTAGCACAGCAGAAAAATTTCATACATTTAACCCGTTTATCCATCGCTCTGCTGTGTATCTGCGCTGCTTGTGTGTGACAGTTAAAAGCTACCTATATAACTTAGTTACACAGAATGTCATATTTACCAGGCATTCTCTGATAATGCTTTGCAGCTTGGCCGTGTATGCAGGAAAATAATTTGCCGGTACCAGAATTGCCTTCATGCTGTTTGTTGCTCTAAATTTGTACTGGGTGTTTGCTGCCCACATGGAGAGAAGGCTGCGATCCAGGATGCTGGCATCTCAGGTGTCTTCAGCGAAAGATGACCAGTGATGTGTTTCTTCCCAAGTGGCATCCCAAGGTGACATGACAGAATGACAGACAGATGGTGTTAGGTTGCACAAGAAGTGCTGCTGGCCAAAAAGGTGTAAGCAGCTAGTGTGAACCCATGTGATCAGGTCCAGACAGCCTCCGTAAGGAGCCGGGGCCAGTTTCATTTATTGGGGTGGGAATTGTTTGCTATAATAAACTAAAGGTTCAAAGCTGAATTGAATCTCAGCTCCTCCAAAACCCCTAGCGCTCTCCGATCTGGTGTTCTGATTACCTGAGCCCATTCTAAATGCTAGCTCAAGCATCAAGCCCTCACATTTCCATTAAGCTGTTCAGGGAAAACAATTTTAATAGCTATGCAGCTATTCATCAGGATTAGGCCCTGCTGGACTAGTTTGGATATCACGCAAGCTAAGTGCAGCATGATCCGAGCTTAACTTGGAACATCCAGAGGCACCAAAAACATTTGCTTTAATAACTCAAGCATGTTCATCAGCCCCTACTCTTTGTGCTGCTGACCATGTCCAGTACCAGGAGAGGAGGGGCTGGGGGAGAGCCTGGTCTCCTGTTGTTCCTGGCCCCGATGAAAACAGGGAGAAGCAGAAATATCGGCAAGAAGCATTCACTTTTGGAGCTCCCACCCCTGAGTCGATGTGGATGCAGAGGAGAAAAGCATCTGCATACTTGGGCGCTTACCCAGCTGCCCCCCATGGCAGCAGCACCTCAGCCCATTGCTCACTGTGAACATCCCTGCATGCCATGGCGTTGCAGCGTGAAGCACAGCGGCCTCCCAAAAGCACCTCTGGGATTCCAGTGGAGCAGGGAAAGTTAATTTGTTCTGTATGTATTCTCTAAGTTTAGATAGCTAGTATACCGCTCTGCCAAGTGTTGAGGGAAAAATTCCTCATTCCACCTTAAATGTTTCTTGGAGTGGCCCATGCTGAACTGAAAGTCCCTGGCCAGCCAGCGCTGAGCCAGGTTTCACATTGGTGCTGAAGACAGTGGTGGCTTCAAGACTCGAGGATGCACATGGGTTTCCTCTCTTGTCCACGTATCTTCATGCAGACAACAAGAAGTTTTGCTTACTTAATCTCCAGTATTTAGTGGGAAAATGCTAGAAAATGTTCTTTAAAAAAAAAAGAATTAATAGAATCATAGAATAGTTTGGGTTGGAAGGGACCTCTAAAGGTCATCTAGTC
>NW_008795129.1:13045890-13088018 GCF_000699145.1 Aptenodytes forsteri
ACCATCTAACCAATTCCTCCCCCACCGGACAGTCCACCCATCAAATCCATACCTCTCCAGTTTAGAGAGAAGGATGTTGTGGGGGACCGTGTCAAAGGCCTTACAGAGGTCCAGATAGACGACATCTGTAGCCCTTCCCATGTCCACTGATGTAGTCACTCCATCAGAAGTTGAATAGATTACGGTTGTTTTCATGCTGTTGCTGCTGGCTGGCTTTTCCCTATCCAGACTTCACTGGAAAATGCTGGGGGATTCCTGCGAGAGGCTCAGGCATCCAAACAGATTTGGACATTTAATTGCTGCAGTGGTGGGGATCTGTCAAGGGTAATGCTGGCTGCCTTGTTGAATAGATTACGGTTGTTTTCATGCTGTTGCTGCTGGCTGGCTTTTCCCTATCCAGACTTCACTGGAAAATGCTGGGGGATTCCTGCGAGAGGCTCAGGCATCCAAACAGATTTGGACATTTAATTGCTGCAGTGGTGGGGATCTGTCAAGGGTAATGCTGGCTGCCTTCTGGGTAATCTCTGAGATCTGGAAGTGGGAGCTGGAAATCCCATAAGAATCTGGTTTCTTTAAGTGCTTTGACCCTTTGGATTGGCTGTGGAGGCTCCTGGGACAGCAAAATTTATGTAAGACATTTTGCAGTGTCATCTTTTTTTTCAGTTTTAGGAAATGTTGAGGCTGAAAGGAGTTCAGCGGGGTGAAAGGGATGGTTCTCTTGAGTTTAATAACTGCTGCTGCTTGTTTCTGAGGCGTGTCGGTTGCTTTCCAAGGGGAGGCAGGATAGTATCTGCTTTCTATCTGGTAGGACAGCGACCATTTTATTCACAGAATGGTCTGAATAAAGATAAATTACTGAATCTTGTAGAAAACTTGATGGTGAGACAAAGCCCTCTCACTAACTGAAAATAATAGTGTTTTTTTAAGCTCTCTATGTAAATATTTACAGCTCTGGATATATATAGAGAGAGATATATAAACAAATAATCAAAAAAGACCCCAAAGCAAACACCGCAAAGAGACCAGAAATCTTCCAGACTTTCACCATTTTCATGAAAAGCAGGGGGAAAGAAATACATTAAATTGTTCACACTTTTTTCAGTTGTCTAGACAGTGCTATACTGAAATAACACAGTGTGTCTAGCTGAAAAGGGAATTCACTTAGGACTGCGGATCCCATGCAGACAGCAGGGAGGAATTGTTGAAAAGCTTCGGAGAACGATGAGAGCAAGCTGTCCACCTAGGCATCACATCTCAGAAGAGGTGCTGCGGCTGAAAGTGGCTGTCAGCTGTCCCTACTGCTCAGTGCCATCCTTGGCACCGCGTCCGTGGGAGGGAGGAGTTATTCAGCTGGGACCTTCAGCACATCCAGAAAATACAAATGATGCAGGAGAATGGACCTCGTCTCTGCTTCTCTGAAAAATAGAGAATTACCTATGTTGAAAGTAAAGTAAAACTGTGAAGGAAGGAGTTTAGCTCTTACAGGTTACATATTCACAATACTTTAAGGATCTGAAAAAAGGAGAACAATTAATTTGTTGTTGTTTCTGTTGTCATGGGACTGTTCTCCTGGCCCTGTGCTTCCCTGTGTTGCACAACAAGCACAAGATGCAACTTCTGTGTAGGGGGAAGTCTGGGAATTCCCTTGAACACTTAAATACCTCTTCATTCCTCCATTTGGACACGCAGCGGCATGATCTTGTTGTTCTTTCCATCCTCCCCCTCTGCGTCCCCAAGCATCAGAGGCCAGGCAGGGAGACACCCAGCACTGCCAAGTGAGCCTGGGCAGAGCTGGAGCTGTGCTGAAATATTCAGGCTCTCCCACCTGGGTGGCTCTTACAGCAGGAGCAAGTGTGAAGACAAAACATCTTCTTACAGAGTATGTCCTCTCTTCACCCTGCTCACCTTTGGGCATTGGATGAAACCTTTTCAGCTGAACACATACAATGCAGGGAGTAAAAATCAGAGCAGAACATGATGTGTGTGAATTTTAAGCATCCTAAAGGTTTGTAGATCATAGCTACTCTGTTTATTTTTAATGTGGGCAGAAGATTCAGCACCATAACTCTGCCTACCAGCACAAAGTCCATCACCTGTTGCAAAATGATCTACCAGGAGAATATTCAAGTATCAGCAGGGTAGACCCTCATGTTGGGAAGCACATTTGCAGCATTGCAGTATAGGATGGTAGGTGCCCTCAATGAAGAAGCACTTAAAAGCTATGCTAAGTGTCTCCTCTCTGTCTGTCTCTCAGCGTCATCTTAACTGAGCAGCAATGTGTTTAAGCCAGTGCTTTGTGTTTCTCTTTGGGGAGCCAGGAGATACCTCTGTGTGTGCCTGCTAAATGCAGAGACTCAGGTCTGAGCGTTTGAGTCATCAGACATGAAGTCTCTGATGATTTTACTTAGATACTGGATGGTGACAACAAATTTGGCCATTGTGGAAACTTCAAAGCAGAGACCTGGCTGGGGAGGGAGAGCTGATCCCAGGATTTCCTCCAGAAGTAGGGAGTAAGAGTCCCCTGCAGCCCTGGGAAGGCTGACAGGTATGTTGAAAGCACTTCATGCTCAGCCACAAGACGGCTGCTGAAACAGCAAGGATGAGCTGGATTCTAAGTGGCTGTCACTGGTTACTACACAGTCTACAATAGATTTATTTAAAGTCTTATAGGCTGTGTTTCCCACTTAAACTGCACAGATTTCCAAGAGAAGTTCAGCTGCTGGCCATCTGCTCCCCCGAGAAATGCTTAAAAGGGCCCTTTCTCCCCATTAACACCTAAGACATTTCAACATTTAACAGGGCGAGTGTGGGATCTGTCACTGAGGGCTCCGGGACCTCCTGTCCCGCAGACCCTTGGGGGTATTCAGAGCATCGTGAGCTGCTCCCAGGAGGAGGACAAGAGTCACAGATCACAGAGATGAAGTGACCTCCTGAATGCTCTGTGGGGAAGATGAGGTACAGGAATAGAAACTGGGGAGCCTGGCTTTCTGCCTCTTATTCTCAAGCACAATTAAAGCACAGCCTGTTCATATGGTGCAGTTGGTGACTACAGATGTGGTGGGAGAGCGGTGGGAAGGAAGCTTTGGGCAAGGGTGGGAGCAGTGAGAGACAGAATGGGATGAGGCGGAGGCAGATGGTTGTGGGTGTGGAGAGGAGGGAACCTTAATGGTGAAAGCAGAGGTAGAAACCCCACCAAAAGGGTCATTACAGAAAATACTCATTATGCTCAGTTTGGAGAATCCATAAATTATTTTAGAGCATGCTCACGGGACAACCCACCCAGTGTTTCTAATCTGAAATCCTGTTGTCTAACACATTTTTGGCTGTTAACATTTTCCAATCTATTGTGGAAATAGATTCTATTTTAACATTTTGGCAAACGGCTTCCTGGGAAAAGCCCGATTCCTCAACCACTCCTCCAGGGTCCCATTGTCCGGGGTCTTATTTTTCCTTCCTGTTTCACATGAACGTGCAGAGCTTTGACAATTGCATTTGTAGTCTTGAAATGTGAATGCCTTCCAAAGCTGGAAGAGTCTCTCAGTTTTTGAGATTGACCTTTGATTTCCAGTGACAGCCAGGATGGATTTCTGCAATTTTTCATGTTGCCCAGAGCCTGACATTGACTAATAGGACTGGATATTCAGCAGGAATGGCAGGAAACCCTTGATGATGAGATTTATTCATGCTGTCCATGCATAGTTTCAAAACTGTAAGGCTAAGTTCCTGTTTGGGGTGAGTGGAGCTGTGTTACAACAGGGTTGAACTTAGACCGTTGCTCCTGAAGGCACAGAGCAGCTCTTTCATTCAACACCCCCCCGGCCCCAGATCCATCTGATCAACAGCAAGCAGTCTGTGCTGCTTCAAGTATTGCAATAACGACATGCAAAATCACATGGATTTCTCTTGAAAACCAGCAGCCATCCCATTGCATTTGCCTTTTGTTTATCTTAAGAAAACAGCGGATTCTGCCTAGTTTTACTGCAATAGTCCCTTGCTGGCTGGAAATCACTAGCTATACGAAAAAAATGTAGAAAGATGTAGCTCACTGTTTGAGAAAGGTTTCTGCAGAGCTTCTGCACTAACCGAACAGGGGGACATGCAGGGGAGACAACTCACCAGGGGAACCAGGGGGCATCTGGAGAAGCTATTTTTCATTCTGGTTATGTTTTTGTGGCCAACTGGGGTTGCTACCAGCATCCTCGTGACCGCTCCCTTCTGCCCCAGATGCCTGGGAAGACATCAGGGACCATCATGGCTGTGCTGCAGGGACAGCTTCTTCAGGGCACCCGGGGAGGTTGGCTGTGCCACCACAAAGGAAGGGTGCCAAGCACATGGAGGGCACTGTGAGGAAGGGGGAGTTTTTGGTGCAGCTTCTTCTTTCCCAATGGAGCAGATGGGGGCTGCAGGGATAGGAGAAGGAGCATTTTTGCTCTGCAGTTAGTCAGAGATCTCTGAAGCCATTTCCAACTGTAGATAAATGGGGTAAATAAACCTTCACATGGAGGTTGTCCGTAGACCACTGGTGATATAGTAGGACATTGGGGCTCCTATTTTAAAATTCTTCATTCAGATCTCTAGCTGTCCGTGAGTATAACCTCATATGATTAAAACAAAACTGATTTTAATAGTTGATTCATTCCTCCCTCTCTTCCGTGTCTGGGGCAGGGAGAGTGAATGAAACATTTTTTTCTCCTGTTTGCTAGTTAACCTTTTCATCTAACCAGCACTGGTTGAAGTTAGGGGAGGGTTTGATTTTTATTTTTATGTAAGTAAGTGAAGCAGTATGTAAAAACAGTCTCTGTTTATCTTAAGTTTTATAAAAGGCTATTGCTATTTTATACCAAACACAAATTTTGGACCAAGTTTGATCTGACAATACTGTTTTCAATCCAAGATTGCTTTGAACTAGCCACTCATCCTCCTTTGTCCTCAAGGGCACCATGCTGGATTTCACAGAAGTTGAAAATCACGTCTCCATCAGTTTAAATACTCTCAGCATCCATGAGGAGCCCTAACATGGCTCATCGCTTGCACACGCGCCGTCGGCACACGTGGGATACTTGTTTTCCCTTCTCCCCCCTCTGTATAACCTGGCAGGCAGTGGCTGGGCTGTGGACGCTGAGCCAGGAGGGAGGATGTCCTGACTGCCCCTCTGCAGTAAAACCCGGGATGCAGCGCTAGCACAGGACGGCATTTTGCACCTCTTTGCAATGCTTCATGACCTTCTCCTTCCTCCACGGGCTCTGGCACTGGGCATCCTCCTGGCCTGGAGAGCACCCCCACCCCGGGAGCCAGCCCAGAGGCTCAGCAGTCCCTCCCACGAAGGTCACTACTAAGGGATCAGCAAGCATTTACTTGGCTTTTTTAAGTGCCCCATTCTGCCCCTCAGATCAGAATCTGACCCCGGTTCAAGTAAAACAAGAAACAAGCAGCCGCTTCTCCAGCATTCAGAGCAATGCGAGAATTTTAAACTGATTTCAAAATAAAGACATTCAGCTGACAATTCATTTGGGCATAAACATATACTCACCAAAGAAAGATCCTCAGAGAAATTCAGCTGCCGAATCCTTGACCTCCAAAGGTCGCCTAAATATAGTATTGTACACAATGTGCCTCTTTTTGTGGGTGAGATATTAAGAGCTTATTTATTTATTAGAAAGTGGTTTACAATGTAAGTAAATTAGTGAGTTCCAAGGCCCTCTCCCAGCTGCCAGGTGCTGGGAGGATGTTTATGGCCACTGTAAATAATTTCATAGCTTAATACAAATACATTTTTAGAAATCAAGAGCTGATGGCTGCATGTTTATGGCTCAGTTGAGGATTTATCAATTCCTCCAGAATATGAGAAAGAAAACAAACAGTATTTCAGATATTTTAAAAATTCATAGGAAAGAAAAACCCCAAAGGTGTTCTTCATTCATGGTGCTGTGGGCTCAAGTCTACATTGCTTTTGCAATTTTTGCAATTGCTCACTCCCAAGTCTCATCAAGTCAGTGAGATCAGAAAATGCTCAGCATCCTTCAAGACCCAGCCCATGCATTTTAGAGACTGCGAAGACTGGGACTTTAATGGTACAGACAGTTTCCCCTGCACTGAATATGTATTTGGAGATCACTTTGCTGCTGCTGAATGACCTTTGCTAAGGTCAGCTTTAAATGACAGAAATCAGATCCTTCGCAGTCAGCAGGGCAACAAGGTGGAGCAGCACAAGGAATTTGCTTTATGTTGTGGCTAAAAGGTAACAAGGACTGAGCAGCACCTGTGGGTATGGGCAGAAGGGTGGCTCCGGAGGAAAACCTGCTTCCCAGACAAAAATAGGACATAGAATGAAAATGGGGCTGGAAGGAATTTCCTTTTTGAGGCATGTGCACAGCGAGAAATTAGAAATCAGTGAGGTGACGTCAGAGCGTATGTGGGATGCTTGGTATGATTTTTCTGAAAAGCCATGGTGCCTCGGGGAGGGATGGTCAGAAATGAAGTGTTACAGATGCTTCATTTGAGCTGTAGGTCTATTTTCAGCCTTTGTGTGGATGGCAGCGGAGGGCCTGCAAATATCAGCAGAAGCTGTGGGCTGCTTCTGTCGTGGTGCGTTGTGGTGGCTGCACGTTCCCGTGCTGCGCTCTCCATAGCAACATATTTTCAATGTAAAACCACAGAACCAGCTGAATAGTTATGAGCGTTTGCACTCCCTTCTCCCAAAACTGATGATGCTGAGTCTCTGCGAGGCAGAAATGGTCCTCGTTTTAAACTGCAGCCTAAGCTGAGCTTTCGGTCTGGAGTTGAAATACAGTTTGATGCTGGGAGGTGCTTAGGCACATGCACTCACAGGTGCCTTGTTCTTTTTTGGGAAAAAGTGACCCTTTTGTTATTACCCAAGAAGTCCACCAAGAAGCACTTTGTTTTGGGGGCAGGAGACTGCCCCAGGTCTACAGCAGGACAGAGTTAGATGGCTTGATACAACAAGGTTTGCTGAGGCTAATAGTGCCAGTGCTACCTACAATTAATTTAGGGCAAAATAACTTTTTTTGCAGTTTTAAGATAGCAGTGAATCCCAATGCGACCCTGCCCCAGATCCGACAGGCTGAGATTTGGGTACTCTCATTGCAGTGATGTAGTTTTTTGCAGTGAGTGTTGCCTGGCACCATCCTGATCCTTTTCCTTAATGGTGCTGGATTGCCCGGCCTTGAATTTAGCTGCAGGGCTGCAAGCTCCAGCGAAGTGGAGGCGGCTGTGCAGTGCAGACAGGCGGGCAATGCACGGCCACAGGCATGGCACCGAGATGGCCAGGGAGGTAAAGGGAAGGAGCCTGCAGGGCTCAGTGGCTAATCCTGGCCATGCCTGGCTTGCTTGTGTCTGTCCCTTGAATCATTCCCCTCCTGCTAATTTCTGGGAATGGCGATATGTGTGCTCGTGATGGCTTTGAGGTGGTTTGGCAGGTACAACAGTGGCAGACCATCCTCCGAGTGAGTGCGTAGCTGCTGTCAAAGGAGTTGGCTCCCACGGCTCTGCCTCCAGCTGCCCGTGGAGCAGGCATGCTTGGCAAGACGGCAAAGGCACAGAGACAGCGACAGCGTTCGACATGAATGAGACTGCTGACCTGGAAAACAAGCCAAGATTAAGAAATGTCAAATTTCTGGGGAGGAGAGGGTTTCCCAGAGGGCTAAGAGGTGGAGAAAGTAGACTCTGGAGGTTGCTTGGGATGGCTAATTTCAAAAGGACCATGAACCCTGTTGTAGCACTGGTACCTCTAGGAAGGGTCACCCTGACACCTTGAGCTGGGACTCGTCTCCCAAAACTAGGCACTGGGGCATGGGCAGCAATCAGCAGGAGGTTGTGAGTATAGAGGTGACTGTGTCCTCCTAGGGACAGAGCAGGATGATGATGCCTTTTAATCAGTAGCCTTTGGGGAGCTTCTCGCAGGGTTAATATAGGAGTGGACAGCCTGAAGTGGGCATGTGAGCCACACTGTCCCTTCTGACTTGCACCCATGGGTGCTTGCAGCCAGCCGGGCCCCAGGCAAAGCTGCCGTGTAGCAATGAGCTAGCACCTTCAGCTCTGCAGCAGCTTCACCTACAGTTAAAAAACTTGCTAACCCCGTAGATGTTTTGATTGTAGATTTAAAAGTGAACCCAGCAGCCATCTTGTTATTTGTTTCCTTATTAAATTGTTTGCTTCATGTTGCCCATAAATATGAATTTTCAAAGTGCTGCAAACCCCACTCGGGAAGGAATTTGCATCGCCTGAGCCTGGGAGAGCATGGGCGACCACAGCAGCTTTAACAGAGCTGAGTGAAATGCTTCTGGCAGGACAAAGCAGTGAAATGCAGTGGATAGCAAAGCTGTCATTTATCACTGTTCCTGCGGATTCATGCTACGGTGGCGATCTCTGTTCGTTTTGCTGCAGATAGGGCAGCTTTTCTGCTGCGGGCAGCTCTCCCAGCTGCGAGGTAGCCGTTGCGGCAGAGCCGATGGGGCAGAGCCGGCAGCGTGGGTTGGGTGAACGTCACCTATCCCTGGTGGGATGCAGGGGCTCGGCATGTGCCGCACTGGCTGTTGACAAGACGGCAGATGAAGGCAATTTCTGTTCTCAGTGCTGTCAATCTGGCCCCCCTGCTTGTAAAGTTTGTGTGGTGCGTTGGGTGTAGGGAGAAGACTGTAGTAACTTGGAATCTACATAACTCTCAGGTTTTTCCTCGCTGTTAAGTCCTGTTGCTCTCAGGACAAGTTCATGCCTACTCCAGCAGTCCTTATGAGTTCCATGGTTTCTCCGTGCCAGTTCAGGGACTAAATGCTGTCCCCATTTCCCCCTGGATGCCAGGCCCTTTGGAAATGGCAGGTCTGCTGCCAGCAGCCCGTTTTCCTTGCCCGCAGCATGGCAGCGCGGGAGCGGGACAGTGCCTGAGCACCACTGCGACCTAGTGGAGGGAACGACGCTTGGCCAGGGGGGATTTCATGGGCCTGGCAGCATCGACAGCTTCTCAAAAGGGCTGTTTAGCTCCAGTGTTGAGGGTTCAGCTTTGCCTGCAGAGGCCGTGGAGCCCGTCCCAGCCGAGGCTGTGTCATCACCGAGTGGCTGCAGCATAACAGACCAGCAGGACACTTGCAAAAATGCGCGGGGATGCAGAGCCTTACAGTGTTTAACAGGAAATAAAAGAGCTGGCAGGTGCATATGCAGCCTCTCACCATCTCGCCCTGACCCTCTCTTCCCTGTGTTTATCGTACCCTCTCGCTGTGTTATGTCTAATTTGGGCCGTAAGCTCCCCTGGGATGGGACTTGCCATTTTTAACTGCCAGGCGCCAGGCACACCTAAGCCACCTTATAAATAATATTTCTGTGCAGAGGGAAACTTGACCCTGGGACGTAAAGGGGTGGCTATGGCAACAGCTGTCTGGGTGCTTTGTGTCTCCTATGGACACAGAGCAAATGGGGCTGGTAACGCGGCTTCAGCCCGGGCTGGAGCAGAGCGTGTACAGCTTCATGGGGCCCTTTCTGCACGTATCCACTGGCTTTCTCCTGAGCATAAGTCATCTACACTCCTCTTGGGGATTTTTCTCTTTTTTTTTTTTTCCTTACTTACTTTGATATGAAGAAGAGTTACAGAACAGAAATACAGCCAGTATTAACCCTTTCTTCTCTGTTTTAGGTATTAGGATAATGTTAGATTTGAGCACATCATCTGCTTTTTCTTCTCCTCTAAGCTTTCAGAAACACATGTTTTTTAGCTATGTGCCTTCCCAGTACCATCCTGTGGCAGGCAAAAATTAATGCAAATGTGAATTATCCAAGCTTTTGCTCTGGTGACTGGACTACATCCGTGCTTGGAAACAAAGAACATTTTCCCAGTTGTAAATGAAAAAATAAAGCATACATTTTTAAAGTCAAAGCTGTTACAGTACCAGGAATGGTGGGACCGTACTGAGCGGAGTGGAGAGAGGGACCGTTTTTCTCTGATAACCAGGTCCCAGACAGACCTGGGACTAATCCCAGATTCCTTAGTCTGAGCAAGACATCACTGGTGCTGGTGATGACATTTCATTGATGTAAGCCCAGCAATTTTTATTACTATGTAGCAAGGGTTTGATAGTTCCCTACAACAGTTCAGGGTATGTGCAGAAAGGTTCACAATAACATTGTCACCAAATATTGCTTTAAACTTTGACGCTGAATGAGGCAGAAGCTGAAGAGAAATGAGTCTATTAATGGGGTGAGAAATCCTTGAGTTTGGGTGAGTCACCCCTATATTGGTTACCATCTGTCTCGTCCATATAGATCTCAGCAAGAGAGGTACCAGCCTATGATGTTGCTGTACTGGCTCTTTTTGTTGCTGATTATTCCCAGTTCAGTCTAATCTCCAAAACTAAGCTTGTTCATGACATTCTGGAGCTAAACTTTACTGTTTACAAACCATCAAAAAGTAGGGGGTTGATTAGCTGTTTTGCAAACCAGAGAAGTATAGCACCATGGGCTAACAGAAATAGAGGGTAAAAATAAAGGCACGGCAATCTAACAGGTTGAAACTGGACAAGTGGATGAATGAACACTGGTACCCATACCTAGCCAAACTGGTGCAAAACCAATACATTACAAGCAGGTAAGGAAGAGGTTTGGAGCGTGTGTCAGTCAGAAAGAGTGACCTTTGGCGTAAGCTGAAATGTTAAATCCTAGTGAAAATGCATGGACAGTACACATGATGCAGGGCATCATGTGGCAAAAGGAAGGTGCTGAGAAGCGGCAGACATCTGTCACAGGAGTTTAATGAGAGGTCAAAGAAGAAAAGGAAAATCGCCCTGCTGAAAGGAAGAGAGCCAAAAAACTCACTGCATTTTTAGGTGCTTGTGTCTTACCCACCTCCCGACCCCTCCTCGAAACGTCTCGGGGACCAGTAATAGCACAAACCAGTTGCAAAGTCAGGCATCTCTCCAATGCCGTGCTTATAGCTGGCATGTCAGTGGTGCAGTGGTTTTGTTGGGGGAGCTGTGAGATGGTTGCAGGAGGGCTTTTCCCTCTAGGCCTGGCTCCCATCAGACAGTCCAGCTTTGTCAACCACAGGGGTTGGGTCTCAGTTTTAGGATCCAGTTTCCCTGAAAGACCATCCTCCATCTCATCTCCAGGATCCCAGCAGGACCAAGCTTGTTCGTGCTTAGAGTGTCAGGTGGGGAAGGGAGAAAGAAGAGGAGGAAGAGGAAGAAAAGCACTGCTGTGGGAAGATAGCATGTGGGGAGAGCAGGAACCTTTGGGAACTGAAGCCTTGGGTCCGCTTCCTCGGGCGGCTGAGGAAGGTTTGGCTACTGGGGCTGCAGCTACATTTAGCATTCGGCAGCGCACGCTGGACCTTGTTCTCCATGTGAATCCCGTGGCTTCAGCAAGGTTACACTGCCCTGACTGGCAGCCAGACTGTGGCCCTCTGGCTGATTCTTGTTCATACTTTCAATTTGCAGCTTCAGAAAAGCCTCCTGACTTTCTGTCTAAACCTTTTGAGGCCACATCCTGTGATCTGTGCATTTCAATTAGCTTTACTGATAGCCAAGGTGTTGAAGCTTTCCCTGGGGTAAGCGAGAGCAGAGTTTGTCTTTTTGCTTGTTAAGGAGTTAGCTGAGGCTCTAGTAACAACATTCAGCTCTTTAGTTCCTTTGGTTCAGGGTATCAAAATAATTCATAAAGAAATCACAAGCATAATGGGCATTTGCCATGACAGAATATATGAAGAATTTATTGAAGAGATGAACTTTTCAATTGGCAGAAGTGGGCATTGACTCTCTCTCTTGGATTCCCCCCTAATTTTGTCCAGCCGTGACAGCTAGAATGACTGATTTAGGGTTACTGTTTCAGGTAATCTCCTTTGCTCTTCACTCCACTGGCAGGATGCAATGGGACAGCAATGGAGAGCGGAGTTTGGCATGAGAACTTTTTTTTTTAATGGGGAATGTAGTTTTTAAACCTTACCCTATGCCCCTGATTTGGGACTACTGATATGCTCATGTGTACGTCCCGTTGCCTTCAGTGGAATATAAATACTTATTTAGATGAAGTGGATGTTTAAGTGCTGTCATGAAATGGAACAGACCTAAACATGTGCTGAACTTTTCTCAGTTGGTGCAGACTGCAATAATTGTGCTGTTTTAAAACAAGCTCATCAAACAAAGCCTTGATTTACTGTTTCTGTGCATAACTGGGAGAGTGTATCTTGCAGACTGCACCAGCTGTGGAATAGGAGTGGGGTGGATGGGTGTAATGGCTGCACTGTCATTTTGTACATGTGGAAAATAAATCAGAAAATTTTTGAGAGCTGCTTCATGCTGGATTCTGCGGTAGAAATTCTCCAAGAAAGAGATATTAGGAATTAAAACAAAGAAAATATTCTGGATAAATAGCATTATGTGCATTCTTTCAGAAATACAGTTGTTGGATCTTTAGGTGAGGAACCAGCTTGGAGGAGGAGAGATCTGTAAACTTAATTAGTCATGGCTGAAAAATTGAAACAATTTTGGCAAACTCTAGCTGTGTTCTTTCACTACTTCAAAATGATATATTTAAATTTTGAGTCTTGAAATAACATTTCAATCTTGAAAATGTCAACAGTGATTTCCAAACAAGCCCCAGAAATCAACTGGAGAAGCTCTCAGTGCAGTATTCATTTGCTTTTATAAAAGGAAGTAAGATAAACTGAGCACTTTGTTTCAGGTTAGCCCAAAATACTGTATCTTTCAAATTTATTTTATTTTTTCTTCAGGCAGTTGACTGAAATATTACATATTATCACTGCCCTTCACAGGTTGCGTCTTCACTAGAAAATGTTGTGCTCTTAGCTCTGGTTAGTGAGGTAGCTGTGGGGCAGCAAAATCCTTGTGATGTCCAGGCAATTTTTCATTTCGCAGTGCCTTTGGGCAGCCCTGTCAGACCAAACAGGACTGCAGCGAGCCCAGGAAGGTGATCGCCAGCGTTTCTGGGTCTCCTGAGGAAAAGGGGGAAGACCCAATGGCATTAATTCAGGTCAATAAGCAACGGTGCTGGGTAAGATGCTGGACCCTGGGGAGACCCTGGCAGGGACAAGGTGGTTGTTGGTGTGTGAAATTCTCCCTGAGCAGCTGGCTGTAAAACTGTCAGCGATGGCAGGAGCCTTTCGCTGGGAAATGTGGGGAGAAGTTGGAGAAGGAGTCATCACCTCCACGACTGCATGAAGATACAGGGGTAAATGAAAGCAAGTGAAAAAGGATAAATGCAGGATACATAAATACCACGGGAGGGAGGATGATGGATGGGAAGGAGGAAGAAAGTACTTGTTTTGAAGAAAATTGCTGTCAGATGATTCAGGGGATGAAGGGATGTGTCTGATGTAGCTTGGGAATTGGCTGTGAGCACTGAGATGCTATGGAAGCATTTGCACAGTAACGTAAGGAGGATTGGAAATAGAGTCATTAGGAGTCCATAGCAATCTGCACCACAGTACACGAAGGTGAAGTTGTGGGGTTAGCACTGCATGCAATGGTGAACTACTGTCTTACCCGAATAGGTGAGATAAGAGGGTCGAAATTTCTAGGAGGGTAAAAGCGATGATAGTGCTAGGAGTAAGCAAAGGAGTCACTGGGTATGAGAAGAGGGCTCTATAAAGTTATTAGACGACCAGGAATTGCAATTATTGCTTTAATTTCCCATGAAGAAATAAAAAAAAAAGAACTTTTCTACAGAGGAATTTACATCTTAAAGATCAGGAAGCATCAGATAAAGTGACAATTGACAGTCTCCAGGGAGAATTAGGTCTTGCACAGGTAATTAAAACAAGTAATAAAAGACCTTCCAGCTGTAGAAGGAATAAGAGGAAACGGAAAGAGAAGGTAGGGCACTCTACAGAGAGAGGCAGGACTGAGATTAAAATAATGTAGGTATGGTCCTAAAAGCGATCTACAGAGGATTTACATCTTAAAGATCAGGAAGCATCAGATAAAGTGACAATTGACAGTCTCCAGGGAGAATTAGGTCTTGCACAGGTAATTAAAACAAGTAATAAAAGACCTTCCAGCTGTAGAAGGAATAAGAGGAAACGGAAAGAGAAGGTAGGGCACTCTACAGAGAGAGGCAGGACTGAGATTAAAATAATGTAGGTATGGTCCTAAAAGCGATGATCATTTTGCTGTTTTCAAGCAGGATAATAATAGCTGATCATGGAATCTAGCAGGCCTGGGGCAATGGAGGTGGAAATCATTGCATAAAATTCATTGAATAAAATTCAGAGACTTCACGTGCGTGAGTGGGAGATAGATCAAGGAGTGAATAACAGGGATTAGGTGGTCTCCACAAAACCTAAAGCACGTGATTTCTGCTCAAACCATATTTCTCTGACTTCGCGGGGAGTTAGGAAACATCAAATGGAAAATCCATGAACATGATAAAGGGAAGCAGACATGGAGGTGCCGCCATTCAGAGGTGGCTGTGGCAGTGGTTAAGCACATCTTCAACCTGAAGGACGTTTGTCAGTCTTCAGGACCGCTGGCTGGGGAGGATGAGATTACCCCGGATGAAAAACCTTCCTGAACGAAAACCAAAACGTGTTGTTTGTAACACAGACGTTGCCAGCACCCTGCAGACTTTCTCTGAGCATCAGCTTTTGTGGAAAAGAAAACAAATCCACAACTGTAACACGCATATGGAAGTTTGTTCTTCATAATCTACTGTCAGGCTCTTTCAAAACATTCATATTTGCTAAGGAAAACAGTAATTTATTTTAATTTTATGAGGCTAGTTATGCTCTTTGTGCCATTTCATATGTTCAAATCCATTTGACATGCTTACAGATGTTACTCAGAATTGTATGAGTGTTTGTTATGAACCAGACTGGTTCAGAGCATAACTTTATTATATAGCACATGTCCCAAAACTACAATTTATCAGTCAGTACTCAACCTTTGTACCTTCAACTATAGTCTTATTCATGTATGAAAATGTATGCTTTCATTCCTTAGACTTTATTGAAGAATATGCAGATGATCAATTCAATTACTAAGCTGGCCTGGAAACCGCAGGTGTTCACTCTGGCTTAACAACTGCTGCAATTCCCTAAAGCTCAGGCGTTTGTGTTTTTCCTTTCTGAATATTTCAACTTGGAGGCTGGCAGTACATGAGCTCACATTCTTTTAGAATCTGGGTTGGTTTGTTTGTTTGTTTGTTTCTGATTTGTTTTGCTGTGATATTTTGTCCATACTATTGGTACAGCATTGACAATCCACGACAAGAAATCCGTGATAATCCCAGTAAGCCAAGGGAGGATATTTATATCCTCAGAAAAGTATTCTGAATAGATCCCAAGGGTTTCCTGAGATTCACCTGGCAGGACACCAGCTGCTCTGTGCCTAATGGTACAAAGGCACCATTCCCTCAAAGCAGGGTTGGGTGCTAAATGGCCACATGAAGCTACCAGATTTGCACAATAAATTTATCAAACACCTATCAGTTGATAACAACTAAAAGGCTAAGTTTTCCTCTTCCATCCCATTTTTTATCACTTCTCCAAAACTGAATCATGCAAACCAAATAGCTTTAGTGCTCAATCTCTCCCAAAATGCCTGGAAAGAAATGCTGATTTTTATCCAAGCAAATGCAAACACAAAGCAAAGACAAGTCCAGTGAGATGGTCGTTAAGCACTGTTGATTTCCACTCATTTCTGTTAAAGGGGCAGATGTTTGTAGCCTTGCGGTTGGTTCCACAGAGTCAATGGTCTGCCTTCTTTTGTAACCCAGCTTTAAAATCTGGTGACAATTTTTAGTGTAAACATGAATGATTTCTCCCACAGATGAACGCCAGCTTTGGGCTCTTTGTAACCCTTGGCTTGGACTTTTGACTTCTGCCCCTTGGTTATAGCAGGAATTCTCTCAAATGCTTTCAGCAATATTGGAAAAACACCTGAGTATCTTGTCAGAAAGCTAATTTGGACTGTGTTGGTCACAGGCAAACAAATGCACTCAGTTGATTTAAATACCTGCCATTCCTGCAATGAAAATGGCTCTTATGAAATATCAGTTAGCTTGGCTTCCAGATGGCAATGAGCAAGAAGCCAAAAGTTGCATGTAGCCATTAACTCCCACTGTAACCATGTGAACGCACACGAAATGTATGTTTGCCCTCCATTGACTATGTGGTGATACCAAACCGGTGTGTTGGTGAAGGAGGAATTCTTGAACAGTGGTTTCTATACTGACTGTTGGGGTCCCATAATGGATGAGGGGTCCCAAGTAGGCTGACTATTGAGGTGAGAGGAGTGACCTGCAGATGGAAGCAAAGGAGCAGGAGGTAGAGAATAGGGCATCGAATAGAGAGTTAGGAAATGAGAGGGTGCACCGTGGAAAACGGGGTGATTTTGTCATGCACTGTTTCACTTAACAGCTCTGCCAGAGGAGTCATATATCTTTGGACAGCTTACTCCATCCCATGGTTTCCAGTCTATAAAATAAGAACATTAATTCCTCCTGCCTCCCACTCGCCATTTATATATCCTTTCTGTTTACGTGGTGAGGAGTGTCTGCTGCTGCAGAGCCCAGAAGCTGAGTCCTGATCTCAGATGCTGTTTGCCCCAGAGCAGATTTTACTGTCTCTTAAAGAGCAGCCTGGGCATCTTACATATATAGCTGGTACAAGTGAAATTGTCTGTTGGCTGTAGTTTTGCATATATTCCTGTAAGCGTGTGCTAAAACAGAGCGGTGAGAGCAGAAGGAAGCAGCTTTATTTGAAATGGGATATTTACACTGTCAATGAAGTAGAGACATGCACATATGCAGGTATTGTATAAGTAGGTATTTACTTAACTGATGTCCTTGATTTGATGTGGGTGTCTTCAAGGAGAAGGAATGGTTGATATGAGGCAATAACTCGGGCAGTTTGATTTCTCGGTTGTTCATAAGGGAGATGTACTTTGTAGAAGTGAATTCCTAAGTATATGGCAAAGGAGGTTTTTAGTCTGAATCATTCCTTTGAGGGATTCTAAACATTTGCCTCCCACATGCTACAATAACGCTCTGAAAGTGGCTTCGTTGTATGATCTGAGAAGCTGCATTCTAGCGCCTGATGGTTTATGAGAAATAAATGCAATGGAGTGGTCTCGGAGCATATAATTTCAGGATTTAACAGTAACAAGCAGGGAGGGGAGGGGGAAACCTGTGTGCAGCATCAGAGCAGAAGCACCCACCCGGGAGCGTGGGTCTCTGCAGCGTTATGCTGAGCGCAGCAGAGCCCAGCCTCCTCTCCAGACCTCACATGGAGAGTACAAGTTTGCAGAAAAACAAATAGTTTTATGAGTGTCTGCTCAGACACATCGCCAGCAGGCGAGAGCGCTTTGGACATGCTCTGTGAGTGGAGCTTTGCCTTTTAATGACTGTGAGCGTGGCCTCGGCTTTCTTCACTTCTCACTTTTTCTCCTGTGTTTATTTTAAGTGAGGGGGATTTTCACTTTCCTGTTTGCTTAGCTTCTCCTGGTACAATAAAACAGTTAAGATACACATGGCAGAGCCCGAGAGAGCCTGGAGCAGAGCATCCCACGGTGGTGAGGACGTCTAAAACAGCATGAGTACAGCAGGGTGCATGAAGATCTGCTTCCAGTCACCCTTTAATTTGGGTGGATTTTGAACCCAGGGCCACACAGCGGTCCTCCAGACCCAGTCATGGCTGCTCTTCTTATCAGTGGAGGTGGTGCTGTGGACTGGGTGTCATACACACATTGGGCAAGCTGGTAACCAAAAGGGTTTGCGAACGGGTATTGCTCCTTGCCCCCAGCCACAGTGATCTTCATCCTTCTTTTAGGAGGGATAAATGAGAATATAAGTTGTTTCCATTTTACTGAATTTTCACTCCTCAGTCACCTTAAAGTACATAATAAATTGAGCTATAAACAACATGTAGAAATTGTTCTGTCTATTTCTGCGCTGAAGCACGGCAGTTCCCCAGCAGTATACATCAGCTCGATAGGACTGAGTCAGCAAGGGAGCAAAGATTGCTGCAGCACGACACGGGCAGAGTTTGCAAGGCAGGCAGCTGAGCTGGGATTAGTACCTGCACTCCCACGATGGGGAGTACGGGGCTGTGAGTGACAGAAGGTTTCCAGAAGCACAGGTTTATTTTTTGTCTTATGACTGGTTGCTTTTCCCAATTGCCTTTGAGTGCAGTGTTATTTCACGGCGTGGTACGTCCGCCTCATATTTCAAACACATCTCCCTGCAATGTCGAAGTCTTGCCAAATGGGCTGTTAGCTGCTTGAGTCTGCTGTAGGCGGTGGAGGAGATAGTGCAAGATTCCAGGTGTTGGAAGGCCAGCTGTCCTCCCTGTGTAACCCCTTGTGACAGGTACTGCTGATGGTGGGAAAAGGAGCCTTCATCTGCATTCCTGAGTAGGAATGGAGCCCCTCCGGTGTGGTGGGAATAATACAGTATACATCCTTTTGCAGTTGTATATTTACATAGAATATTCTTGTAGGGGCCACTGACTTCAAGATGTCTTTTGGTAGCTTAGCACCTCTGAGGTTCCTTGGTCACGGAAATTATACAATGAGCACCAGTACTCACTAAAAATACTATTACCCAGTGAAGTAAGGGGTTAAGAGAAGAAAAATGCACTTGTGAAGAAGTAAAGCAAAGAACAGAAGGAAGGAAAGAACATGGGGCTGTGCACGGGAAGGGAAGGACCACACCAGCAAGGTTCTGACCTTACCAATTTTTTAGTCTTTGCTTAGTAGCTGAGGTCAGAAATGTTCTCCAGATGCAAGGAATAACTAGGTTGTTCCTTGTTTTCTCAGCATTTCTCTCTCCTGGGAGGGAAGATCATTAGAAATGGGATAGGTTCTTAGGTTATCAGTCTGGTTCCCCAAATTTTAAGGTTTTTTTGTAGTAATAAGTTTCAAGATTGGTTTATTTATACTAGGTCTTCCATAGCTCATTCTGGAGAGAGGTTGCAGCCCTCATACTCTGAAGAAATACAATTCATGTAAGGCTATAGGATTACACCAATCTCAGAAAACTCAAGAGGAGGAGATCTGTGTCCCTAGAGCTTGCAGTTAAATACTGGACTCTGCAAGTTTCCAGCATGTGTGTGCGTGTGTGCTGAGTTTGCTCTGCTTTCTCAGATCCTTTACAGGTGTGTGAACACTGGCTGCTCATGACCTTGGAAAGTCAAGCCTTCAGGCAGTAACAGACAGTACTGAAAAAGAAAAAGAGGAAGGAAATAATGATTTGACAGTCTGACAGCAACACATCCCCTTCGGGTTTGTGTGGGGCTGAGATGATCTTTGCATGCTGGTGATTAGAAATGCGTTTGTGTTTGGATGTACATGTAGCTATATTAAATGTGCATATATGTGATATCAATAATAAATATGTATTATACATATTATACATGTTTAAGGAAAAAGGTGATTTTAAGAAGACAACATTTGACAGTCATTCAAAAAAAAGGTGGTAGTGAAATACTTCTGATCGGGATGCAGCGATTACAGCTGTATCTGGCTGCTCACCAGCTTCTTGCAGGTGCTGTTTTAAAGTGTTACTGCAGTTTCATTGAGCCTGCACGAAGCAGGAGGCTCTTCCATGCCCTCTGAGCAGGAAAACAGAGAGCTTTGAAGCCTCTGGTTTGAGGAAGATACTTCAAGTTAATTTTCTGTGTAAGGCATCAGCTGCTGAGAATCTATATTTTTTAACCCCACTAAAGTCAAGAAAACAGGAGACGGCTGAACTCAAGTGCCCTTCAGTTGTACTTTGTTACTCCTGCTCACTTTTTTTCTTAAAGAAAGCCGGAAAAAGATACAAAGGGATTTATGAAGTTAGGCATCCTTTACAAAAATTCAGTGTCTCAGATTCTCCAGCTGAGGAGCAGAACATTTGTATTTAGTAGAAATCCCTTCCACTTTGGCTATGTCTATATTGCTACCAGAAACTTTAAGTCTCTAAATCTGGCATTGGCATCATAACTCCACTGATGCAGAGCTCAGCAAAACCTCTCTGGAAAGCTACCTGGGCAGCCAGCCTTCATTGAGCTGCCGTGGTCACAGCCAGCTTGCTGGTGGTACCCCAACCAGCGGGGTTAAAGCTTGCCCTGGTGACTCAGTGAGAGCTGTGGTCTTCACTCACAAGTCCATCTATTCTTACTCAAGGAGGTCTCTCACCAGTTGACTTTTCCCAAAGAAACACTGCCAACTGCCTTATATAGGAAATTTTATAACCTTGAATATTTAATAAGAAGGGATGATTTCTAAATTCTTCAGGCTGAAGCTGAGTGATCTCCTCGGTAATGGGCCATTGGACCCGTTTCGTATTTTACAGTCTCGTCACATAAAGTCATTCCATCTTTTTGATGTGTGCTCCAGGTTTGTTTCTGCAAATATAAATGTGCCTGAACACTCCTACATGGAGAGTCCCTCCTTTGCAGGCATTAAAGGTCAGTTGCAAATGTTTTGCAGGAGTAAGGCTGCGTTATGGGCCACTCCAGCATGAACAGCTTGGTCTGTGTTTAAAAAGTGACAACTGAAGCTCTAGTGGAAGAAAACAATTTGTTCCTGCGCATCTTCTGGTGAAAGAAACTGCTCAAAGTCACTCATTTGTTTCACATTTCACCAGAATTGTTCTTTCATAGCCCTTGGCTGTTATCACTTATTCTGGGTAAATGGTGTTTCACATCTCTTCCAACTTATCTACCACCCCAAAAGATTAATCCCACTTTTGTTTTACTTTATATTCAATGGGATTTTTTTTTCCTTCTTTGGCTGGGTATTTTGTGATTTATAAAAACGTGGAGCACACCAGCATCTCTTAGAGACTCATCTTTCTAAATTTTCACAAACCCACTTCAGATACCAGTAAACTGCAATCCACGGGTATTTGCAAACATTAATGAACTAAGTTTCACAGTCAATCCCATATGCTTGAGACATCTTATCCCTTAAGCGGCTAGGCATCTGAGCTACCGATGGATTTAAGTAAAACAGTTGGATGTGTAACCCTGGTTTGCTATCACTGCCATGTGTCTTGTCTGCAGAAGAACTCCATCTCCCTTAACCTCTTTTCATACGGAAAAAGATATTTTGTCCAGCAGCCAAAGGGAAATGCAAGCATCCTGGTGGAAAACAAGCTGTTTCAAAACCCTGGCTGCAAGCTACCCACACATCACAGTTGTCAGCCAGGCTGCACATGAATAGTTACAGGGAATAAAATAGAGACGACCTTCTGTTCCTGTTCTGTTCAGAAAGGTCTCTACCCATTTACCTACACCAAGGATCGTCATCAGCTGCCAGTATTTGTTCTCCTATTTGGGTTTCCAGCCAAAGGAGGGTAAAATAAGTCTAATTCTATCCAGGAGGAGCACTTACAATGCAAATGCTAGCCCACATATTACAAAGCATTAATGCGACCCCCTTCTAAATTACTTGGGGTAATTTCTGATTTTATTTATTCCTCCTTTTCTTTAATTAACTTCTGGGAAGAGAAGCTGAAATATCAGTATGGGGAAAATCAAATATGAGGAACAAAGCTCATTTTTATTTTGAAACTGTGCTTCCCTTATAATAGCAGTTTATTTAAAGAGGAGCCTGGAATAATCCAGTTTAAGCAAAGCAAAGCGCTCTACTGAAGCCAAACTGTGTGGGTGTGCTCTTGTCAGGGCTCCCAGAAGAGGAGGGCAGGAAAGGCTGTTAGACCTCAGATATTGCAGGAGATGTTGGTTATTCAGTAGCTGGCATTTTTCCTTGGCACCAGTACAGAGCCACTACTCTGGTGTACTGGGAGAGGGTGCATCCCATTGGGAAAATCCTCAGATAACCTGAGTTCCTGCTCTTTGTTGTCGTAAAAGAAAATCCCAAGGACACATGGAAGAGGTGCCCACTGCAAGGGCCTAGCAGGTGGGTTAGGAACGAGTCTCTGCTCCTCTGCCTCTTCTTGTCGTTCCACCTTGTGCCGTGTCTGCGGCAGGTCCCAGGCTGGGGTCTGGCGGTGTTGTTTTGTGCCACCTGCCGGCGATTGTGTTGTATAGGGTGGTCCCACCTCACGTCGTTTGGACCCAGGCTTGAAGCCACAACAGTCTTCAGGCATAGCTCCCGGAAAGGAACAGTCAATATGGGTCATAGCTTATTACAACGTTTGCAGAGAACTACCCACATGCTCAATTTTCTCACAGCCAATAGTCTCTTGATGCTATGGGCTTCTCGGAGTTCAGAAAGTCAAGCAGAAGTATAAATCTTTGCGTCATCTCAGCTTACTTTTATAATCTGTTTAAATAATGTTTTTTTCTCAGTATATTGCTCTTAAAAATTTCTATGGCAACAGCGTAGCTAAGGATATGTTAAGTAAAAGTAATTTAGGCATTAAAGGCAGGTGATTAGGTTCCTTAGAAAAAGAATCAAATAAATCCATGATTAGCTCTTGAAACAGCAGGTGAGACTAACAAAGAGGATAAGGTGCAATTCTGTTGCCACTGCTGGATTTGAATGTGTACGCATCATCTTTCTTTGTTACTTATCTGTGGATTTGATTTTTAATTATTTGGCTTGGAGATAATGAGTGATTGTATGTTATTTATAGAAAACTGCATATTCCCAAGTTCTGCACTCTGAAATCCATGTCTGTACTGGTTTGCAGTGAGCACCAGAACACTAATGATTAATTATATTCAGGAATATTAATTAAATTTCATATGATGATAAATAAATTAGAACTGAACATAGGATTTGTTTTAAAATAAAAGAATGTGCAGTTAGATATTTATTTCCTAGATCTATGAGAATTACTGTAGACAATAAAGAGAGCATGAAAACTCACAGCCTGTATAGATATTGATTGGTATGTTCAGGGTGTATTTCAGGTATTTACCCACTGTTTCCCCTCTCCAAGGAGATCCTCCCCTAGTCAATTCTTTCCATCGATTTTGAGTCTGCCTGCTCAGAAGCTGAAAATGGTGATGCTGGCGGGGAGAGTACAAGAACAGCAATCGATTGCAAAAACATTTTATGATACTCTGCTTCCATATTTTAAAGGGGAAAATTTATCAATGGCAGCAGGTCTCTGATCTTCCCTTTTAATCATATCAATCAAACCAATAGCGATTTGCAAACTCCTGGACGTTTTCATTTTCTCTGAAGTGACCCCTTTTTTGTTTTCTCTCTCCCTGCAGACAGTGAAATCATTCCTCCCGACTGCCTGCGGCCCCGCTCCTTCACCGCCATCCGCCGGCCCTCGCTGCGGCGGGAGACGGAGGACACGCGCCTCTCAGTCAGCCTGTGCGACCTCAACCTGCAGGAGGAGACCTTCCACGTGATGGCCACCACGTGTCCCATCCCACAGAACTCCCTCAACTCCCAGCACTCCCACCTCCTCCCCTCCCAGCTGGAGAGTGACCTCCGCTTTCACCACCTCCGGGGACCCCACGTCAAAATCCTCGATGACCAAACTGTGGCCCGTCTGGAGCACGCCCGGGAGGAGAGGACTTTGGTTTTCACCAACAGACCCCTTCGGATCAACGAAACCATTTTTGTCAAAATCAACAAGTCCAATGCTGTGCGCACGGGGACGCTGTCCTACGGGGTGACGTCCTGCGACCCCAGCACCTTGCGCCCGAGCGACCTCCCCTATAACCCCGAGTCCTTGGTCGACCGAAAGGAGTTCTGGGCCATCTGCCGAGTCGTGGTGCCCCTCCAGAGTGGAGACATCCTGGGATTTATGGTGAATTCGGATGGTGAGCTGCACTTGAGTCACAATGGTGCCGGCACTGGCATGCAGGTCTGCGTGGACTGTTCCCAGCCCCTCTGGATGTTCTTCGTTTTACACGGCGCGGTCACGCAAATTCGATTGTTGGGTATGTCAGACCCCCTTTTTCAAACCTCACACACAAAACAGCAAGGTGGGATGCATCATGGGTGGAGGGTGGAGGGAATGAATGGCTCCCTCTCTGCTCTAGGATCAGGTACAAATTTTGTTTTTATAAAAGGAAAAAAAAAAAATATACAAAGGCACATATGTAGCACATGGATATGAGTTACAGGAATTACCTCTTTGCACTTCTCTAGCATCCTTCACTTGATGGTCTCAAAGCTCTTTTCAGGTAATGAATTAAGCTTCAGAGACCTGCATTAAAATACAGATGAGTCACCACTGACCTAGAAGCAAGGAAGGAGGAGGAGAGGTGCTTTGGGCTGGGCTAATGTAGGGCATAGCCAGCAGGAAAAATGAGATCTGATTCCCTTTTCTGTGTGTTAGCTATCTGGCATGACCGATTCCCAAGAAGAGCAGTCCCTTTGCTTTCCCCAGGCTCGTATGTGAGAGGCAGGCTAGCAAGCAGAGAGGAAGCTCTGTGCCTCATGATCCTGGTAGTGCACAGAGCATGGTACTGACCAGCTCAACGGGAGAGGGGTTTCCTTGTCCTCCAGACTTATTTAAGACAGTGTAGCTCATACAGGTTGATGGACCTCTGAAAAGCTGGCCTCTTTCTCTTGATATTTTTGCTCTGTTTTTAAGCTCTGTTAACTGAAGTACTTCATTTAAATGCTGAAATTCATGTTTTGAAGATGTGGAGGGAAAAGCCTTGAAATAGCATTTGCTCAGGATCAAACTGATCTTTTTGTGTGTGTGAGGCCAATTGTATGAGGTTCAACAAGGCTAAGTGCTAGGTCCTGCACTTGTGTCACAACAACCCCATGCAGTGCTACAGGCTTGGGGAAGAGTGTTTGGAAAGCTGCCTGGAGGAAAAGGACCTGAGGGTGTGCCCAGGCGGCCAAGAAGGCCAATGGCATCCTGACCTGTATCAGAAATAGTGTGGCCAGCAGGAGTAGGGAAGTGATCATGCCCCTGTACTCGGCCCTGGTGAGGCCGCACCTCGAACACTGTGTTCAGTTTTGGGCCCCTCACTACAAGAAAGACGTTGAGGTGCTGGAGCGTGTCCAGAGAAGGGCAACGAGGCTGGTGAGGGGTCTGGAGAACAAGTCTTATGAGGAGCGTCTGAGGGAACTGGGGTTGTTTAGCCTGGAGAAAAGGAGGCTGAGGGGAGACCTCATCACTCTCTACAACTACCTGAAAGGAGGTTGTAGTGAGGTGGGTGTCGGTCTCTTCTCCCAAGTAACTAGTGATAGGACAAGAGGAAATGGCCTCAAGTTGTGCCAGGGGAGGTTTACATTGGATATTAGGAAAAATGTCTTCGCCAAAAGGGTTGTCAAGCATTGGAAGAGGCTGCCCAGGGAAGTGGTTGAGTCGCCATCCCTGGAGGTATTTAAAAGACGAGTAGATGAGGTGCTTAGGGACATGGTTTAGTGGTGGACTTGGCAGTGTTAGGTCTATGGTTGGACTCGATGACCTTAAAGGCCTTTTCCAACTTAAATGTTTCTATGATTCTATTGAAGTGCCCCTCTTACCCAACAGGAAAAAAAAAACACAACCAAAAGCCAACAAACACCTCCTTTTTTAGGATTTATAGACAGTCTTTGAAGATAAATTTTGGTGAACACACACGTCTCTGCAGGGTCCAGTTCACCTTAATCACAGTCCAAAGTGCCCTATATAATTTGCTTAAAGTTGACTATAGGCCTATGCTGTGAGTGTTTTGTGGCTGTTAAAGGCTCACAGATGACAAATGTAATACTGCAGTTTATTTCCAGGAGCCCAAGACTCAATCTCTGATAATTCAGCCTGATGATTACATTTGTTGTGCATACTCTATGTAATCTATGGCTAGCTCTGCTCTCCACCAACATGTCATTGTGATAATGGTAGGTGAAGTCAGACAGACCCCAGTAAAGTAAGAGATTAAATGCTCCTGTATACGTTAGAAGGAAAACATCCTCAGGTCATTGAGCTGCTGGTAAAACTAAGTCATCGTCCAGTGCTTCCTTTCATATGAGATCACTAATTCTGGCAGTTTTTGCACAAAGAGAATAGTCTGTTTGCAGTAGGTCCTGAAACAGGGCAGAGAGGATGTGTCTCACCAGAGGGATAGAATTATGTCCTCATACAGAATTCAACAGAACATGGACTTGAACGCAGGCCTTCTGCACCCTGGGCAAACCTCCCGCTAAGCAAATAATTTCCTAGTCCCTGTGTATGTCCTCCCTACCTGCTCACAAGTTCAGCCCAAACCAGTACACTCCCAGGGCATGTTTTAGATAAATCTGTTTGGATCCATGAAATGAAATCTGCTGAGTTGGAAAACTCACTATCTGTATTTGTGACCACATAACAGACTTTTCTGGCCTCGGTCACTGGAGTAGAAGCTGAAAATGGGCTATTGTTCTTAAGTGAGATGTAAGTGAAAAGAACCGGACTTGCTGATCTTGCCTCTCCCAAGGAAAGGGTAGGACCCTGCTGAGCGTACAGCTTCATCCACGTCGGCTTGGGCAGCAAGCTGCTATCTCCCAGTTAAAAGCTATGAAATTGGAGCTTGCCTACAATCTTTAACAGGTGTTAAAATACAAATAGAGCTTTTCAGACCTATGTTTCCAGTATAACAATGCTGGGAGCAGTACAGTCCCAGTATCAGTACAGTATCAGTACAGTGCAGCTGCCCAGAGAAGAGCACTGACGCTGTCCCAACGCTGCACATCTCTGCAACTGCAGTAATTATATGGATCAGCAATATTCTGACAGAAGGCAAAGAAAATAATGAACTCCCATCTCTAGCTTTTGCAATGTTATTAGGGAGGTGATGTGCACTGTTTGCACTACAGTTGAACAGATTATGGTGCTTGCCATAATATCTGTCATTATAATATTAGAAAATGTAAGAAGAATAGAAAGTGTTCATCTTTCTAATGACAAGCTCCATCTTCAGAATGCAAACAAGAGTAATTTTGTGTGATCTATCTTTTGTAGTTTGAGCTTTCACAGGAGAAGACGTTTTTATAGTCATCTTTTTCTAGTTTTTCTGGAAAAAGTGAAGTTCCATATCCTTGAAAGAAATGAGACACAAGTACTGCAAGAGGCATAATTGACCAAACCTATCTTAAATAGCAGATGTCATTCTATTTCTGGGAGTATACCGTTATTAGATTAATCAAAGCAATGTTATACAGTGTTAAGGGAACATCAGCACTACAGCCGACTATAAAATGAAATGAAAGTTGCTGGTTTTGCTTCCTCTCCAGCTTTTCTGTTTTGTTTGGAGGATGGAGAAGGTGGAGAGCAGCAATGCCACTCTTGCATCTAGAGAAGGTTTATTTTTGACTCAGAAAACAAGATGGCTCAGAGTATTGATCACTGGATACTACATTTCACGCCTTGAGATTAGTTATTTGGTCCTGACCCAGAGCGGGACCAAGCTCCGATCTCTCCTGGCTTGTGGCTTTACCACAGAAGCTGACATTTGCTGACCACAGTTACTCCACAGTGTTGAGGATACAACATTTATTTCCTATCTAAGTATCAGGGGAGACCATCTCTACCTAGGCTGATGGTCTTACAGAACTCTGTAAGAGAGGAGGGCAGTGTGGGGTTGGTTTGACAGGAAAGAATTCTGACTTCTGTTTCCATCTTGTCAATCTGGCATCATATATTGGCAATATATTTGCTGTAGGAGAAATAAAAAAGCAGAAAATAAAGATGAGGTTGGAAACACTATTTTTCTTTATATCACCCCAGCAAAAGGAAAATAAATGAAACCCAAGCACCTCTATAGTCTATGGAGGCCAAAGTCATCTGTAGTGGGAGGTAGAAGGATGTCAATTTGTTGCAAAGAAAAGGTTAAAAGGCAACTTGACCACATGGAGGGAAAATAAATGAAAGAGGAGGGCACTTTAATGTAGCAGATAATAGCATAAAAAATATCAAGCTGTGGGAAAATGAAGGGACACAAATTTAAATTAAACATAAGTGAGGGTAATTAACTACAGGAACCGGCTATTGAGGGAGGCAATAGATCTTTTTGTCAGGATTGGAAGCCTTTCTAAATATTTTATGTGTAAAGTGCTGGTCTTAATTCAGAAATTCTGTGGGTTATGTGCATAGGACAACCAAACAGAAACCCGGGACATTAGGCATGTAGAAATTAAACAGTCTTTGCATATCCTTTAGGAATTCCATTAGTTCAGGCGTGGGTTGGTTTTTTTTCAGGCATCATTCCTGTGCAGTCGACAAAACCAGCCTATTAAATTTGATTTACTGCTTTCAGCTTTCGCTGGTAAGCATTTCAGCTTACACAGAGTTTTATCGATAGCTCTGAAAGGTTGAAATGAGCCAGTCTGGATACATTGGTCTGGTTTTGGTGGTGTAATTCATTTATGAAGTTAAATTGATCAACCCCATAAGGCTGTAAAATGTATGACTCATGTCTGGAGGAGCTATCACAGCAATAAGTTTATATATTTAGTATTCGGGGATCCAACTGGTTGGGGATATTCTTTTATTTTCTTTTGTCTCAGAGTGAATCACCAGCATGTAAAACATCTTCCTTCATCTCCTTTATTTTTTTTTTTTTTTTTTTTTGTGTGGTTTCCCTTGTGAATTTCATCCATACCAGTAATATTGAAGTTTTCTTTTGAGCAATGAAATAACATGTTCCATCAACAGTCATACTAATGAAGCTGAGTTGCCAACTTATCTGTGTCCTTTCTATCCATGCACTTCAGTAACTCCAGCCCCACCAGAACAGCTGCACCATATTGCAGCTCTCTGGATGTCTCCTAATGCTGGCCAAGAGCCAGCATTAGGCCTGAAAAAAACAACCCAAGAGCCAGCATTTGGCGTGAGTTAAGTCTGTATTCACATCCATGCTGGATAAATGTGTGTGGGCTAAGCTCTCCTGCCTCCTTTACCATGAGCATTGAGTTGGGGCTCCTGCTTAGCTGCCCATTGCAAGTTATTTAGAAATCAATTCCATCCTTCTTTCAGACTTTCTTGAAATTGGTCAGTGGGCTCAAAACTGGGGAGGCGAGGAAGGAAGAGCTGGCCAGTTGCTCCCTGACTGTTCCAGGACGCCAGCATCCAATGGCAGAGCACCTATCTCTTCCAAAAAAGTTATCCCCTCTGGGTGCAGTTATATACTTACTTTGCACATACAATTAACTGCAGCGAGCATGCAAAATATTTAAATGATCGTTGGTGTGTACAGTTGTTATACACACTGCCCATGGTGCAGACAGCAGGTACAGTTTGTAGAAAAGTCTCTCACACAGGCAGGGAGAATCCGGGTGTTTGGTTCTCCAGCTCTAAATTTATAAGCTTCTCCTGTTTGAGAGAAGCTGGCTAGTTCTTTGCAGTAATAAATCACACACCTTCATCTCGGATCTCAGATGTGGCCAGTAGGTTACCCATTTGGGAACTTGATCCTTCTCCACCTTGGTTCATTCCAGTGATGTGGAAATTGCGGAGTTAAATACAGCACTAGAGAAACCTGATAAATGCATAACGTTGCACAGAAATGCACATAATGAATTGCTTCCTTTAACAAGCGTTCAATTAGAAGTGCCCCAGAGTTTCATCGTCCATGGTTTTTTTTTTTATTTTGGAAACATTTCCCACTTGTATGGAAAATTAACTCATTAAGCTGATTGGGATCTAACAGGCCTGTGTTGTGTGGCACTTAACTGCCTGGAGTTCCTATGCACTGCAGGGTATGTGGTACTTTATGGAGTTAGAGACTAGGGAGGAAGGGAGTTAATACTTAATGCCTCTTGGAAAGAAATCTACTTGTATTAATTGACACCTCTTCATAAACCCTCCTATCATGCATGGTTTTATCTTTCATTGCAAGTGACGTACACATTACTGATACTAAGTTGTAAGAGGTGCACAAGAGCATTACAGTGTCCGTAACTTCTGGGCTTGATTCTAGCACTGCACAGGGCTCTCCATTCACATCCTGTTTTATATTCATTGCTTTAAAGGAGAATTAGCACAAAGGGAAGCTGTTAGGAGATGACAGATTGCTTAACAACTCGCGCCTTGGAAAACTGCACAGTCATGGAGAATGGGATGCAGTCAAATGCTTGTCTCTTGTGGTCAGTGTCAGCAATGTCAGAGTTAATACCTGCTTGTGGCACCTTTGTACCATCCAGCTAAAGATCTCATTACACGTGACACATAATTAGCCACACTTGCCACGGGTAAATCAGTGAGCATTAGCCTGTGTACTGAGGTATCAGCCAATATCTGATACTGGGTAAAGGCTGCGTAAAGCAAGTGGACCTCCTCTAAGCGAAAGCCACAGGGCTTGCAAATGTCCTCTGCACACTCTCCTTCACAAGAGCAGAAATTATTATCATCACTAGGATAATAAACTATCCCTGGCTGCAGTGAGATGTTCATAGTAATTGATGTATAGATCTCCCTTATCTCATAACGCCTTTGCCTGCCTACAATGAATATACAGGATATGGGATTGTTTACCAGCCTGTCTGAATTGCAGCTTGTCTTGTCAGGACAGATAAAAATCTGACTATTCTTTGAACTAACACTGGCATGAGTTAGTCATTCTGGCTACTGTGAGAGTGACATAGCCGACCAAACTCTTTCTTTTCCTTCTTTGTCAGATGCCTTTTCGTCCAGCAGAGTGTCCCACAGAAATTCAGAGCAGTGCTGGCCAAGAAAAGTGAAAGTGTTTGTTTGCTGTATGCATTTGCCACCCTATTTATACATGTCCCTCCTGGAGAAGCACAGAGCTTGGAGGTGCTGGATTAGGCAGCAGTTTTCCTTTTGCTCACAGAACCACTTCTGCTCTGGTCTCCCAGATACTCTGAGCCAAATGGTCTTTTTGAGATGGAGCTGAAAAAGGTGCTGTTATGAACAGAAGCATTGTTGGTCAGGGTAATTAATATCTGTGATCTTTTAGAGGGCTTTTTGGTTTGTTTTTCTTAAACAAGATGAAAGCTCCAACTCTCATTTTTCATGCGGTTCAGCTACTCAATCCAGGCTTCTTTTTTTACCTCTTATTGATCTAAGTATCTGTCTGGATGCTTTGGTGGTCTAGTATTTCTCAGGTTGAGAGATGGAGCCCCATTAGAGTCTCTTTCACTTCAGTTCAGCTAGATGTTCATTGCATGGTGTCCATGCCCTCAGGATTTTGCAGGATGAAGTGCCGAGTAGCTGCTGAACTTCACCTGTCAGGTCAGGAAAGATACCTTGTAAGTTTGCTGTGTGCTCTTTGCTTTCGGACAGCACATTGGGCTTGGGCTGTAAGAGTTGCTGGATCAAAAACTTCTGCGGTGTCCGGAGCTTTCGTATTTCTCCTGCTTAACTGGAGTGTGCATATGACTGCAGGAGGGTAATAGATGTGCTGGTGCCCTGCTGCCCTTCTGGACACAGCAGACAGCAATGCTCCAGTGAAGCCATAAGTACACACCTTTTCTGATCCACATGAAAGTCTGAACTGTTGTTCTCCATGTGGTTTGGATCTAACTTTTACTTCCCTGAACAGTGGTTGTCTGACACCCATATGCAAACACAGGCCTTACGGTTTTGTGTGCAAAATCTGCCAGGCTGCTTTCTGACCTATTTCTGGACATTTCTGTAGCATAATGCAAAATCCTTTGCATTTTCATGGGCTTGTAAAGAACAAAATGTAATATTGTTCTGTTTGGAACAGTTTTAATATCCCCCAGGAAATACTTGCATGCAAAAAACTCTATGGATCATCAACTGGTGTCGGTCACCTGAGAGGCAGAGATGAGTTGCAGCATAGAGGCTGGGCTCTGAAAGCATGGTTGGCCAAAAAACATTGAGCCCAAGGGGAAGGAAGCTCTGGTTTCTGGTCAATGCAGTATTGTTCCCATCACCGTGGGAACATAACAAATGACTGTGTAAATACATGTATTTTATAGCATTCAGAAATGATGGATATGCTTACATCCTTCCCTAACGTTATTGTTGATCTTTAACTACCGTGTGCCCAGGCAGCAACAGGTGCTTTGTTCCTTTGTTTTAGCATGATGGATTCAAAAGTCCCTGTTGGACCAGACCCAAGTGGCCCTGGGGGACAGAATAGCTCTCCTGCAGCCTTGGCTGGAGGCAAGAAAATGTGATATGTATATGGCTGCTCTTTGGAGCAGAGAACATGCTGTGGGTAGGGGGTGTCATTTTAGTATTGAGACTGTCTTGCTGAAATTGTGTTTGGTATTTGCAGCTCTCTCTACAACTGATGGAACATTTGCATTAGTGAAAACCAGTTACTGAAATAAAATGTGGAAGGGTTTAGCTCTTGCAAAGCTTGTCTTGGTAAAACCCACCTTTCACTGGATGTGCCACTGATGTAACACCAAGGTTTCTAGTATCAGTCTGAAGGGAGAGGTGTTAGTCTGACATCTGCCTGGGGAACATCCAAAGAAAGAAACTTCATCTTTCTTCCTGGGAGAAGACAGAGGAAAGCACCCAGGAGATCTCAGTACACTGTGTCTTGCCACTAGATTGCAAGGTCAAGAGAATACACATTTAGTGTACTGGTCCAGGTGCCCCACTGCATCTTCAATATGGGCTTTTGCTCTTGTAATATGTGAAATAGCTGTGTAATAATTCCACCAGTCTGCATTCTCTAATAGTTAAAACTATCTCTCTACCTTTTTCTGAAATGGGAGGATGAATAGAGGAAAAAATAAAGTGGGAAAGTTCTACACAAGCTGCATTCATGAGCAGAAAAAAAAAAAAGATGTATGTAGGAGATTTTCCAGTAAAATAACGGTAAGGACCAAAATTGAGGTCCCAGTCCTACCAGTCTTGCCCACGGTTATTTATCAAGGGTGTTCACATACTAGTGGTCACTATAAAGCCAAAGATCTGCAGTAAAGGTTAAGCAAAGATACGACTCTTTACAGGGTTAAGTTGCTCTAGTATCCAGTCTCGGTAACATCACGGCTTACTCGCACTGCAGGAGCCCACGTGTTATGGAACGGACCTCCACAGGCAGATGTTCACATGAGCTCAGTACCCACAATTGTGCCAGATTTTTGAAAGAGCCTTGATCCTATTTAGATAACAAAATCAATGGCCCTGATACATTGAGCGTGTTAAATGTGAGAATGGATATTGAGCAGTTTTTGAGATAGGGGAATTATTTTAGCTGACAGGCTTAAAAATCTGGCTCCTAACAAAGGGAAATTAAATTGAGAGTTTTGAAAGGCATCTAAATGACTATGACTGTCAGGTGCCCAGTGCTCACTGGACTAAAATGCATGAGAAGTGCACAGCTCTCTTGAGCACCCTTAAATATGCCAGTTGAAGGCTGTAGCGAGATTTCAGCAGCTGTTCTAATCTTTTCCACTGTGTGCTGGAAGCTCTGGGACCTGCGGATGGACGGAACAACATTGAAAATCTGTGATTACTATTGGTAATTACCTGATCTTTATTAGCTGTCCTATTTATGCAGCAAATGTGTTACAAAAAGAGAAGGGACTGTCAATGTGCTCCACATGGTACTCACCATACGGGTAAGTCAGTATGTTGCATAAGACTTTATCTTCCTTAGAAACTATGGCAGGAGGCTCCCATATTTTGTCTTTTAGGTACAATGTTTAGTTAAGATCCTGGTATAGTCCTTAAGAGGGGTGTGGGTAAGGAAAGCCCATTAAAAAGGTGAAGATGATCCAACTATGTGAGCTGTGAGTCGGACAGTAGTGGTCATTTACTGACAGCATCCTGTAAGCCAGGAAAAACAAAGTTTAAGCTGGATGTGTTCAAAGTGGGGAAAAAAAAAAAAGGATAGCTCTGGAGTGCAGACCGAGTAGTTATACATTATTTTTATAACGCTTGTGAAATAGTCATTAAGAGCCTAGACAGGTAATGCAAATAGTAGGGGGTGAGTGAACCACCTGAGATGGTGTTTGGTATTGCCAGAAAGCATTCTGGGGCAGAAGTCATGATATGCATTCCTGTTTGCAGCCAGCAAACACTGGGTGTTGTTCATTTGTTTCTTTTCTTCCTTAAAAGCAAAGTCTCCAGGCTATGCAATACCACGTTTACACTTCAAAGCAGCAGACATTTTCAGCCTGTGGAACCTGGTTTCTGCAAGCCTTCCACAAGCACAGTCCCAGCGCTCTGATGGAAACATTGTGCTTGCAGGCCTTTTGGGTTAAGATCTGAAAAAGTGCAATGGAACTATATAATGTTGAATTTAATTTTGAGGGGGAAAGGGATAAGAGAGGGAGACAGAGAGTTAGTAAAATGGGTAGTCTTGAACATGAACACTCCTCCCCACACTGGGACAGTATGAGGAATGCCCTGGTCAAATCCCAAGAAGTTACTGGGTACCTTTCATTGGCTGATGGATGTTTTTCATAATCTGATGGAGTTCAGCCTGTTGTCATTATTTGAGTCCCAGGAATGGCCCTGCCACTCTATCACCTGTCTCAGGAATAGATAGCAGATTAAGAAATGTGTTGTGAACACCTTAAAGTGGTAGTTTCCCAACCTTCAGTGATCCAAAGTCAACAGTAATAAGGAAGCAACTCGCTCTTTGGCATTACTTTACTCTTCTCTCCACCTCAGCTGTAGTTTGAGCCTGGGAGTCTTACTATACTGCTTGCTAGCAATGGGTTGGGAATAGCTACAGAACAGATTTGTGGCAGCTTCTCCTTGCTCTAGGCCACAGAGATGCCCTGGGGATTTACTTGCATCATGACAAATGCCCCTAAGCATGCTCAGAAGGAAAATACAGACAGCACATTGCTCTTCCCACTTGGTTTTGTTGTTGTGGTTGTTTTCCGATTCTTTCTCTGGGGCCTATGCAGTAATAAGCAGGTCAACATAATCACTTTGCTATGAGAAAGAAATGTAGAAATAGTATTTTTACAGATGAATTAAGGGGGACAGTTAATTGAAAATTTTCTGTATTTTTAGGGAGTATTGACATTGCATCTGGCCGCCTTACCAACGTAAGTCCTTCCGCGGCACAGCTCTCCCAGACAGCTGCCATTAAGAGAGATGAGCAAAAAAATGTCTGCTTAAAAGTTGGGACAGCCTCAGGAGATATCCCCTGAGAGTGGATTGCGATGTTCTGGGAAACCACCCTGTTCACCACAGTAGATACAGAAAGCCAAAAGCATCTCTGAGGGCCACAGCTGCTGTATTTTGGTTACAGTTAGGATGTTCTATAAACATTTGTATTTGTAATTGAACAGACTAATTCCCTGTCCTGTATTTGGGTAGCTGATTATCTCTGTTTAAATGTTGCATTTTGCATTTGATCGTATTGAATACCATCCCATTTATTTCTGATCCTATTTCCAGTTTGGCAAGACTATTCTGAATTACAAAACTTTAGCATACAAGCAGCCTTTCCTGGCATCATGATGTCTGTACATTCCATGGTAATACTCTCTTCTGCTGAAAGTATGATACCCTCTTTCCTTTTGTGGGTGGACATAGAGGTTTGTTTATTTGCACCTCTCCCAGAGTGATGACAGAAGTACAGCGTAAGAGTCAATCTGCATTGGATTTTGCTAATAATTGGACTTTGCAAAGATAAAACAGCAAATGGAATTGATTCACAATCCATTTAAAGGTGATTCCAGTGTGTTTGAGATCAAGCATGATACAAGTTAGCAGCAGAGGCAATTTATCTGTGGGCTTTACAGAGGGGAAGAATGTTTCTAAATAATTATTTAAATTGATTTATTTAGAATTATTTAATGTTTTTAAATCATGGTTTGAAAGCTAGCTCTTGGTGGGAGCTCTATGCACACAATGAGCATGTTTGGCCTTGAGCACATGTATCTGGTTTTAGTTAAGCCAAGCTGGCCACACTCATTCCCCCCCTGCTCATGATCTCATTCCATGCTCCTTGTCATGGTATCTGCACACCATCCAGCAATATATTAACAGCATGAGTAACATGTCTTATGTTGATTATTCTGTCACCAAGGGAGAAGTGTGTCTTCTCTGCTAGGGAACTCAGTTTGTCTTAAACAAAGCTCTATACTTATGCTGGAGAAAAGTCAAGAGCTGCAGCTTGTGTTAGGAAAAAGAATTGGGAAGGTGTATGCTGGCCCTTGGGTCTTGGGTAAGGCCATTTTGGGACTTAGACTGGCCACAACCAGAGAAGATTGTGGTTTCTGCACTGATGAGTTCTCCTTGCACTGTGGAAAAGCTGTTTGCACTGCTGCCAGCATGCTTCATCAGTTCATACTCTGTGACACTTGGGGCACCTCCAAATTCTCCTATTAGCCGGGCAAAATGCTCTTAATAATCTTTATTTTGCATTTAATGAAATGACCAGGTTGGTGTTAGAAATGCAGTGTGCTGTGTGTCAGCCGAATGGAAGAAATGTCTCCAGGCTGCAGGGAAGAGAGGGAAGGCTTCAAAAACTTGTTCAGCTGCTCAGTGTTCATATTTGTTTTGTGTGCAGTGAACGAGCTGAAATCTGTGCCCCTGCTGGGCCTGTTTACAGTGTGTGTTACCCTCAGGGCAAATTTTCTGCTCTGGTCATCTGTCAGATTGGAGGGGAAGGGCCATTGCTAGTGGCTGTCATTAGAGGCTGCATCATTCTCTTTGCATATTTACTGAGCTAAACTCCAGTCTCAGAGCCCATCTGTGTGATAAAGGAGGTGCCTCTCTACAGCATCTCAAGTGAGAGAGCCCCAAAGCCCTTTATACAGGCTAATTCAGCTTCAGATTTTGCCTGTGAGCAAAGCGCTCCTCATTTGAAGAGGGGTAAAACCGAGGGACTGAAGGCTGACGTGAATTACTTATTCTCCTGTACGCAGTCCTCAGAACAGATTTCGACCCAAACATGACCCCCCCCTCAGTCCCTGTGCTACACTTAAACTGCTCAGTCTTGTTCTGCTAAAAAGGGCAGGAGAATCTGGCAGTGGCTGCTGCTGTGCTTTTGCTTTTTTGGCACAATCCACAGTTGGCGCTTTGCGTCCCTGCTTCCCAGGTTTGGTCCTCCTTGGCTCGGTAGCCTCCCTGCAAATAGGAACTGAAGGACCTTTCTGGTGCATGGGGTTTTCCTGGCCTCCTACTGCTGCTTTTTCTCTGGAGAGTAGCCTCCGACTCATCGAGGACACTGCGGATCCAAATCCTCTGTGTCTCTCGGCTCCTTATATGGTAACATGAAGAAGTCTTAGCATTTTAGTTCTGATTTGGAGTTACCCTGCTTGTCTTCCTAGCTGGGGAACTAGAAACTTTAACTTTAAAACCAGTTCTTACCACCAAGAAACCATACCTTGATTCATGCATGTGTATGCCGCTGCTTCACCACTGTCTTACTGAAGATCAAGCTGCATCGTTAACAATGAAATTCCCCTACAAAACCTTTGCAGCAGCTAGAGTTTTAAGCATTCCCATTTTTTTCCCTTCTGGAAGGGACTTTAAGATACTTGTTATTATAACAACAGAAGAAAGAGGCTGAGACGGAGTGAGGGTGCCAAGCAGGCTGTGGGGCAGAGCTGGCTTTTCTGGCAGACCACACTAACACAGAGGTGATGGTGGGCAGCGAGAGCAGAGGTAGTGGAGCTGGGGACACCTAGAAGGGACTTGAAGGGGCTCTGCACTCTTGAGCCATCACATCCAGACATGCGGGGAGTGGAGAAATTGTTCCTGTTTGGGCGGGGAGAGGTGTCTGCCCTGTTCATCCCAGAGCCAAATGCATTTTGATGACTTGTCTCTTGGCTGGCCTGAAGAGGTTTCTACCCGGATTTCTGTCCTCACCTGCTATCCCCGCCTCTGACAGAGGCCACCCTACAAAAGTGGCAGAGCAGTGAGCAGAGCTAAGTTTTCCTGATTGCCAAACCCTTGTGTTTGTGTCTGGGAAGTCCCTGAGTGACTTTGCATGAATTTGTCAGGGCCTGGGATGATGCATTTTGTGCTGGGTTAGTGTAGAGTGCTTTGACAAGGTGATACGTTCTTGTGCTGGAGTCCAGCCCACCCTACTGCAGGCTGTGTCCTCTACTGGCTACAAGCCCATCCCTGGATATAGTGCTGAGGGTGCATATGAGCATGAAACCATAAGGAAAGTAACTGCACTTAATGACTTGAGACATATTTAAGGGCAGAAACAAAGGGTTATGAAGGCTAAAGGAGCTCCAGCAAATTTCAGGGGCTGTGGGAGCTCAATGTCTCTTCAGGGCCAGCTGCTAGCATTTAAAAAGGAGGGTGCATATGAGCATGAGGATAACCATAAGGAAAGTAACTGCACTTAATGACTTGAGACATATTTAAGGGCAGAAACAAAGGGTTATGAAGGCTAAAGGAGCTCCAGCAAATTTCAGGGGCTGTGGGAGCTCAATGTCTCTTCAGGGCCAGCTGCTAGCATTTAAAAAGGCGTATGATGTTTTTTTTTCCTTTATCTCTTCCCTAGATTTCGTGCTGATGAGACACAAATCCTGACAAGCACTGAGAGCTGCACACCCTGCCACATATCCCCAGTGCCTCGTCAGCCCCAATTTTTAAAAATAACTGTGGGTTTCTTTTCTCATGGTGCAGGTTCCACCATATTAGCCGAGCGGCTGGGGCTGTCTACACCAAGCTCACCCACATCGACACCCAATTCCCCCACTGTCCTCTGCAGCGGTGTCTCTGACCCTATATTGTCTACATGTGGCTCTGGCCCCCTCTGCAGCTCTATCAGTGGTAAGTGCGGTGGGATCCCCCTTCTGCCTTTCCTTTGCCTCCCTCTGACCGCTCCCGCACTGCCTCCCTTCACGGTCTCAGGCGTGTCTCCCAGAAGGACTCTAAAACCACAATGATCAACAGAGTCTCCTGTCAGCTCCCTTGGGGAGGAAGGGAGAGCCTCTGCAAAGTCTATTTTCAGTCTGTTTTATGTGGAAGCCGCCTGGATGCCTAGACAGCAGTATTTCTCCAACTCTTTTCATCATGAAAGGTCCCAAGGGAGGCAGCAGGGTTTCTGTTATGTGCATGGCCCTGTGACGCACAGCTCCTTCTGGAGAGCTGTGTGGCAGTGACGTGTTGCATGCTAGCTTAGACTGGAGTTATAGGTATGCCTACTGCCCCCCTTTCCCTCTCCACACACCTACAGTACCCTCTTCAGAAAAAGGCAGTATTGGTATTTCTAATATGTCAATGAATTCCAGTGAGATTTAGATATATGTACATGCAGTAGAAAATGATAGGCTGTTCTGCAGCATTTTTAAAACCCCAGGAACCTGCATGATCCCAGGGCATTGATGGTGGGATATATAACTTACCAAGTCCTTCTCATTGTTGTCCAAACCTAGAGTGTTTTTCGCTGAAGGTACCTATCAGTGTCAAGTCTAATAACTGGTGACAGCAAACATTCAGATTTTTAATGGGTTTTGGGGGAAAAAAATAGAATTTTTCTCATTATCTTGCTACCTCATCTGGCTTCATTGGGGAGGCCTCATTACGGGTGTGCTGCGAGCATAATTACTGCAGCCCCTCATAGCTCTCGAAGCGATGTACCCACTATGAGCTAGATGCTGTCCATGCAGGTACCACGCCACCCCTGTCCTGAAGGATCCACACAGGGTGATTTGTAGCCAGGCATTGTGGTCCCACACCCCTGGATCAGCCCTAGAGATGAAGCATTGCTTGTCTTGGGAGCTGCTGCCACCGTGTACCACCTGGCCTCTCCCTTTTCAAAGCAGATGGCTTGATCCGCCCCTCCTGATTTTTCTCCTTTGTTAATGTTTAGACAGCGGTTTGAAAACGTGAAACTGCTCTTTGTCCCTGCTGTGTGGGAACAGCTGCCTCTTGGTTTGCTCTACGTGGGCAGCAGATCCCAGCAGATGCTGCCTTTCTGCTGCCCTGAGCCTTGGCATGTGAACCAGGGCTCAGTGAGTGGGACAGCAGGTCACAGGAAAGACCCCTGATCCTGGAGCATCCATTTCTGCTAGGGCATGGTTCCTCCCTCTGTAGTGGGCTTCAGGGCAGAAATTACCCTGGGATGTCAAGAAGCCTTTTAAGCAGCATGACTGATCCTGTTCTTTGTGTTTCAGGCACAGCTCCCAACTCTCCCATCAGCTTGCCTGAGTCACCCATCTCCCCGTCCGTCTCAGGGCCCTGGGGAGATGAATGCACCATCTGCTACGAGAACATGGTAGACACGGTCATTTACTCTTGTGGACACATGTGTCTCTGCTATTCGTGTGGGCTGAAGCTCAAGAAGATGGCCAACGCTTGCTGCCCCATTTGCAGACGGGCCATCAAAGATATCATCAAAACATACCGCAGCACTTAGAGCAGCAGCAGGTGCTGTGGTGGGGACTGGACAGGTGGGGAGGAGGCTGTGAAACAACACAGGTCTTGGTCTCTATTCATCATCCAGGAGATTAAAAAACCATCACCCACCACCACCCTGATCCCCTCTTCCATGGACAACAGATGAGACAAGCTTAGACGCTGCTCTTCTACCCTCCAAGCAAGCCCTGGGGCTGAACTCCAGTGTGTCAGGGAAGTTGCAATGGACTACTCTCCCTTGTGGATTTTAAACTTTATCTCAAAAAACCCCATCTGGTGCAATCATCCCTTTTCTACACCATGCACAGCGGAGGGGAGTCTCCAATATTTAGCCGGGACAGCAAGCGGTAAAAGGTTCACTGCTACACATTTCCTTCTGGAGACACCCTGTGTGCAGAGGACAGCTTAGCAGAAGAGGAGAAACAAGCAACATGTTTCCATGGACAATCAGCCTGAGCATAGGAAGCTCCTTAGAAAGGATGGAGCAAGGCAAGCTTTGACCCAGCAAGTGAGGTGCAGTGAGCGCATTCACAGCGGAAAGGCTGGCGCCAGTGCAGAAAAGGACCCAGGATTTGTGAAGCAAAACCCACCCCATGTCCACAGGAAGAAGAGCAGCCCCATGGCAGCCCCTCGAGGGCTGTCCCCTGCTCCTCCCTCACTGTTCCCTGGCAGAGGCATTCATGGTGGGTTTGGCAGCCAGCAGTGGCACTGGCCTTGCTCCCTCCCAGCAGCATCCAGCCACCTCTTGTCGCCATCCTGTTGCTCTCAAACCGCAGCACCACCGATTTGATGTGGCTTGTCCCGAATGGTCTCCACACAGCACGAGAGATTCGGCAGCATCTCTGCCCCCATGGGCCTGTGGGAGAGGGAGATGTGTCTCCCTCGCCTTTCCTCCCCCTACCATCCAGACAGCACTTGTGAGGGAGAAAATAAAAGAAAAAAAGAAACAAAAACCCCAACCCCACTGGGGAAGAATGTAAAACCCACATGTCTGCGGGTTTCATTTACTGGTAACTTTATCACTGTGCTTTAAGACAAAACCAGCTAGGTGGTACTCAGCCCTTCACAGCCAGCCCGCTGGCAGGACACGGCTGTCCTTATGTGTTAGGAAGAGAGGAAAGAAAAAAAATAGCTTAAGGGGTTTGGTTTGCTTTGGTTTATTTAAATAAATCCCCATCCCTCCTGCCCCAGTTGGGAACCCCACTGTCCCCATGGTGGGCGTCTACAATGGCAGCCCCTATGGTTGCTGTGACAACCACTGCTCCGCCATGGCTGCCGGCACGGCCCAAGGCTGCCGGCCCTTGGACCCAGGCAGGGTGACTCCGCAGCAGCAGGAGCTGCCTGTCTCCCCTCTGGCCCCGTCCTGCTGCTTTCCAGGGCCATGTAGGAGGAAGAGATAGTGTCTGGGCTCTGAGGGGTGATCAGGGCTGGGGTGCAGCAGCAGTGGCATTCACCCTGCCATGTTGCCCACCCGGCCAGGCCAGGGAAGGCCATGGAGTTGCACCCCTCCTGCCAAGCCTTTTCCTGCACCCCAGCATATGGCCGCTGATAGGACATGGGGGAACAGCGTGGCATAGGGATAAAAGCATTTAATATACACAGCCGCTTGCTGCAGGGGGCATCATGCCCCCCAGGCAGCAGGTGGGTGAAGGATCACTCGCAGAAGCTGCTCCCAAGAGCGCCTGGAAAACATGTCCTCGCCCTGTCCTCTCGAGGAAATGAAAAAAGAGGCTACTAGCTGGAGAGCGCATTGTAGAGCCTTTCTCTAAAGGCGCGGCCATCACTGCAGCCTACACGGGGGTCTGCAGCCACCCCCAGCCCGCCCCGGTGGGCAGTACTAACTTGAATGCTGATATTCTGGTTACAGGGATTTATGTTATTTCTTTGCATACCTCTCACGTACACCCCTAACCCAGCCTGCCCTGCCCTGCACTCCAGGCTCGTGGTCGAAAGCCCCGGAGCGCCATGGCTGCTGTGCCCAGATGCCCTCACTGAGGGGTGGGAGGGGGCCGGGTTGGCATGAGTCGGGGGGGGTCACAACAGACGCG
>NW_008795129.1:13088135-13090687 GCF_000699145.1 Aptenodytes forsteri
GGGGTCACAACAGCCGCGCCAGCAGCATGGCTGGTCTGCAGGCATGCAGCCAGCCTCCAGCTTGCCCGAGGACAGAGCCGTGACTGGCAGACACAGGGAGCCTGTTTCAGTAGTTAGACAAACTCCAGTGCAAAGATTTCAGAGAGAAGGAACCCAAGGGGTAGGAAGGTGTCGATGAAACAGTGGATGTGGGGAAACGTGCAATAAGCAGCCTCCCGAGCCTTCACCATGCCAGTGGGACTAGTTCCCCTCCACACAGGGCAAGCCAAGGGGTATATTTTATTTTCAAGAAACTCCATCCATGGGTACCTGTGCAGTGGTGTGAATTCCCTTCTCACCTTTCAAATTCAGAGTGTTTTAATATATAACTGTGTTTGTTTTACTGTGGACCAAACTCTAGGAGTTAGCAGAAGCTGAAAGCATCCCCCAACATCCGAGCTCAAAAATTGGGGTTAAGTCCTGCTCCCGGCATCAGCTGGCCTCCAGTTGTGAGCAGGGAGGAGGAGAGCAAGGCTCTCTCCAGGGAGAAAAAAAACAGCAAAAGCAGTAACAGTAACAACAGTCCTAACCTTTTGTTTTGTTTGACTGGTGTAGGTTCCCACGTACCTCTGTGTTCTTGTGTCATTTGCATTTCATTGCTTTACTTTAAGATGTTTTATGTTCTGTTTAAAAAGAAGAATAACTCATTGTGAAAAATTGGATAACTGTGATTGATTGTGAATAAAGTTGATTTAGGTATCCTGCAGCAGCATGAGCAGCTAAGTATTTACCATTTCCACAAGCGTGGTGAAAGACAATGAGCAGTGCAGTGGCGAGAGGCTAAGGTAAGAGCAGCAGTGGTATGAAAGCCTCTTCCTTGGAGGGGAGGTGGGTGGAGAGAGCTCAGGCTTTCCTTCAGTGCTTGAGGATGAGGGGTATTGACAGCTGGTCCCCTGACAGACCCCATACACACATAAGGAATAAAAGAAGCCACGGAAGTAAAAGCGAGGGCTAACCACGTTTCTGTGGCTTAAGCCCCATGCTCCTGAGCCTCTTTACGCCCTCCCCAGAGAGAAGCCACAGCTTCTTTCCTCTCATTGCCTTGTTTGCAGTCTCTCCTGAGTGCCTGTAACCACAAAAAAAGACCTCACCAGCACAAGAAGGAGAAAGCGTGCTGCGAAGAATCCCTGGACCATGCTGCTCAGCCTGGTAGGGGCAGGTAAGGGGCTGAAGATTAGGCAGAGTGGTAGCAATATAGCCAGGTGTCCCCACCACAGCTCTGCGGAGACATGACAGCCCAACACAGACAGGAGGATCCCAGCCCTGAACGGAGCAACATGTTGAGAAGGCCCACTGACAAGCTGTGGTCTGGCCAAGGGATATGCAGAGGCAAGACACAGACGCTGATGCTTCCTCAGCATACAACAAGGGACACAGGGACCCAAAGGGGATTTGGATTCTCCAGAGCGATGCCAGTTCCCCCAAAACCCAATAGCTCCTCTGCTGCAGGGATCTGCTCAGGAGCACACCTACAACACAGCCATGTGAGATTTCCTCCTCATCCTTTTGTTTAACTATTCAGCAGATGAGAAACTGGCTGGCTCACTCTCTCTTGTCACAGGACATATTTGAGTTGGCATCTTCTCCTTCAGTGTGGGTGCTCCATCTGCTAAGGGAGAGGGACATCCCAGGAGAGGTGTCCTCAGCCTCTCCAGCTGAAGCTATTCCACTCTAACAGCTCCCCAGTGGCCTAAAACTTTCCAGGCTGGGTAAAGCAAAACCACTTCTGCAACCCAGCTTTCTCCAACACCACCCTGAGGAGCTCTTAGCTGTTGGGACAAGGCAAGTCTGCACACACCTGTGCTGCACTCCCAGAGCTGTGCCCAGTTCCTGCTTTCCCAGGGACAGGAGGACCTCTCATGGATCTGGAAAGCCCTCTCTGGCCACAGCCCAGCCATGGGAAGCCTCTTCATCCCATCAGGAGCAAGGGATAGAGCTGCACAACACAGACTGCCCCTAAAAACTGGCGACGCTGACCTGCCAGACGGCCCCTGCCAGATGTGCTGAGCCCAAGCACTGTCACATATTAGGACAAGTGAAGTGCTAACACTCTGGGACAAGCTCAGACCCTCCTCTCCCCTGGCATCAGCAAGAGGGACCAGGGCAGGTACCTCTATGCTTCCCCTCTGACAGCCCCAGCCTGTTCGTTCCCTCCTGCAGCTGCCATGTGCAATAGCCCCAGTGAGCTTTGCATCCCTGTCTGCTGAGCATCGCTGAAGTCACCCTGCCCCGACCCCCCTCCCCAGGCCATCACCATCAGCTCACCAAATCCACACCAGATCTGCAATATCGCCATCGCTCCCAAGCTATTCTCCATCGACACCAAGCATGGCGCAGCGCAGGCCTTCCCCAGCGACAAGGCATCCCACCACCGCAGCCCTCCCGCTGCTTCAGGCAGGGCCATCCCCAGGGTTTCCCCGGCCGGCGGCCAGCTGCGGCACAGCCCACGGGGCCCGAGCCCACGGACCGCGCCGGGGGGGGGGAGGGGGAGAGGAGGAGTTGGAGGAAGGAGG
>NW_008795129.1:13091350-13114684 GCF_000699145.1 Aptenodytes forsteri
CCCTTCTCCTAAGGTTGATTTTACTCCTTTTCACAAATACTACAAATACACATAAGTAGGACCAGAGAAATTTAGTCTGAGCGCAGCACAGCTCTGGTGGTGGCTCTCAGAGAAAGATGAGGAATGAAGGGAGCAATTAACAGTGGGTTACAATATACATGGGGATACATTAACATATGGTGATAGAAAACCCTTTCAACCCTAAGCTGGCTGGCTCACTCTACACACAGGGGAAGAGGGGCGCAGTTCCCAGGCACACTTGTCACTAAGTTTGTGCCTTAAAATGCCAAGGACTGTGTGCTGCCTCAGATGCCTGGCATCCTTCAGAGGGCTGGGGTGCCCAAGCAGGACTCCTGCTGCATCACCTGCCTATGTGCCAGAATGGAGGAACATCTCATAGGTGCTGTTTGCAAACACTGTGCCTCCAATGAGAGCTGGCTCATCCTGGGGCCTGGGTGAGACTCATTTCTCTGCAGGATGTTTGTGAAGTGCCACATCACGGAGCGAAGACATAGCCCCATGCTAAAATGAGGGATGCATTCATGCGAGGTCATTCTCTGCTGCAGGAACAAAAAGTTGGGGAGGGCCAACACCCCTCTGCAGTCCTGCTTTCCAAGGTGGAAGCCAGGCACTAGGCATGACCCCTTTTACCTACAGATTTGCAAACTGCTAACAGACAACGAGGAAGTGGACAAGACTTCATAGAGGGCTCCTATAGCCGAGTTGGGGACTGAAGTGCTAGAAAACAACCTCGTTTCCTCTTTACTATTACATCCCCCTATTACAACCCACCCCTCCATTATATCCCCTAATCCACTTCTCTCCGCATGCCCGAGAGATGTCCTGTATAAGGAACGGGGATCCATTAGGAGAAACTCTTCAGTTTTACCTGTCTGCTGCTTCACACAGCAAAGAACTTTACTTGTTAAGCTATTTGCAGCCTCCCACCTTCAAAGCCAGGTAAGAGGAGTCAGCAGGGCCCAGCAACCTTGCAAGATCAGACCTTAACATCCCATGTTCAAGCACAGCCTACTCTGCAGCCTGCACACAGGGGTGTTAAGGGCTCATCCCAACTTGCAGAGCAACCCTTTTATCACAGAACCAAAGGGCCACTCACGCAAAAGGATGCTTTTCTTCTTATTTTGGATCTGATGCCACATCCCTCCCCAAAAAACATCCTGACAATATTTTAAACCTTAAGACCTTGCTCAACACAGACAAAAGGTCTTCATGTTTGAGGGCAGAGGTGAGCAGTCCAGAGGTGAGCAGTCCATAAAGCTTTGTGGATTAGAAAAGAGAAAAAAAAAAAAACAGCATACAATAACAACTCAGGCCCAGGGGACGAGAGAAGCTCCTTTATCCATTTAAGCCTAAGCTGAAATTTGCAATTGCATGTACACGTAAGTTGTAAATTATTCTGGGAAAGCTAAATTCAGTGGTTTGACAAACACAAGTGGAATTAAAACAGTACTGAAAAAATTGAAAAAAACAAATCAACTGGATCACAATTAAAAAGGTCAAAAATTTATTTTTCCTTAGGGCATAAGAGGCAATGTAAACAAAATACAAACGAACGAACCAAAAAAAAAAAAAATCACAAGTCAATTCTTACAGTCTGCAAGCATTTGAAGGTAGAGTACCCTTTTCCCACCTCCCCCCAGAACACTGCAAGCCTGCTCAAATGTTAATAAGCAACAATTCTGGACCCTGAAGGTCCAGTGAGTTTTGCCATGTCCCCAGCTGGAACTAAATTTCTCATGTAAGAAGGACACTGCATCTGTTTTAACAAACACTTAAAAAAAAGTCCAACAAAGTATAAATATTGCAGACAAAGATCTGATTTAGCACCACCTTTGGTCCAAGCAATCAATGAATTGGGAGATGACAGGTACAGTCTGTTTAGCAAGTCCTTTCTGCCTGAGTCTTTGAAAACATTAGAGGTTCACATTGCAAGAACTTGTAATAACACTGAGAAAACAGCCCTCAAACTCTGGCAGTCCCTCACAATCTCCCCTGGTCGTGCACACAGAGAAAGCATCATCACTGTGCTCAGTGACAGTGTGCATCCTGAATTTCCCTTTCCACTAGAACTTGCCACCCTCCAAAGCCCAGCAGACTGCAGCACCTGCATACTGTCAGGGTGTGTGATGGCAGATGCCTGGAAGGAGCTGAAGTTGTTTAAATGCAAGTTATTTCAGCATATCTGGAACACGCAAATCAGGAGCTCTTATCGAGCATAATTTACTCCAGGCCCTTTTTAGGCTCATCTTTTCCAATACACACATGCCCATCACAGATGCATGGCTATGAATTTTTGCAGAGGTGTCTATACCTAGTTGCTGTGCCACAGCAGTAGTGTGGGCCAGGATACAGTCACAAGGATCTGTGACAATCCTAGGAAAAAAAATAAGTTCATAAAGCACCTGGCAATATTTTACATTTATTGCAATTTCCTCCTCTACAAGCATCCAGAACCCAATTTGTCTTTTCCTCCAGTAGTTTTAGAGCAGTCTTAATTAACCATCATTAAATGCTGTTCAATTCCAAGATAATACCAGCTCTAATAAATGCCTAAAGAGAAATGCTGAGATCTACTTTTAGGCACAGCAATCTGAAGTTTTTGCTCTGCATCTTCACATGCACAATTGCCCAAGACAATTTGTGTTTCTCGCTCCCTGTTGGATGACCCATGCAGCGTTTTTACCTTTACAGGCACAGACATGAATCAAATCCCCCAAACAAATGTTTGTTTTCACTTTGTTGCTTCAGGGAAAACCCCCAAACCTCAATTGCTTTACACTGTTTTGCAGTTCTCCGAGCAAGCACTTGGGCATGGCACGCAGCCATTCAGTAGTCACGGAGAAGAGGGCAGCACCCTGAGTGCGGCCCCTGACCCACACAGGGCAGCAAAATCCTGACTCAGTCCCTCATGCCTGTGACATGAGCAGGCACAGGCTGGATCAACCCCCCCATTTACTGCACTTGGCCTACGACATAACCGCAAGGACCGCTCTGAAACCAGTTCTGGATGGGGCACTAAAGTCAAGTAAAGTCTGCAAGTGTGGATTAGGGGGAAGATAGTGTTTTGCACAACTGTTCCCCCCCCCCCCCCCCGCCCTCAAACCCCAGACAATGAAAAACCCGAAACCACCTTTCCCCCCCCCCCCCGCAGCTGACAAATCCAGAGCAATGAAAACATCGTGCTATGATCATTTCATTAATTCTCACTGGGACAGAAATGCACTTCTATTGTCCCAGTCACAGAACCAGGCCCACAGTACCGTATGTGTCAGCTAAATCATCACAGGTCCCCAGCTGATCTGTGCTAAAGCTTGAGGGACATTTCTACAGGGTCACTTGGCAAAAAGGAGAGCTATGTTTTCCTCACTGATAATGCATCTTTTGTGTTGGCCCATAGAGAAGTTACTCATCTTTGTTAACTAGTACTCTGACTTGCATCAAATCTACCATGTTTACATGCAGACTCAGAGACCGGTCACAAAAACGTCTTCTGTTTTGTGCCAGTTCAGACAGATTGGGGCACCTGACCCTTCATTAACGATAACTCTTGCCATCCATGGCAAAAGGTACTGTTAAGTGCAAAAAATGTCATTTTTCTGGATTTCAGTTTTACTGGGATGACTGAGAAAGGCAACATTTTCTATCATGCACGTGATTTCCTTTTCTAGGAAAGCATCTTAGAGACCCAAGCACATCTGGACCCTTGCAGGAGCTGTTCACTGTACAAACAGTTTTATCCAACTGGTCACCATCTCGAGTTTATGAAACAAAAATTGGACAATGCAGGAGGCTGCAGTTACTGTTTCTGTCTCTAGCTCACATTTGCTATAGGTACATTAAGGAGCAATGCAGTGAATGTCAAAATATGTCAGCTCTGAAAGAATCAATACTTGGCCAAAAGCTCTAACATCTGCACGATGAACAATATTCATTCCACTACCTTCAGTGGAGCTGGATCAGAGGCCACAAGAAAATATGGTCCAAAGATGTTACCACAAAGAAGGGTTTCCCCAGACTCATTTTCTTCCTCTCTTGGCTTACCTTGCAACCCAAAACAAACTGAATGGACTCCCGCCCATAAACTCTCTTAAAACAAAACAAAAAAAAACCCACAAAAAAAAAAAGCTCTCAGTTATTCCTTCTCATATATACTGCAACAGAAACCACACCAACTTCTAGAACTTTTCCCAAGCAGAACAGACAGAATGGTTCCCCTGTTAAAAAGAAAACAAACAAACAAAGACAAAAAAGTGTCACCAACTTGACCACACACACTAAGACCAGCCACACATTTCTCTATCTCTGGTCACCGACATACTCTCCAAAGCTCCCACCAGGTACATTCCCACCACCTAACCTCTAAAAAATGGAGCACTACACCAACACAGAAATGACAACAGCATCTAATATTCAAGGTCACATTAAGAACATCAATCACCCAGGGAACCCACTGTAAAACCTCACTTAGACCAGGCCTAGATCGATTTTTAATTTTTTTGTCAAATACAAATTTGGGACAGTAAAACCCATAGGGGTTTCCAGTCCAGACACGTGCAATTGCTCTGCTAACAGAGGGGAGCACAACTGCTCAAACAGATTTCAGCCTTCATTCAACAACAGGTTTAAGCTCCCAATAACTGACTACCCAGCATTTCCAGAGACAATTTGGGTTAATTAACAGCTCTGGAAACAGCTACAGAAGTACGTGTCCAACTGAGCTGCTTTCAACACCCACCTTGAGTTATCTGCATCTGAACTTTAGCCTAAGCATCAATCAATCAAACTGCTGGCAAGACTTCTCCTGACATGAAATTTGATACTGAGTCTTAACTGAGGAGGCTCATCTGCTTGATTCTCCCCAAACGTTGCAGACTAATGAGCACTGCTGCCTGCAATTAAATCTGCAGTAAAGGAACAGCACTGATATAATGTGAAGTTAGCCAGACAGCAGAAACGCACCTACTCTGTGCACTAGTGACCCCACAATACTCAGTTTGGACCCTCAATACAAAAAAGTCATCGTAATGGACACTTGCTTTTGCAATACTCCAGGTTTGAACTCACCATGAGTAATGAGCAAGTCTTTTCAGCAAGCCTATTCAGCATGCTGCAGAAAAATTCCTCCTAGAGACTGGAAACAATTGTAACTTCCCCCCCCCCCATGAAAATCCAAGACAGGAAATAGTTAAGTCAGCTACTCAGTGAAATATTTCATTTTTTAAAAGGTTTACTTTAATTCCTTTTTTTATTTGCTCCGGTTTACTAATTGTTACAGGCTAAGTTCCAGTGACTGCACTATTCTCTTGTGTCCTGCTTCTAGGGGATGGAAACAAACTGAACCTGGGTGCTCAGGGGACCCAGAGTCAGAACAGAATTTGATGCCCTCCCAGTCTAAACCCCAAGGGTGACGATGGGATTTTGTTTATTTATTACCACTTCCCTGGTGACCCAGAAACAGTTCAAGAACAAGCTCTCAAACTACAGAAGAACTGTTTGTACAGAGAAAGCTGCCATGTTGCTTAAATTTCAGACATCAAATAGAGTCACTAACACAGCTTTGAAGTGGAGTATCTGGAGAAGCCCCAAATATTTATTTTAATATTAAATGTTGTATTTTAAAAATTCTCCTACAGTGCCAAGTGATTCTCCCTCCGCTCTCTTCTCCTCCACCAAGCAGGGACCAAGAAAGACAGGTACCATTGTAACCAAATAACCCTGAGCATCAGGGAAAGATCACTAAACCCAACATTTTCCCAGAAGTGCCACTAGCACAGGGTTGTTTCACAGAGGGCCAACACAGGCAGGCCTGGAACATCTGCTCTTGCCCGCTCCATCAGCTGAACCTCAGTGTATGCAAACTCCCAGACACACAAACCGCTTCAACTACAACAAACACATAACCCATGTTTGTCTTTCTTTGGTGGATCATTGACTTCAGGATATGGATTCTCATAGTATATCACGGAGTGTGAAACTCAACTTTTCTCAGTAATGAAAAATCCTAACACAGAGCAGTGACGTATTAAAACCATCTATACAGAGAAAGCACCTGCAGTGTCAGACCCAATAATTTATGGCCTTATTAGAAACATCTTTTTCCTCATATTTTAGCTATCCCTCCCCTGCCAATGTAGTTATCTCATTTCTTTCCAAATTATCAACACAATTCTCATTATTTTGGTTCAGTAACAAACAGGAGTCTCAACTCAGGACAGCAGTGGCTTATGCTGACAAGAACAGGTCTGTAAAACGCCAGTGTGAAGTTTTAAACCAAATTTCTTTATTAAAAAAACAAACACAAAACAAAAAAAATTGCACTCTCCAACTAGAATCAATGCTACCTGATGCAAGAACAAATGAAGAACACTGTTGATGGGACCAGCCCAGCCCTGACATTATAAAATGGGAGGAACTAATTTGTTCTGCCTACGCCAGTCAGGTCCATACATGGTGCAGCGCAGCTTTCGCTCCAGGAATTGCTGCGGAGCCCTACCCCTGATGTGAGGGCACCCAAGAAAAAAAGATCCCCTTGCTCCACCCTTGGCAATGCATGCACACCCCACAAAATTGACACCCCAAAGTAGAGTTATGGGTGACTTTTTACAGACATCTGTGCTTTGCTCTGAGTTGGGTCTAAGACGGAGCAGGAAAAGCAGCAACAGCAACCTACATCCCAACCCAAGTCAACTGACTGTGGGGGCTTCTGGATCCGGCCCTACATACAGTACTTTGTTTGAAAATTACAGACACACACAACAGACATGACTACTGAGCAGCACAGAGGGAGAGAAAGAGAAATACAAGCACTGGGCAGAGCTAGCAGAGGCCATCAAACAGTTCAATGTGCAGACACATTGCCCATGCATTGCTGCATTGGTGGTCCCTGCTTCTACCAAGCAACTAAAAGCAAATGAAAAAATAATAACTTACACAAACATTTGCTCTCTGACCATCACATTGGTACTGCTGGCAGCTATCAAACACTGCATTTATACACAACACTTCGCTATGTGGCTAAATAGCATCTGAAGTTGCCAGAGAAGGAGCCGCCGGTGATGGGAAGCCACCAGCAAATAGCAGCAAAGCTCCAGTTGGTTTTAAAAAGCTGCAAGACCTACAGGGAAGCGGATCATGGCATGGCAGCACCAAGGCTCAGCGGTCCTGTGCACCCTTGGGAGGTGTAGGAACTGAGTGCACGGCGCTTGCTTTTGCTGAGAACGGTCCATGCTGAGCACTCGCGAGATGCTTTGCTCCACTGCGGGTCTTCCGTCAGTGTAACTCTACTGATGCTCACGGACTTCTTACCAGTTTAGACAAGAGCACGTGAAAGAATTAAGTTGGCTCCTCAAAGCCAGATTAATTTGTAACGTATCAGAGGTTTTCCAAAATCATGTAATTGATACTATTTCAGTACAGCTGCAGAATTCAGTTTTTCTGTTTGAATGCCAAGGTCTCTGGTAATATTAAGGCTTTTTGACAAACTTAAGAACAGCAGGACAAAAGTTAAGCAGAAAGCTGAGGTACACTCCCTCTCCAGGGATATGAACTAGAGCCACAGGAGATGTACTTCCTGGAGCTCAGAAAATCAAATGCTCTGGCTTTCACATTTCTCTTGCATCTTACAAAAACAGTCCAGTTTTTCAAAGGTAGTAGGTTTTGCTGCTACCTGGAAAGTCACATTATTTTGAACAGAAGAAAGTTCTCCTTCCATTCAAATAGAATTTAAGACAAACCCTCTTTTGAAGAGCAAAGCTTCTGCCCAACTTTATTTTGGACCTGAGAGATTAGCCTTTGCAAGCCAAGAAATATTAAAACACTACCCCAATCAGCTGTGAAATTCTGCAGGTGAGAACTAACCCAGAAAAAATGGGGACTTTTTTTCCTTAGGTTAAAAATAAGGAAAGAAAAAGAAATGAGGACCTGTAAAAATATTCCCATAGCTCTTGCAATAAATACAAGTAACAATACAGTATCAAAACTTGGGACTGCACCAGCAGAAGTATTTTCCCTTCTGAAGTTATCATCGATTCTGAAGCGTAACAGAGGACGTAACCAGCAGAGACATACCAGAAGACAGTATCATGCATGGATGACATACAGAGTGTTTCAAGCATAGCTCAGAAGTCCTGTATTGATAAGGATGTTAATGCACATTCTATACATAATCCTGGCAACATGCTGCATAACCCTTATACTTTCAGTAACAAGTGATGCTTTTTTAATGAAAAGCAGCCATTCCCACCCCAAACTACCCCAGCTATCAGTCCCTACCTACCAAAGGGTCCTGTTTTCATCCAGCTGCCCCCTCCCCTGCATTTCCCCTTCCCCTAAGAGTGCATGAATAGAGAATTGCAAACATTTCACACTGCACGTTCCACTCCAAGTCCTGGATGAGGGGCCTGTTTATTCTATGAATATTGCACTTATCCACTCATTGGATTTGTTTTTTCTCAAGAATGCAGAGTATTTGGGAAAAAAAATAGAAAAAATTAGTAGGATACAACACAGGAAAATATGAGTTATTGACAAGCTAGCTATGAAGATCTAAAATTAAATAGTACTAGGTCTATTCTGTTAATACTAGTAATATGAAAATAATGAATGCTTTATCAAATTCCCTTGTTTTTCATATAAGATAAAAGCAGTAACTTTCTTTTTAACTGAGGAAAGCAATGAATATATATTACAATAAAATACGATTCATTAAGATCTGAAAGTGATGAAAACAATTATATAATGCCTTCGTCAAACTTTATAGCATCATAACGGAAGGAGTCTTTGGGGTGTGTATCCACAAGGGCCAAATCCATTTTTTAGCTATACCCGTGCAGACATGAAATTCCATTTTTAAGAGTGTAACCGTGAGCCAATTTCAATCCTTCATTATTGTGTATTTGCTATTATTGTACACATCGATTTAAAAACTTCCTGTTGACACATCAGTTAAGTATCCCGGCACGCACCCATCGTAACTTTTATCTTGAAAAGTTTGGCTTGCAAAGGACTGGTACGTATGACTACGACCACCCATTGCAAGGCGTGAGAGCTAAAACAATTAACAGGAATTGCCTCCCACGAGGAAGGGCTGCTAACAAAAACGTATTACTCTTGCTGTTATGAGAAAGTATTTTGAAAGGGGAGACAAGGGAAACCAGCAATTAAACTTTTCAGGCATTATATAAACCTCAATAACGAACTCAGAAGTGCTCATTATTATTAAAGTTGCAGTATACAGCAAGACACAATTTTCACATTCTTAAATTTTGTTCTCTGGCATTGGAGTTTGGATTTTCTGCTGGTCCAAATTCAAGACTTTTTGGAAGCACGGACAGCGGGTGAGAGCAACACGGTGACAGCAGCCGCCTCTTCCCCCGGAGGAGGGCCCCCTTCAGTTGCAAATGGCTTTGCCCAAGCCCTGCAGAGCTCTTCCTCTCAACAATCTGGTTCAAGAATAAACCAGAAAAAGAGAAATTTAAACAGTACTATTGATTTCTGCATTGAGTGTTCACTGAGGTGTACGTTACATTTAAATATTGCTCTTGATCCAGTGTCAGTTCTGACAAATTTAGTAAATAAAGCTTAAGGCAACACGAACATATTAGAAAAGAGCTAAAATACTTCTAGCACTACACTGTCCTCTGAGGCACCCTGCCAGGTTTTCCTGCCCTGCAGTCAGCTTTTCTGATTTAGCTTAAGGCCTTTCACTCTGTTTCACAGCTAACAGTGGAAAGGGCTTGCTATTTCAGGTATCAGTGGAGCTGACCAAAACTAGCTGCTCGCCGATGGAAAAAAATAATTCTTTTCCTGGTATCTCTCAGTTGAAAGAATCAAAAAAGATCAGTGAGAGATGCTGTGACAAATGGTAAGATGGGATGGGGAAAAACTGCATTGGGGGGTATTTGCTTTAAAAGCGCCCTTTCAAACACAAGCAGTCAAAACAGCCACCAAATAAAGGGAAGCCCAAACCGAAGCTTTCCCACCAGGCAGGAAGCCCGGTGTGCCAGGCGGTGGCCCACATTCATTTCTAGCATCAAGTAGGCCATTTCTGTCCCATCCTTTTTGCTGGTGCAGGTGGGGGCAGAGGGAGGAGGGAGGCCAAGAGCATGGCTTTGCAGCCCATCTACAGTCTCTGGCCTCTCCTCAGGGGGCCATGAAGCCTTTGAGATGGGATAAAGGAGCAATTGAGCCATGGGACACTGGGCTGCTGCTTGAGGAAACCCTGGCAGCACCACAGGCACCCTCAACTCTCTGTCATCCCCTGCACTGCTTGGGGCTCGGTAAACCGCCTCCCTGCAAAAGCCAGAGCTGGAGAAGTGAGCCAGCAAGGTGGAAAAGGAGCTGTGGGACAGACTGACGTCTGTTACAGAGCTGGCCCGTGTTTCACAGGCAGATCCTGAAGCCCTCACACTAGCCTGAGCCTCGCAGTGAGCCCGCATCCACCGGGGACCAGCCTCGTGCAAGGCACGCGGCAGCCAGACACCACAACTGTCTGCCAAAAATGGCTTTGCCACCCCAAACCCTGCAAGGACTCCTGCAGCTCAGAGGTGCTCTGGGCTCGGCTTTGCTGGATGCAAGTGTGAATATTTATAGTAGTCCAGGCTCTTCCGTCTGCGTGCTGCTTTCCTCTCCCTGGGTAGGGGCTCATGTCACACCACACCGTACTCAGAGAATTCAGTGGCTCAATGCAGAAGATCTGGGAGCTGTGCTTTTACATCCCCCCAAAGAGATGACCTAGTGGGAATGTCTTTAAACAAAACTTTAGAATATTTTAAATAATAAGTTAATTCTTAATAAATATGTGCTTCAAGAAAATGATAATTATATACTGCACCTTTAAATAATGCACTTAGTTCTCTGCATTGGCTTCCATTTTGGTTTCTTTTATTGTTAAAGTGCATTAATTCAAAATAATGAACCACTTCCGCATCATTATTGTTAAAATAAATCATAACAACATTAATACGAGTCACTAAGTCACTACTATTAGTACTGCAATCTAGCAGATAACTCTATGTATTGCTCTATTTAATACTGTCCAGCAGAAGAATATAATACTTCTATTATAATCTCACAACAGCTCCAGCAGTCTTATGGCTGCTACCATATTAGTACAACTAAAAGTGGGGAGAAGTATGAGAGACAGGGCCACAATGCCTCAGATACACATCCAGTAAGATGTAGCTAACTGGATATATACATATATATTATATGGTAAGACGTTAAGGTACAAAGAGGACCCTGCACACTGTGATATGAGCTGTTGTGCAGATACACCTCCTTCTCCTGCCACCACAATTTAAAGGGATCCCAACCAAACAGCCCCCCTCCCCACTTGGATGCAGAGAGCTGCTCAAACCACAGCACTGTTCGTAGCCAGTTGTGGCACCTGGATGTTGTTTCAGCTACCAAAAAGGACATCAGTTAGGTTAGCTGTAGGCAACTCTCTCAATGTTACCATGGAAATTAATAAAAAACCCAAACCACAAAAAAAAAAAAGGTTAGCTGTAGGCAACTCTCTCAATGTTACCATGGAAATTAATAAAAAACCCAAAAAAAAAAAAGACAAGAACAACATATAAATTGTGTAATTTTTTTTTGGCAGAGAAACATCCCCAGTAACACACGATATTGTTGTGCTATTTTACTTAGTCCCTTGATCCCAGCTATTTTAAAGTCTTTATAACCTTTACCTTCCAAGCCAAATCGGTATGAAACTCTGGTGGAAAAAAGCGCATGTATCATTTTGTGTAAACCAGTAAAAGACAAGAACAACATATAAATTGTGTAATTTTTTTTTGGCAGAGAAACATCCCCAGTAACACACGATATTGTTGTGCTATTTTACTTAGTCCCTTGATCCCAGCTATTTTAAAGTCTTTATAACCTTTACCTTCCAAGCCAAATCGGTATGAAACTCTGGTGGAAAAAAGCGCATGTATCATTTTGTGTAAACCAGTAGTGAAATGGTCTGCCCCCCCCAACAGATTTACAATGCTGCCTATTATTTGAAGGAACTAGATACTGATTTTGAGTGATTAACAAGGCCATTAAAAAAAAAAAGCATGACTTCCTCAGGTACAGTAGGGATTTAGCCAATGATGTTTACAGTATAAGAGTTGGCTACCTCACAAATAACTCCATATTCCTATCCTTTTCCAATGGATGCCTCTTCCATTTCCCACCACACTACCCGCACCGTGTGCCACGTTTCAAAGCATGAGTTAAGAAAGGCTAACAGAAATGGAACTAGAAGAGGCAGCTTCCTGGTTAGATGCACTGTAGACCTAATTGCTTTGATATTAAATCTCTGAGCCTGAGAAGCTCAGGCACGCTTTCCAGTACAAATGTACTTTTTGGATTCAAGTGGGAATAGAAACACATATTTGGCTCCTACTTCAGTTTTAAGTCTCTTCTGGTAAAACAAGACAAAAAAAATAAAGTAAACCCAGAATGCACAGAAAAGACAAAAACAAAACACAGAAAAACAATTCCCCAAAAATATACAAATTAAGGACGTGCAGACTGAGTTTGATGGCTTTTTTTTCCCCTCATTGTAAACACTGATGTTGCAGAAGGTTACGGCTATTTCTAACTAATACCTTGGTGGGCCCTGCCAGCAGTCAGCACGCTTGGATTCGGACCAGATCACAAAAACAGAAGTAATACATTTGACAGCTTTGTCTTTAGTGTCTTAAGGGACTGTTGTACATTTTGATACTATGATAAGTTTTGAGAAACCCAACTCTGGGAAGAGAATCAACCAGGATCACCTGGCAGGAGTCAGGCACAGAGCTGAATATGGAGCCTACAAAGTAATTGATGTGCTTAAACATGGGGTTTTATAGGTTTGTTTTTACAAGCACCAGTAGGCATCACTGCCCTAGAACACCTGAAATCCCAATGCAAAGAACAAGACAGAACGAAAGGAAACAAAAAGCCCCCAACCAACACCACCTGATTGCCTTTTCCAGTGAGTTAGCAGTAACAACAAAACACAGCTGAAGTCAGAGACCAAATCTCTCCGCAATGAAAAGGCTCCAACTCCGGACCAACCAACTGTTGAGAACAGTAAGAAAAAGGTGAACATCTCCAAAGGATTAGAGTCCCTCTGTTTCAGAAATTCCATTCGCTTCTCACTGTAAGTTGTGGAAACGCATCCAAAACTCTTGGGTATTCCATGTACGGACAAGAATGAGGAGAAAGGGAGCCAAGATTGTAAAACAGAGTTTGGCACAAAACTCCCCAAGTAGATGCATGTGTATTTCTCTCTCACAAAAGGCACACATTTGGTTTCTTATCAATAACGGGAAAGATGGGATGTCATACCCTGTTACACATACAAGATTATTAACAACTTCACAAAAAGGCATTGGACTATGCTGCATCTTCCTCATAGTTGCTTACGACACATTAACCCCACAAACCTCTCCAGAACACGGCAGATTCGTCCTCAGCATAGACTCCTTTGTCTCTTTGTACAAACTGGAGCACAGGGAAACGTCTTTTTGTGTAGCAATTGTTTTTTCCACATGTACACAGCAGGAACAGTATAAATTAGGGAGGTTAAAGATATTGCAATATTAGTTCTTTTTCTCCAAGTAATTTGAGGGCACCCAGCCTTTGAATGGCTTCACACCATTCATGATCTGGCAGTACCACCAGCCATTTGGGTTCCTTTCGAGGACCTCCATGCAGACACCTTCCTGAAACCCTGCAGTCTCTTCATCCCCTTCATAGTCTGCAATGGAAACATAGACGTCCTTGAGATTGTTGTGGATGAACTGGGATTTCTCAATGGGCTTTGGCCTGACTGTGGACACAGGAATCCCATTCCTCTGGGTAGGGAGGTTAGAGGTGGTCTCCGAGCCCTCTGTACCTGACCGCTCAGGCTGCTTTCCCTTCACGTCACCAGGCTGTGACCATGCGTTACTGAAGGAGGAATTCCGACGGACGGTCCTAAGATGATCTGTAGTTGTTAAAGACTCATTTCTGCGCAAGGAGCATGACAGGTTATTATCCTTTGGCGGTGGAGACACAAACACTGACTGCGGCCGGACGGCAAGTTGTCTCACACCATTCCTCATTTTGACTGGCCCTGACGGTTTTGAAAAACCACCAGGAGGTTTGCTTGGGATGGGTGGTGTTGCACGTTTGCTCTGGTTGATGGTGTTCAAAGCCTGAACCCTCTTCTCTATCTTCTCTAAACTGTTTGACTTGTTTTCATTTTTCCTGTTCCTGGCAAATGAGGCATCAGTCTCTGCTGATGTGGTTTCTTGCTGGTTATCAGGAAGAGCCAAATAATGGGAAGGAGCCCAGCCTTCCATGTCTCCATATTTCAGGTACCACCATCCACTGGCTTGCTTTTCCAGCACTTCCACTTCTACTCCTGCTGGGAAGCAAATTTCAGAATCCTGTACCTTTTGGTATGAGTCAGTGGTCACATAGAAGCATCTGGAGTCATTTTCTTGCTCAGTTTTGGCTGGATGGCTAGAGCAGAAGATGCCACGGGAAGGAGCTGTAATGAGATCAGCCGAGCTCCTCCTAACAGGATCGTCTTGGTTCTCAGAAGCTGTGTGTGGAGGGTTCTCGGACTCTTCACTTCTTGAACCTTTAAGTCCACCTCTGAGTTGTCCAGTTGGCCTCAGCTGACGCCTTAAAGTGCTGATATCCATCTTTTCTTGGCTCTGAGAGTCTGCCTTGTTCAGGAAAGGTTTGGGCCTAACGATTGGCTTTGCTCTAATGGAAGGACTCTGCCCAGGCTCTTTCTTCATGCCTGTTCTTGGCATGCTACGTAAGCCAACGTCTGAAGCTGACCTTGGTTTTGTCTCCTCGCTCCTGGAATAATGACACTTTCCAAGATCGGGCTGGATGTTTTTGTCTGTCTTGAGCTTCACAAGTGATGATTTAGGAGAGCTGGAACATGGAGAATTCCTTCGGATCAAGGAGACAGAGGAGCTTTTCTGAGAATCGGAGTCTCCACTAGATTCCTTATTGGACAAAGCATCTTCCACATAACGCCTGAATCCCTCATTCTCATAGATGGTCTCTTCTTCGTGAGCAACATCTTCTGAAGACTCTCCTACTTTGAACTTTGGTTTCTGAAGTGATGACACGGGAGAGGGCTTGAGGGGCTGAAACAGTCGTTTTTCAGGAGTGCCCTCTTCACGATGACTTTCACTCACTTCACACTCCAAGTCAAAGCCAAAGGCAGGCACATCATACTCAGGTTCTTCGTATTTCAGCTTGTGGGGAGAGTCCTGGGTATCTCCTGCAGAAACCGTTCCTGGAGTTGTTCCTTCTTCAGAGTCTTTTGGTTTACTGGGAGGTGCTGGGGGAGGAACTTTTGGGCGGGTTAAAGTACTGGTTCTTCTGTTTAAATTCGGCTTCTTTCTCTTGTCAATGTAAGACGCTGGAGCCCATCCTTCCTTCTCTCCAATCTGCACATACCACCAGCCACCAGAATTCTTTTCTATAACCTAGGAGATGACAAGGAACATGTTACTTAGACAAAAATCTCAACCAATTGCTTTCCACTCCTCCCCTTTCAATCCAGTCCCCTGCAATAGCCAAATATTACAATTTTTCCAGCTGCACTGTTAGGGCTCACCTCTGCTTTTTGTCCTCCACGAAAGCTTATGCCATCAGAGATACATGACTGGAACTCTGCAATGGTGTAGTATTCCACTTCCACAGAGGGTGGCTCTGGTGGTTTAGGCAACTGAAAACCCTACGGCAAATAGGAAGTTTTGTTCAATTAAACCAAAGAAACAGTGGGCTGAACAGCAGTATGAAAAAATATTTGCTTTTTTTCACTAAAACTCTTCCTTCTTCCTGTGCTACTTCCTAATGATAACTTCCCAGTTCTCCAGAGTGGAAGCTGATGTATTGAGATGGGCCACAAGAGAGAAGCCTTTCAAAATATGCACTGTTCCATGCCGCCTTCACCAGCTATTAAAACTGTGATAATCTTTACCTGAACAGTACAACATTTTACTGATGGGCCATAAAGCGTGAGCTGCCATTCCAGTCACATTACAACAGCCCACTTACTCTGAGATTTTGTCCAGAAAGACTCAGTTCTGCATGGCTTGCCACAACTGCAGAAAATTGCATTGCAGCAGGCCTGTAATAGATTCTGCCTATCATCAAATATACTACATTAAAATGTAATCCTAATGAATTATTGCTCTTAATCTGCTGCTGGATTTTTAAACAATCTGAAATAGTCCGTGATATGAGCTAATGGGCATCTTTTGTAGCAAGAAACAAGGATTATATTGTAGACCTCTCTGAAGAGCTTTGCTCAGCTGAAGCGATAGGAGAAAGGAAGGACTTTACTATAGGATCAAAAGATTCCAGTTCCTCCCCATAACAGACACCCAGAACCTCTACTCAATCCCAACACAAGCTGCATTTAAATTGCACAGAGTCTCCATGAGAAGCAGAACAATGCTATTTACAGCCATTCTGGCAGCATACCAGACTCCTCCAAAAGCTAAATGCCTTTAAATTAAGCTGTCACATTTTAGCGTTTGTTACAATTATTTTTAAGGTGATAAATGGGATAAGAGTCCTTTCAAGAATTTCAATATCGAAAGCTTTTCAGATTAGCCCATTGCTCATCTACAGGATGACTAGATGATGGTGAAGCTTCATGGCTTCTGCACTTCACTGCTTATGGTTCTAACACAAGAACTACAGTATGTCAGGATCTCTTGAACGCAGGTCAGACCTGCCACAGACAGACACAGAACAGCCAAAGACACACAATGATCCTAAGCCATTAATGGAAGAAAGGCAAATTGCATACTGTGCTTTATTCACGTGCTCCTCCATTTCTAAGATATTCTGGTTGTAACTAACAATCCATGTTTCATCATGCACAGCATGTGGCATTTCACAGAGAATGCATCATTGCACCTTAGGAACTGTGTCTAACAATGTTATAATTGGATGTTTCTGCACTATAAATGCTGAAATACAGCAGAACTGCAGCATAATAAAATGCCTTCAGATAATAGGATGGTTTGGATTAAATGAAGATAATTGGAAACAGCAGGGATGTTCAGGGTTTCACATATATTATCACTGTTATTTTTAGCATGGGATTAAGTGTAGTAGTCTTGCCAAAACGAAGTCTAATTGAAAATAATGCAAAGAGAAATAGGAAGAAAATGCTAATGTGCTATTCATCTAGTTTGTTAAGAGGCATCTCAGATGACACAGAAAAATTACAAGTCACACACTGCTCACAAAAAGTACAGCAAAGATTAAACACTACGTATTGCCTAGCTATAAACAAGTTGTTAGCATGACTTTTGTGCAAATAGACTACTGAGTAGTTCCTATCTGAAGATCACAGTCCTAATCTCAAATTGGTCTAAACTTCCAGAATTCTAGCTTTGAGGATAAACAATCATAGGAGGTCTCATTCCTGTAGCACACATCCTTCCATAAGATCCCAAGTAACTTTAAACATACACAAGAGTGAAGCTTAGCCACCTCAAAGATGGTGGTAACGGAAGGAGGGGAGACACTCCCAGTTGTTAAAGACAAGAGAAGGTCAAAAGATCCAGTTTGGGCTAAAGACACCCAGAGGAACTTTAAACCTTTTAAGTGAGCCAAACGGGCTTCAATGCTCATGCACAGAACATAGTAGCTTCAGGATGTTCTCCCTTCAGTTCAATACTTGCTTAGCTGGGGCAACATTTTGAAAAACAGAAATCCCCAATTAATGTTAGGATGTCCAGAGGTCTGCTCAATACTTAAACAATAAAATGAACAGGTATACAAATAAAGGATCTCTCAGATACCCCCCACACCTTGTACAGCTGTAGAAAGTCTCATAAAGCACCTGCACACCTACCCCACCGCTAACATACACCATAAACCAATACAAACCAGACTGGACTCTCTTCGTGGGGGTGGCCTTGTTCTTAGATTTGGAGAACCTGAGCAGGAAAGGGAAAAGGGAGAGTTTATTTAACTTTGTAAGTATTGCTAAACACGTTTTTCAGCAGCTCTCTGCTGTTACACAGTTTGAGAATATCAGAAGTCAGTATTTGCAATATTTAAGGCATCTCTATGAAACAAGATAGGAAACTATGAGGGTGTATTAGAAATACCAAGGTAGCTTAGCTATTCATCTCAGCTAAGCCAGCAAATTTAAGAGGAAATCACTGCCAGAAAGTAGTGGATTGTATTTTCTGACCAGCAGTAAAAATAATCCACTAAATTAATAACACTCACACTGTCCTCTATCATTGTATCTTGCCATTCCTCACACAGACTAGCGTTAGCATCTGCATTTTGCAGATGAATTAGTAAAAACATTATAGCAACTTGCCCCCAGGAAAACAGCAGAACAAATGCAAGAGAAGACATAGATAGTCTCCTTGACTTTAACGCACCATCACATCATCTGCATTACTGGGTGTGGGGGACACATTTTAGAGTGTTCAAAAGGAAAAAAAATCTTCTCTGGGAAAAAGAAAAAAGTAAACACATACTGGCTAAGATAAAGAACCACCAGCCAGCCCTTGTATAAAGTGAAGTTAAATTTTATCACTATTAATGAAGGACCATGTCCTGCAGTCCCTGCAGATCTACAGACAATGCAAAGATCTGCTTGTGCGGACTCAGCTATAAGGGCAGGACACATAGGACTTTAGCTGACAGGCAATGCCAGCCCTGAAAGGTAGAAAACAAGAATTCATTGCAAGCCAGTGGAAACCCAGACTACTTTACTGCCTTACTTATTTGAGCTCTTTGTGGTGCTATCCTTGCTATGGCTGGGGATCCCTGGGCCAGTTTGGAAGCCTGCTTGTCTGGGGTCATCATGGCATTGCCATTAGAATCATTGCACAGGATGGGCAAACTGATTTCCTTCTTGGTGATATGGGTTTCCGCAGTCTCGTTTTCTGCTTGAGTTTCCTTGTCAGCGGATGATTTCTTGTTCAGCAGGTTACTGATCTCCATGATGTTTCCTATGATTTCCACTGGCCCAGTTAAGTTCTTTTTCCTAGACGGAAGATCATCTTTAGCCTTCTTCAGATATGAAGCTGGGGCCCAGCCCTCTTTACCTAGATACCTGCAGATGCAAAAGGAAACATCATCACATCAAACACAGCCTTCTCACGCGTTTCAGGTGTAATAGCTAAGGCAAAAGTGATGGATGATAACATAAAACAAAATTTGCAGTTTTTGGATAAGCTTTTGTGGTCTCCATTTATTACCTATTGATTAGACATCTCAAAGTCAGCTGAGCTAGCAGTGAACTGTGGACTGCTGTTAAAAGCCATGATCCTAAGGAAGGAGTCTCTCTGGGTAAGAAATACAGTTACTCACAAGGCAAAGGGCTTCACCAGTTTGTTTTATGCCACGCTTAGACAGTGTTAGGCAAACTCAGTATTTTCCCATACAGCAAAAAAGCAAACCAGTGAGTAAAATATTTTAATAGTTTTAATACTTCCTAGTGGCAACTCAAAATGAAAAAGGGCTAAAATAAGGGTGTACAGAGCCCAGTACAGAGCCCCTGCATCTGCAGTTTATAAGGCCCTTGGTGCAAGCCTCCCCCCTTGCAGTTATAAGAAACACTGCTCCTCCTCCCATAATTTCCAGTCCTGTAGGATCAGCTTCTCTTATGGAGAATATGGAACCCAAACTACTGCAGTTTCTTCTAGCACTGCAAGGTCGAGAAACAAATTGACTAAGGAAAAATGGCTTTGATGGAGACTTATTTTCCTGAACAAGCTCGGGGCTATTTGAAGAAATAAACTGGGAAATCTGAACAGACACCTGAATCCAGCATGTGTTCCCGGAGCACCAGCCTGAGCTGCTCACGCTGCACTTCAAACTGAAATAATTTTTCCACAACTGGGCTTTTGGGAAGATGGTTTTTCTAACTCCTGCCATTCCTAACACCTCAGCAGGGATTTCAGATTACTATCAGACTCCAGGGAGGACCACGTGGATGAACTCTGCTTTCCCTAATGAAACCCTAACTTGCTACAGAGTGAGTCACTGAAAACCTTCTCGCTTTAATCTCTCAAGATACCCAAAGCAGGCGCTTGAACTGTAAGTGGGAAAGCAGGCACCATTAAAATCCTGGTGCTCAGGAAATCTGCAGGAAATATAAAGGTTAAGACAGTAGGACTCTAAGGCTCTTTAATGAAAATGGAGACTCATTAGACAGCAGAGAAAGGGGTGGTGGGGGGTGGGGAATATCAGCAAATCATTCCCTGGCAGATGAGCAACTTTGTCAATCCAACACTTGGATTCTGAGGTTTGTGGTGAGATTTTCACACCAGGGCACACCCTAGGCTCATTCACCACATCCAGACACTCAAGAGTGGCATTGGGACTTTAAGGGGAGAACAGGAAAATGCAGTATAGGTTTGTGTCCCTAGACTTCTTCATTACTCTTCCTGTACAAAAGCAAACAAAATTGCTGTACTTCTAGCAATGACCACAAGGACTTCTCTGTCCAAACTCTTGCCTTTTTCTCCTCTCCCATCTAGATCAGCCAGTACACTAGAGATGCTGCTTCTCCTTGCATTCATGCCTTCTGTCACACATGAAGGCAAAGATATGGGATCTCCCCTGCTCAGAGTTTAGCGACAAGTTTTTCCAAAGATTCTGGTGTCAAAGGAAAGCATCCCAACAGCTCTGAGCTTTGTTTGCCACATGGAGACTAGCACAAAGTAGCAAAATGGTAATGACTTTATTTGACTTCCAACAGATACACAGCATCCAGCCATTGATGCTATGTCAAGATGCAATTTGGATCTATTCAATCCTGTCCCCTTTGAGGCTTTTCTGATAAGCCTCAAACCAAGCCAAAAAAAGAAAAGAAAAAAAGGCCTCAATATGTGCCATGTCCCCTGTTGTGGCAAGGCATCTCTCAGTGCCACTTTCCAGCCCTGAAGACTTTTGGCTTCATCCCCTTTTGCAGTAGATGGTCCTTTTGCAGAGCTACTGACCAATGCTTTCTGCTGCCTGTGCATCAGGGAAGTTTTTTTAAAGGACATTTATAACTTTACATGATCTGGAGATGTAAAGGTTTTCGTCTGTGAGAAAGCCACATTGGCGAACGCACTGAGCACTCCAGTTCCAAAGGTTACTTTCAACAGAGCTTGATTGTGCAGAATCAGCAAGAAAAAACAGTTTACATCCATCTTAGTTTGTGGGAGACTTAACATGTTTAAGATCAGAAAGGCAGCCACAGGCAGGTGCTGTACTGGCTCGTTAGTTCTCCTGCCAACTGTATGTATTTGGATCAGCCCATATAACCCGCTGCTTCAGACACCTCTGATCTCACATAGTTTCTCCCAATGAATAGTAGCAGCAATAGCTGGACAGTCAATAACTCGGGGCAACATATCCTCAGCAGAGGGGCTGTTGCTGGTTATTTCTTCCTGTGAGTTAGTAAATTCAACCTAAAGTTAATGCTGAGTAGTAGTTGCCAGCAACTGCCAGTTTATTTGTGCAACATCACAAATAAAAGCTACTTATGCAAGTCAAATAGGCTTAGTTTTTCACCTTAGTCCTTAAATTTGGTAATCTCAAAGCCCTTTGCAAACATCACCTTAGAAGCCTACCTGATGTCCCCATTTTATAGGTGAAAACTAAGGCAACTGCTAATCAGCTTCAGAGAAGTCCTGAACCAGTAGCGATCTTAATTTCGCATCTAAGAGTTGAATCACAAGTATCCTTCCTTCATTTATATTCACAACCTACTGGAGACATTTCAAACCCCCATCCTAGATTCCTCCTCATTTCAGTGCTGCTAACACCTCCCCACTGAACTTCATTCACATGGGCTGAGGCTCAGAACGACTCACAAAATGAAGATGCAGGCAAATAACAAAAGCTTTACTTAGCATACTGCTACTTACTTGGCCTGCAATCCACTTGGGCACCATGAGGTTACCTCCAAGTGACAGTAATTGATACAAAGTAAGATCTAAATAATGGATGCTAATGCCAGCTATGATCATACCGGGAAGCACACAGATCCACTGAACTCAGTAGAACAGTAAGAAGGATCCCAGGTCAGACCCTTTCTTTCACTTGTCCAGAGTCCCAGTGATTTTTTTTTTTTAAAAGTCATAATGCACACAGGGCAAAATAAAGGAAGACACCAATATTGCCTCTAGGTTCTACAGCATTGAATTGGGAGGGTCGCAGAATTAGGTACAGTGATTTGGTTCCTTGGTGATTCCAAAACCCTCCCTGTTTCTATTACATGAAGGAAAAAACGGATTCAAACCATAGGAATGCTAAAAAGAGTCAGAAGTGCCTCCGTGAGTCTGAGTCTGAGAGTCACATCTGCTTTCCAGCTCCAGAGCACTGGAATTACTCCAGAGGGAAGCAAACTAGGGGGGAAAAAAAAAAAAAGAAAAAAGAAAAAAAAGAAAAAGGACAGGAAATGAGGATCAGCACATGGCCAGGAATTTGGGGAAATTATATATTTAAGGTGGAACAAGCTAATGTCTTTAAGGTGGATTCCACTTGCAAGCTGCTGGATTTGTTTTTATTTCTACACATGGATGTGTGTGTGTGTGTGTTCAGTCTCTGTTACCCAGCCCAGCAGACAACAAGGCAGCAGGATTCAAATGCAGTCTCTTGCTGCTCCCTCTCCCCTCACACTCACTGCAGGAGGAGGAGTTGCTCCTCTTAAGGCACTCAATGCTCAGAAAACATATTTCTGCAGAAGAGGAATCCTTTTCTGAGTGGTACCTAACAGTATTCAGAGCAGTTTAAGTCTAATAAACAGCACAAGAAGTTGGAGATCAGCTACCCAGGCTGCAAAGGATCAGCTTGCAGGGATGGATCACCACATCAGCATTTCCAAAAGTGTTGCCCATGGGGAAAAAAAATCCCTGTTTCTAAGAGCAGTTTAATCCTCCAGCAAGACTGCAGCATAGTGTTCCAGAGCAGCAGAGAGGATAATGGCTGACACGCAACACACTTGTCACACACATATGGGGAGCACCTACCCCACCTTTCAACAAGAAGAGGGATTGCTCAACTCAAAATGCCTCTTACAAAAAAGCCAGGGGCATGCTGCATTCCCCAACTACCATGGGGTTGCTGGGGCATCCACTGTCCTTCCAGCAGATCACCATGAAGGAGCCATTTAAACCACTGCAAGTGTGTCGTGGTTTAATCTCAGTCGGCAACTAAGCACCACGCAGCCGCTCGCTCACTCCCCCCCACCCAGTGGGATGGGGGAGAGAACTGGAAGAGCACAAGTGAGAAAACTCGTGGGTTGAGTAAAAACAGTTTAATAATTGAAATAAAATGATAATA